>NC_135884.1:26691182-27048682 GCF_964194155.1 Cetorhinus maximus | reverse complement strand
TAATGATGGTCCAGCCTCACACTCCCTGGAAACATTACTGATGCCTGCAACTCGGCACTGCTGGTAATTGCTGCCAGAATATAGTGGACAGGCGCCATAGAGTTCCCTTATACTCTGTGTGCCTTCAGCACCTTTAACGTGGGGCTGGATCCAATCACACCAGCTCCTGAAGGCAGACACAGCATCAGATGCATCTAAAGTTTCATGGCTGCATCTCTGAGATGGCCCTGATCATGGAAAGCAAGTGAGCTGCCCTCGACCAAACAGGAGTCAGACATTCTGAGGCTGTGTGAAAATCTATGGAGTGTCCTCACTGCATGTTGTCATCATCCTCCCGTGATCGAGCAATTATTAAGGCCTCCACTGCATCTCAATGACAGGAATATTCTCACAGAGGGTATTGGAGCTAAGATAAACCAGACTGGAGTCAAACATTCACAACTGCGATGTGAGGATCCATGGGGATACCTCACTGCATATCATCATCAACCTCCACAAACCTGGCAGCTATGAGGGCCTCCCGAGTGCACCTACCTCGTCTAGCCAGTGTGAGAGCCTCATCCCCATCGTCATCACCATCGAGGACCCCCTCATCCTCATCCCCGTCAGCATCCTCCTCATCGGAGGAGACATGCAGCTCCTCCATCTCCTCAGCCAGCTCCTCTCCCCGTTGCAGTGCCAGGTTGTAAAGGGTGCAGCAGACGACGATGATGCCTGACATCCTCTGCGGACTGTATTGCAGGGCTCCACCAGACCCATCCAGGCACCGGAACCGCATCTTCAGCATCCTGATGGTCTGCTCCACCAAGCTGCGAGCTGCTGCATGAACCTCATTATAGCGTCGCTCTGCTGCAGCCTGAGGCCTCCACACGGGTGTCATCAGCCACGGCCTCTGTGGGTCGTCCTTGTCCCTGAGGAGCCAACCCTGCAGCCTCTGTGGACCCTGGAAGACTGCAGGGATCTGCGAGCGACTCAGGATGTAGGCATTGTGCACATTCCCTGGAAACCGGGTGCACACCTGCAGGATGCGTTTCTGGTGGTCGCACACCAGCTGCACGTTCAGTGAGTGGAAGCCCTCGCAGTTGATGAAGTCCACTGAGTGTAGCGATGGAGACCTGAGCACCACATGAGTGCAGTCAATCGCAGCCTGCACCTGTGGGAATCCCGAGATCTGGGTGAATCCAATGGCCCTTGCATCCTGGCTGTCCCGGTCCCGGGTGAAATGCACAAAGTTGTGTGCCATGGAGAAGATGGCATCCATGACCTCATGGATGCATTTGTGGGTGGCGGATTGTGAAATCCCACAGAGGTCACCTGTGGAACCCTGAAAGGAGCCACTGGCATAGAAATTGAGCACCGCGGTCACTTTCACAGCCACTGGAAGTGGATGCCCTCCATGTCCCCTTGGCACCAAGTCCTGCAGCAAGTGGCAGATGTGAACAACCAGGTCCCTAGACATGTGCAGTCATCAGCGACACTGATTCTCAGTCATCTGCAGGAATGGCAGGCGGTGTCTATAGACCCTGGGTGTCGCTAGGCGCTGACCAGCCACAGCTCTCTGTCACTCCTGGGCAGCGTGTGCGGGAGCCCCTGCTGCCCCTTCTTCATGAGGTTGCTGCTCCTGCCTTTGCGCAGCCAGGAGCCTCAGTCACTCTCTCCTCCATCTTCCACCATCTCTGTAGGCCATCAGGCATACAGCTAAATCACCAGGATCCATGATCCTGATGTGGTCCCCCTGCAGCATGAAAGAGAGAGAGACGTGGTTATCATGGCTGTACTTAGCACCTTCCCTGGCCCTGTGTGACTGCCCCTTAATGCTTCCCGGAGAGTGCTGGTCACCCCTTGGATGGCTAGAAATGAGTGCGCTGCATGGCTGCCCTGTCAACCTGCGACATGGGGGACGCTGGTCCAAACCGGGATGCTGAGATTGCAAGGGGCTGTGAGCAACTCCAGCAGTGACTGCTACATGGCCAGCGTTGGCGAGGAGATTGTACAACGTGTGCAGTCCAACTGCTCCACGGTCCAGTAAAGTGGTGACGGACTCGAAGTCTGTGCCCGGAGGTTGGGGGTACCGGGGGGGTGGGGTGGGTGTAAGGTATGGAGCACTTGGTGGCCCTTTGGTGCCTCCGCATTGCTTGCATGGGCGGGCAGGCTAGGAGCCCGACCCCAATCCTATCACTGTGGCTGTGCCTGATCTGTCTCAGTTGCAGACGCATGGTCAGTTTATTCGGGTGTCCCTAATGTGTGGCCACTTCCCTCGCTTACCCTGCCCCGCACCTCGATTGCCTGTGCGCGGGATGCAGCGCCAGGGCAGCACTTGACCCCCTCCACCCCCCGCCCCCCCCAACCCTCTCCACACTCAGCAGTCGCCTCCGAGGCTGGCCAGCACTTGCCCCCAGACACCCCCTCAGCAGTTGTCTGTAGGACCAGGCATCAGTTTCCCTTGCCCTCCCTCCCCGGGTGCCCCTGAGGCCTGTAAACAGCGGGCGAGCTGTGGAGAACACTGCTGCCCACTCACCTCACTTCCCCCAAAGTGAAGGCCGCCAAGTGCCCGTTGCCTGTGTGCTGTTGGGAAACACATTCAGCGGGGTTCCACGAGCCTGGCGAGATGGCCTTTTAATGAAATGCTGACGTATTACAATTAGCAACCTGCTGACTGATGGCGGGAAACACGGCTCACCGTCAGCAGGCTGAGCGGAAGATCACGACCTGCCTTCACGCCATCATGAAATGGGTCCCACCATCTTTTCCACATACCCCACCTGTCACGCCTGCTACCAAAGGGCTCGGAAAATTCGCCCTTAGTCTCAGACCCACTCCTCTCTCCCTCAAACTGAATGTAAAATTCAATCATATTATGGTTGCCACTACCTAGGGGTGCCTTCACTATGAGATCATTAATTACTCCCATCTCATTGAACAACAGCAGGTCTAGCATAGCCTGCTCTCTGGTTGGATCCAGAACATGCTGTTCTAAGAAACTATCCCGAAAACATTCTATGTGCTCCCCTTCTAGGCTATCTTTGTCCATCTGACTTTTCCAGTCTCTATATGAATTAAAATGTCCCCTGATCATCGCTGTGCCTTTCTGACAAGCTCCAATTATTTCTTCCTTTATGCTCCACCCTACCATGTGGTTACTGTTAGGGGGCCTGTACACAACTCCCACAAGTGACTTCTAGCCTTTACCATGTCTCATCTCTACCCAAACCGTATCCACATCCTGGTTTCCTAAACTTAGGTCATCCCTCTCTACTGTGTTACCATCATTAACTATCAGAGCCACCCCTCCACCATTTCCTCGCTTCCTGTCCTTCCTAAATATCCTGTACCCTTCAATATTCAGGTCTCAATCCACATCCTCCTGCAGCCATGTCTCTGTAATGGCTAACAAATCGTAATTATTTATTTCTATGTGCGCTCTCAGTTCATCTGTTTTGTTTCGAATGCTACGTGCATTCAGATACTGAGCTTTCAGCTTTATTCTTTTATTCTTTTTGTAGCCTCTAGGCCTGAATTTTGCTTTGGCGGGCAGGCCCGATCAGCAGGCCTGAGAGCAGCCGGGAAACGGACCGCCGACTGCAATCGGCCCGCAACCGCAATTTCACGCTGGCTGGCCAATTAACGGGCAGCTAGTGTGAAACACGCGCTGGAAAGCTCAGCGCTGCCGGGGTGGGGGCGGGAAGAAGGCGGGCAATAACGTCACCGCAGACGTGGCTGAGAACTGCAAGAAAGCTCCCTGAAGGCAGACAGCTGCCTTGGGGAGCTGCGGAGCTGAAAATCATCACATAAAGGTTTTAAAAGCTGAAAAAAAAAATCCATGCATCACAATCAATTACCTGAACATATAACTGATAAAAATGCTGCCCACTGTTATCTATTTTTATTTTATTTCATAACGGAAACATCACCCGCCCTTGGATGGAAGTTTGATCAAACATGCAAAGTCCACCTGCCTGATTCCTCTGTCCGCCAACCGTACAGTAGGGCAGACCACAAAAACTCGGAGACGATTGCGCGTCAATGGGCTCAACTATCTTCTTGATTGTTGGCGTGTGCACTTCCAACTCTTGCGCATGCCTGCCGAGCGAAATCACGCAAGCGCGCGATGATGTTGGGACGTTCGCCCAACATCGTCTTGTAGGATTTTATGCCCCACCCGGGGGACATAAAATTGATTCCCTAGTTTCATTTGTTGATTTACTGTTGATTTACTGATTTGTACTCTCTATCCCTTCCTGTCACGGTCTGTTTTTCATTTCCCGGAATAATACCTTTTTTCTTTTATCTGGTCTCTGCTTTTTGATTTACCACAACCGCACACATTGTACAATCTCCTTGCTAAATCTGGCCATGGAGCAGTCACTGAAGGAGGTGTTCACAACCCCTTGCAATGTCAGCATCCCAGTTTGGACCAGTCTCCCCCACGGCTCAATCTAACAGTTGCAGTGTAGATTAGGGGAGAATGCCTGTGCCTGAGCTGAGAGCACAGCATGCAGTACAATGGGTAAAGCTGCCGCCAATCGGTCAGGTGGAGTGGGGCCAAGGTGGGTGGAGTTTAGGGCATCCATGCAGTGCACTAAACTCTGGACATCTAAGTGGTGGCCAGCAATCTCCACGATGTGTTAAGGAGCCTTCACACTTAACCAGGACAGGCTCTTAGTACATGCATGTGTCTCTCTCTTTCATCCTGCAGGAGGAGTACATCAGGATCATGGAGCCTGGTGAACTGGCTGTATGCCTGGTAGCGTACAGAGAGCGGAGACGACGGACAAGAGAGTGACGGAGGCACCTAGCTGTGCAGAGGGGGAGCAGCACCCTCAGGAAGAAGGGGTGGCTGTGTCTCTCACACACGCTGCTGAAGAGCCACAGCGAGCCATCGCTGGTCGGTGCTTAGTGACGCGCAGGGTCTATCGATGCTGCCTTTCATTCCTGTAGATGACCGAGAACCAGTGTTGCTGAAGACTGTGCATGTCTAGGGAATTGGATGGTCACATCTGCCACCTGCTGCAGGATTTGGTGCCACGGGGACATGGAGGGCATCCACTGCCAGTGGCCATGAAAGTGACTGCGGTGCTCAATTTCTACACCAGTGGCTCCTTTTAGGGCTCCCCAGGTGACCTCCGTGACATATCTCAAGCCTCCACCCTCAAATGCATCCATGAGGTCATGAATGCCACCTTCACGAGAGCACACGACTTTGTGCATTTCACAGCAGCCAGCCAGGATGCAAGACCAATTGGATTTGCCCAGATCTCGAGTTTCCCACAGGTGCAGGGTGCCATCGACTGCACTCACATGGCACTCAGATCTCCATCACAACACACGGTCAACTACATCAACCACAGGGGCTTCCGTTCACTGAATATGTAGCTGGTGTGCATCCACCACAAACACATCCTGCAGGTCTGCGCACAGTTTCCAGGGAGTGTGCATGACTCCTACATTCTCAGTTGGTCACAGATCCCTGATGTATTCCAAGGTCCACAGAAGCTACAGGGGTGGGTTCTTGGGGACAAGGGCCACCTGCAGAGGACGTGGCTGATGCCACCCGTGGGTCGGCCTCAGACTGTAGCAGAGTGAAGGTGTAACGAGGCTCATGCTGCAACTCGCAACCTGGAGGAGCGAACCATCAGGATGCTGAAGATGAGGTTCCCATTGCCTGGGCCAATCTGGTGGAGCCCTACAAAGTAGTCCGCAGATGGTATCACGCATTGTCGCCGGCTGCGCCCTTTACAACCTGGCACAGCAATGGGAAGAGGAGCTGGCTGAGGTGGAGATGGTGGAGCTGGAGGTCTCCTCAGATGAGGTGGACGCCAATGGTGATGAAGGTGAGAATGTCCTTGAAAGTTACAATGACGAGGATGAGGCCCTCACACTGGCTAGACGAGGCAGGTGCCCTCGGGAGGCCCTCATAGCTGCCAGATTTGTGAAGAATGATGATGACATGCAGTGAGGAGACCCCATAGATCCTCACATTGCATCTGTGAATGTTTCACTCCAGTCTGACTTATGGCAGCGCGAATACCCTCTGTGATAACGTTCCTGCCATGGAGATGCAGTGGAGGCTCTAATAGTCACTCGATTACAGGTGGATGATGACGATATGCAGCGAGAACACTCCACAGACCTTCACACAGCCTCTATGAATGTCTGACTCCTGTCTGGCCAAGAGCCACTCACTTGTGCTCTGCGATCAAGGTCATATCATAGAGATGCAGCCATGAAACTTGAGAAGCATCTGACCAATTCAGGAGCACAGCGTCACTGGTCACAGATGCTGAAGAGATGGGGGCCAGCCCCACCTTTAAAGGTGCTGAGAGCACATAGAGAGAATGACAGAACTCTGTGTTGCCTGCCCACAACATTCTGGCAGCAATGATGAGCACCATCGAGGTGCAGGCAGCAGTAATGTGTCCAGGGAGTGTGAGGCTGGACCATCACTTTGGTCTGAAGGCCGCACAAGGAAGAGGCCCTGGACCGAGACACCTGCCTTTATCTTGTGCAGAAAGGTTTCACATCTGAGTGACAAGAACACTGCTCATCAGACCAAAGGGCCATAGGCAGGAGACATTCTTCAGAGTTTTTTAACAATAGTGAATAGTATATACAAGCGAATAACGCCCAGGCTGTTCAACTACACCCTCTGAACTTTCCTAACCCTGCCGCTATGTCTTAGTGCTCCCTGGACATCCACAGCGGAGGTGGAGGCAGCCTGCTGACTGCCACCCCCTGCCTGTGATTACCTTGGCGGGCATCCTCTGGAGGGCCAAGACCTGAGGGGTCCATCCTACTTTTGGGGTCCTGCTGTGTGACAGAGGCACCCTCCTCGGCCTGTGGAGCTGGAGCTGCTGAGGTCACAGGAAGAATAGATTTGGATGCACTGGACACTCCCAGAGTCACCTGGATGGATGGCCCCGGGGGGGGGACACCTGCTGATCCTTCTCCCTTTGGGTGCCCAAGTGCCCCAAGCTGACTTCTTGAGGAGCAGGGGTAGCTGGAATGAGATCGAGCTGCCCCACATTCCTCTTGCATACACACTGTTGGAGGCCAACTATGGCATCGGCAATGGAGTTGAGCCCGTGCAGCAGTGCAGGAGCGACATCCTGGACCAAGGTCTCCATGGCAGTTGCCATCCTGCCATTGTTGACCTTGGTGCGTTGCAATGCCGGCGTTATCACCTCAGACTGAAGGTGGACGGACTCCCCTATCATGCCTTGCAATCTGGAGAGTGCAGCGGACATCTCTTCCTGATGTTCCCAAGTTTTCCTTTGCAGCTCCAGCAACTGTGACATGACTGAGTCCAGAGGCTCGTCATCTGACTCGGACTCAGCAAGTTCCTGGCCTCCAGCAGTCCTCTGGGTGCCGGGCACCTGGGAAGTTCCTCCCGCCGCTGCCTGCTGTGGATCAGACAGTGCGATGTGGTCACCAGATTGTGATCCTAAGGTTATTCTAACACTAGGTCTCACTGAGAAGTGTGTCTCTGCGCCTGTGGAGGGTGTGGGTGAGTGCTGTGATGGGACTTCAAGGAGGGTGCCTCCAGATTCCTCTTCAGCAGTTTCTTCAGGGCTTGATTGGAGGCTCTGGGTTGTGGCTTCCCTCGGCTGTTTCCCAGATGTGCCTGCGGAAGCAAATGGGGATAATTAGTGCATGGCAGTGGCCTGTGAAACAGGACACATCACTCACAGCTTGGTTGTCTGATGGATGTTGCACTGCTGGACCTTCACTTGGTTGCGCACCACTGACCTCACCATCAGCATAGGACCAGTCCCGGTCATCACCGCCAGCTGGATGGCTCTGTTTTCAAAGTCTGAGGATCTTGATTTCAGGCATTCCGCCATTGGCCTCCCTCTTGTTGTGAGCAAGCTTGTCCTGCAGGAATAGAGATGGAGAGAGTGTAAGCAGGGTGCCTGCCAGGTCAGATGATAAGTATGCCTGGCATGTGTGGGTTGTGAGTCGCCCCATGGACAGGAAGCTGACAATGAAGGTGTGTGTGAGAGAGTGAATGTTGATGTCCCTTGAACTGGCAGTGAGTGAGGGCACTGTGGATGTATGATGGGTTTGTGAGTGTGTGAGTTGAGAGAGTGAGAAGAGTGACTTACCCTGGCAGAACGGAGGAGATCATTCATCCTCCTGTCGCACTGGGTGGCTGTCCTCTTGAAGGGCATTGGTACTGACCACTACTGCCACCACCTCCCAAGCCTGGTTGGTCATGCCACTGCCCATTCTGTGGCCAGAGCAGGGGTAGAGGATGGCCCAGCGGGTCTCCACGACATCCAAAGGCATTCCAGTGACACGTTGCTAAGCCTGGGGTCTGCAGTCTTCATGCCTTTGGCGGACATCTTCCCTGCAGTAGTCATGGGCTGGGAGCACTGAGTTGTGCGTGCGCGGCTAGAATTTAAGTATGGCGCCTGGCATGATGAAGCGGCAAGGTGATGGCCTGGTGGGCCAATGAGAGGCTGCCCGCCATGGAAATGGCATGTTTCCTGGGAATGCATAAGTAATGCAGCGGGTTTGGGACAAAAAGGTGTGAAAACCTGCCATTGCAGTTGGCGGATAAAACGTCATTTCCTCCGCCCGCTACCTCACTTAGCGCAAATATGGGGGACAATCCTGCCCAGTATCAGTAATTGCAGTTCGGTATCTGAGACTGGGAATAGCCTGTCACCTAACCTCTCAACTCCATTTTCTTTGAAAAATGAAGTGCATGTCTCCACTCTGAATGCTGGCCAGAAATGGCGGGTTCGGTTTCACACGGGGAGGAATATGTAAAGAGCATTGGCCAACAATTTAACTAGTCAGCAGTTAATAAACATATAATTCCATAACTAAAACAGATATAGTTTTGTAGCACTTTTGGCAGATGTGGCCTTTTCAGAATCACCTTGTTTGGCCATCAAAAGAAGTGCAGCAGATGATCTCATCTGACTTTGTCAAAGTTCTGAGACTGCATTCCCATCATCCTTTGCAGCTGAAAGGACACCAATCATGAATCATTAGAGTAAGCGGTAATATTGCCCCCTCAATTCCTGAAATGAATCGTACATTAATAACATACTAACAAAGGAGATGAAAGCAAAATGGTGACGAGAGGAAAAACTCAAAAAACCTAAGATTTTACAAGTAAGAGAAAGGTCCTGTGTGGAGAAAGCTAATTGGGGACTGGCAGAGAGAGCCACAATATTGTACTTCTAAGAGCAAAGGATCCCCACAGCCATAGGCAAGAGGGCTGTCTAGGAGGAAGCTATTTCTGGTAGAACACAATTTCAAGGAATAAAAGAATCTGATCAGGAAAAGATTCACCACTGTCAGAAAAACTATGAAGAAGATTCCATTCGGCTACCGCACTGAATGAACAACAGGTGGACGATGCTAGAAAATGACAGCACCTGAAGAGAACTATATTTCAATATGAAATGGTTGGAAAGGACTTCAAAAGCTGAGCTGGTGGGAGGGAAGGTGCCATTTCTAAATAGAAAGGATTTTACTCTATATTACCATAATTTGGGTATATTTTCTAATCTGTCCATGTGAAAGTAAAAAATACAAATGCTTCAAGCAGTCACAAAACATGCAAAATGCAAATATTCTCTGTAGCTGGCATGGTTATTAAAGTGATGTAATACACTTAATTTAGTACTTTCCCCTCTTCACTGATTAAGATCAAACATGGAAGGGACACTGCAAGCATGCCAAAATTTATACATTACTCTTGTAATACAAACAGAGAACCATCACAGTCCACTGCCCCATCATTGTTAAGAGTCATTATCTGCCAGAGAAATGGTCCACTACAGAATAACAAGGTAACATGGAAGAAACAGTAACAATTCATATTTCTATAGTGCCTTTAGTGTAATAACAGGACTATTACAATTTTAGGCCAGAGACATCACAGACCTGAGTCACTTGTTGAAGAGATGATGAATACAAAGTCAGTGGGTATGCCTTAAAAGTAAAGATGTTGGAGTTGAAAAATATGGCCAGTCTTGCTTTTTGGTAGCACAGTGCAGTGAATCAAAGGTCATAGATTACTGAAAGCTCCCTCTCCTAGATACAGGCTTTGCTGGTCTACGGGATGCTTCCAGTCCACAATGGAAGGAATGCCGATTGACACGGGGGATGCAATTGAGTATTCAGTGACTCGTGGATTCAGCAATATAGGGGCAGTAGTGCAAACTGTTGTGTTTTTTTTGACTGTGGTTGATGTGAAGTCAATTTTCCAAGAAGCTCTGAAGGCAGAGATGGCATAGCTCAGGAAGTGATTGCAGTCACCTGTAAGGTACACTTTTCAGAGGTCAGAGGTTTGTTTCAGACTGGTCTCAGATAGATAATGGCTGCTCAAACATGCAACAGAGAATATCCTCCTGAAACTTCAGAAGACATTGAGCGCTCCATGGAAACTGTTCAAAACATTCCTTGCCCTGACTTAAGTGGAAGGAATGAAGGGATCAATGCATTTAAATCCTTGTTTTAACAAGTCAAGTTTAAGTAGTGATGAATTGGCTGCTTTTGTGTTCCTTAATTTAATATCAAAATAGTCAATTGTCAAAGGAAACATACATGTGCATCTTCCTGAAACAGTAACATGCAACAGTAACAGAGACATTTGAACTCTTAGTGAAGAAGAAAGTCCATGTTGCAGTACCTTGCACTGGTAAAATTAACTGTCATTTGGAAGCAATGATTCTTTATGAATAGGTATGTCAAAATTCCCTTCCTTCAGATCTTTGGCGATTAGCTCAATGCTGGGCACAGTGCCTGAATAATTATGCATAGAGCAATCATCTTGAACTCATCCTTTTGTAGGAACTTGTTTGTATTTCTGAGCTCCTAGCTTGATCGCAATATTCCTCTCAATAGCTGTGAAGTGGGAAGAATCAGAGAGCACTCCTTTCTTAGTAAATGGAAACACCCTGAATTAGAATTGGCACCCTTGAAAGTTTAGGAAATTTTTCCCAGTGGTCTTCAGGATTCCAGTATCAACAGTGATAGCTTCTCACATACAGGAGAACTGGAACAAATAGTTCCCCACACAGTGTCTGCTGTCAAAGATATTTGGTTTAAACTTTCTATACACCACTTTAAAGGATAGACTAGAATTTGTTTTTAATGCTTGTTTTTTTTTAAAAAATCTACCTTCCTCTCCCACCAGGCTGCCTCCCCCATCAAAATAAAGTTCTTGCTGTCTGAGACAGGAAGGCAACCAATTTCTAATAATAGGGTGGAGGAAAGATTTTATTTATCCAACATCTGGAGAAAAGGATAAGTGCATGGCTGGAAAATAAAGAAAATTAGATTTAAGTGTAACTTAAGGAGTAACTATTTCCCATTTATAGATGCTAATTTATGGATCAGGCTGCCATCTAGTGCAATGAATGCAGAAAGGCCTCCGATTAAATTGTTTGAAATTCAGTTTGCCTGTTTTTGTCCATGTTTGTGTTTGGTGCCGTAAACCAAAGCTGATCTGGGGCTAAAATTCCTGAGTATACATCCCAAAATTTGCCTTTGCGCTTCATATCAAAAAGTGTTTCACTACTGCATGCACTTTGTTGCAAGATGTAAAATATTTGGATGTCAAGGTTTATATTGTAATGAACATTGAATGTTTACGCTATTATTAAATTATTAATACAAGAATTAGGCAGCACATTTTCTTAAAGCTCTTCTGTACTTAACAAGAATTCTTCAAAATTAATGCGGTTCAATAATATTCCAACAATTTAATACCACATCTCTGCTAAACTAAAAGTCTTTTGAAATCTGCGGCAGTTTTGGAATCATTACATTTATTTTCCTTACATTATGAAAACACTTCTTAAGCATTTGCTGAGGACGCTTAAGCATGGAAACACACTTGCCCTTTATTGGCTAATATCAATTCCACTTCAATTCTGAAACGATGACTAGAGCTCATATCACATTTTGAAAGTCAGAAGTACTAATAGATATTAAAAATTGTCTTCAATTTTTCAGTTGCAGTATTTAACATCGAACCTAAAAGTGTATACATACATGCACGTTAAAATGGTGTCACAGCAGCTGTCAACATGTATCTCACCCACAGTTATAGTTATATGCAGTTGTGCGTCATTTACATTTGGAGCAATGAAAAGTTTCTTCGAGCCATCTTTCGCTTTATCTGGAGGTCGAAAATGGATCATGTCCGCAGGGACGCGATGTACAAGCCTCTGGATAAAGGGGGAAAAAACGTACCCAACATCGCCCTCATACTGATGGCCACCTTTGTGTGCGGCTGCATCAAGCTGTGCGTAGACCCTCGGTACGCAAACACCAAGTGTCACTACGTGCTGAGGTTCTACCTGTCCCCGGTGTTGCGAAGGATGGGTCTGGCCACGCTGCCGTGGAACGCTCCAAGTAGTTGGACCGTGCCGTACCACCTGTCCCTGGTGGAAAAATTTATGCAGAGAAACACCTTTGACCACAAGTCCATCAGGCAGTGGTCAGCACGTAACGTCTTAGAGGCCCTGTGGGAAAAGGAGAGGGTGGATCTTGTGGGATGGTTCCCCGAGCAGACTGTCAAAGTCATTTGGCAGAATGCCTCATGGCCAGAACTTTCCAACAAGCACCAAGACGTAGCTTGGCTGGTGGTGAGAAAGGCCCTTCCCGTCAGATCCTTCCAACATGCCAGGAGTCTCACCCCCTCTGCACGTTGCCCTCGAGGTGGCTGTGGTGGGGTCGAGACCGTTGTTCACCTCCTTGTGGATTGTGCCTTTGCAAAGAAGGTCTGGAGAGAGATGCAGTGGTTTCTGTCGAGGTTCATCCGGAGCAGTTCTGTGACACAGGACTCTGTGCTCTACAGGCTGTTCCCAGGGATACACACCGAGACAAACATCAACTGCAGCTGGAGGATCATCAACTCGGTGAAAGACGCTCTTTGATCTGCCCGAAACTTGTTGGTCTTCCAGCGCAAAGAGTTGTCCCCAACCGAGTGTTGCAGACTGGCACATTCCAAAGTCCAGGATTACGTGCTGAGGGACGCTTGGGGCAGCCGCCGCAAAGGCGCAATGGGGAAATGTCGCTGTCTAAGACCTTTCTGCCACAGTGCACCGAGGGGTTGGGAACTGTTGAGAGCCCCTCGGGCTGTAGAGCTCAAAATGAATGTATGCATTGAATACTAATTGTATTATAATTGTATTGAAATACCTCAGAGTGCAACATGATGTATGTTGATAACTCCAATAGCATTGCATTGTCTGACGGTCTGTAATGACCATATTTAAATGACTGTAATATCCATTGATTGTATTGATGCACCTTGTGATCCATGTGTAAAAGTTGAATCTGATTGTACTTATGTGATTATGATTTTGAAATGGTTTGGAATGTTCTTCCAGATATTTTATGAATAAAGTATATTTTTCAAAAAAAAGTTTCTTAGTGTTTGACTATAGAAAATTATGATGCAGTGACCCAAGCAAAATGAGTGAGTGCAGTCCAGGGGTGACTAGTCCACAGCTTCTAAATTGCAAGTAGCACCTGAAGGGTTAATGTCTGTACCTACATCAGTGTAATTAGCACTAATGCAACCCCAACTTAATATGCAAATAATCTAAATTTTGCTTAAGTAATGAAATAATACCTTTCAAACTATATGGATAAACATATATGAATTTGACTGGAAGCAAACATATCCATTCTGGTTGATGTACAATTGTCAAAAACCTACAGCAGAGTGCTGTCAAAGCCATTAGTCAACAAAATTATTAAAATTTTAAAAGTATTGAGTGACAGAAAATTAATAAATCATAGAAAACCTGCAGATAGATCATAAACATGTAATGACTGAAGAATTCAATGGAGAAATACACAACCTGTCACTCCTATCTAAAAAAAAAGCCTAATATGAAAAGAAAAAGTAAAATACACATGGGAAAAATTCCTCTTCTAAATAAAACAATTACACTGCTTTTCTGTGTAGTTGATGGCCCTCAACTAAAATTGCTTTTTCTGACTTTATTAGCAAATAGTTAATTGTGCCTTCAGGCATTTTCTTAAAAACAATTTTAGACTGACATTGTTATTTACAAATGCATTAATCAGAAATCAATTCCATATTTTGTTTAGCAAAAATGTTTCACAAACCCTTCCAAATCTGACAACCAGGGTGGAATTTTACGCCGGCAGGATTTCACGGTCCCACTGAAGCCAATGGACTTTTGAACGGCTCGCCGCATTTTATGGCCCTGGCCCCGCTTCCCCCCTCCCCCCGCTGTGGCGGGGTGGTAAAATTTGCCCCCATTGTGTATTTTCCATACATAAAGTGAACAAATAAATTATCTGCCTTCCAGAGAACTAATTGTAAGAACACCTTCAGTGCGTGGATACTCCGGAATCCGATTATTAAAATCCCTCCTTCATAGTTCCATAAATGATTCTTCCACGTCAATGCTCTCAACTTTGACATAAGAAGTCACGACCATCATTTGAGGGAGGGAGAACATACCATGACAGTGATAAGTCATCTGGGAATGGGGAGCATACCATCATCCTTGAAGGCAAGGAATCTGGGATCCATTCCTTTGACATGCTGATAATCTTTGGCAAGACACTGACAGGACCATTTCCGTATTGGAACATACTAGCCGGAGAATCTTAAAAAGGGCACAGCAACATATCTGCAATAGCAAATAGGTGCTCCATTTTCTCAGACTCACCAGGCAGCCTGTGACACGTAAAATGAAAATCATGAAACAGATGCGGCTAATCAAGCAGGTTGACTGCTTAAGTACCGGTCAGAAACTAGTAGCCATTCTCCTCACAACTCTGGGATGTTTCCACTCAGAACCCTTTGGAATCATCTGAAGCCAAATATGTGAAGATAGTTGGGCCAGCAACCTATTCTACTGTTGACGATGAGTCACTTCGTCGTGATGGGGTCTCCTGGGGAAATCTTTGCATCATTATTTATTTAATTGCAAAATTATAGCTTTTTTTTTAACGTTCTCACTTCTTTGACCAAGGCCTTCTTTATTTCATTAATGTCTCCAGCCTGCATCGCCTACATTAAATTCTGCCAATAGATTTGTACCAGAAAAATGTTGCAAATGCTACAACGCTGGCATCTACCCAGCAATGTGGAAAATTGCCTAGGCATGTCCCATCCACAAAAAGCAGGACTAATCCAACCTGGCCCCATCAGCCTACTCTCAATCATCACTAAAGTAATGGAAAGGGTCATCAACAGTGCTATCAAACGGCACTTGCTTAGCAATAACTGACACTCACTTTAGGTTCCGCCAGGATCACTCAGCTCCTGACCTCATTACAGCCTTGGTTCAAACATGGACAAAAGAGCTGAAATCCAGACGTGAGGTGCAAGTGACTGCCCTTAACATCAAGGCAGCATTTGACTGAGTCTGGCATAAAAGAGCCCTAGCAAAACTGGAGTTAATGGGAATCAGGGGGAAAGCTCTCTGCTGGTTGGATTCATACCTAACACAAAGGAAGATGGTTGTGGTTGTTGGAGGTTAATCATTTCAGTTCCAGAACATCACTGCAAGAGTTCCTCAGGATAGTGTCCTCGGCCCAACCATCTTCAGCTGCTTCATCAATGACCTTCCTTCCATCATAAGGTCAGAAGTGGGGATGTTCGCTGATGTTTGCACAATGTTCAGCACCATTCACAACTCCTCAGATACTGAAGCAGTCCATGTCCAATGCAGCAAGGCCTGGACAATCTGGCATCTCCATGGCTGAATCCCCCACTATCAATATCCTAGGGGTTGCCATTGACCAGAAAATAAAGTGGACTGTGGCTACAAGAGCAGGTCAAAGGCTAGGAATCCTGCGATGCATAACTCATCTCCTGCTTCCCCAAAGCCTGTCCACCATCTACAAGGCACAAGTCAGGAGTGTGATGGAATTCTCTCCATTTGTCTGGAAGAGTGCAGCTCCAACAATACTCAAGAAGCTTAACGCCATCCAGGACAAAGCAGCCTGTTTGATTGGCACCCCCTCCACAAACATTCACTCCCTCCACACAATGGCAGCAGTGTGTCGCATCTACAAGGTGCACTGCAGGAACTCACCAAGGCTCCTCAGAGAGCACCTTCCAAACCCACGGCCTCTACCATCTAGAAGGACAAGGGCAGCCGATGCACATAAACACCACCAATTGGAAGTTCCCCTCCAAGCCACACACCATCCTGACTTGGAAATATATCGTCATTCCTTCAATGGGTCAAAATCCTGGAATTCCCACCCTAACAGCACTGTGGGTGTACCTACCCCACGTGGACTGCAGCGGTTCAAGGAGGCAGCTCACCACCACCTTCTCAAGGGCAATTAGGAATGGGCAATAAATGCTGTAGCCAGCAGCATCCACATCCCATGAATGAATGTAAAACCAAAGTTTTGATACATATATTCAGCATCATTCCTTAATGAATCACAATGTATCATTGAGTGTAAACATTGAGTTGATATAGCCAATACTACTATAAATTTAATTAACTAGCATATTGACATAAGGTTATTGTAAAACAAAGGCTGGTATTTGTGTCTTTGTATTATCTCATCTCTTTAATATCTCAAAGTGAATCACATGAAATGAATTACTTTGAAATATAGTGACTATTGTAATATGGGTAAACATGGCAGCTATTTGTGGACAGTAATATCTCACTAATAGAAATGAGAAGAACAGACAGTTAAAGTGGTCTTGATTGTATGGTTTGAGGGAGAAATGTTGGCCAGGATACAGACAAAACACCTTGTTCTTCTATTAATTGTAATATGGGGGAGAATTTTCTGTTCAGCCCCCACACGCCGATGCGTAAAATGACGCGCGGTGACATTGGGACGCGCCACAACATTCCAATCTTTCATTCAGCGGGTGTGCACCGGAGTCGGCTGTGCGCCCACCGAACTGTCAAAGGCCTGTTAAGGTTATTAATAAACCAATTAAAGAAATTGACAGGGCTGCCCATCCAACCTTAAGGTTGACGGGCAGGCAAAGAGCCCAGGCGGCCTTCGCATTTTTCATGAAACCTCATCCACGGCGGGTTCGGTCATGAAGGGTTTATTACATAATGAATATTTTTTGAACATTTCAAAAACATGTCCCAGCATGTCCCAAAAACAGCGTCACATGAGGGCACATGTGTAAATGATTTTTTAGCTTCTTTATTTAAAATTCACATTAATGAAATTAATTCCCCTGAGGCAGCTCTGTGCCTCAGGGAGATTTCTGCGCTCTTTCAGGCGCATGTACCCAAAAGAGCGCAGGCCCTGACTCTCCCTCCTCCCTCCACCCGCACAGGAAGCGCTGAGCGCTTCCAGACGCACGTCACACTGGGCAGGCCTTCATTGGCCCGCCCTCGTAAAATTCGGCGCGCAGCCGATCACGGGCGGCAATCAGCTCCGCGCCCACTCCCGACCGGCCCGCCCGACGGGGAGAAAATTCTCCCCATGGGATCAATCTGTTGAGGTGGCGGGGTGGCAGTTACCTCTGGTAGCATAGAAATGTCATTAGCGGATCTCGGCTCACAGGAGCTTTTGGCTCTGAGTCATAACATTGTGGGTATAAGATGCACTCCAGATACTGAGCAAACAATCTAGACTGCCAATTCAGTGCATTCATTCGCAGTACATTGTCAAAGGTGCTGCCTTCTTTATGAGACATTAAACTGAACCCGCCCCACCTATTCAAGAAGGCATAAAATAATTTGAGATTTGTTTTTTTGAACAGAGAGTTCTACCAATGTATCGATGTCCTGAACATTCTGGCCTCAGCAACATCACTAAAACAGATTAACATTTCATTACTGTTTGCGGGAGTTTTGTTGGGCACAAAATACCTGCCACATTTGCCTTTGCGATAACAGCACTATAATTCATTGGCTATGAAGAACTTTGGGATACCTAGGACTGTGAAAAGTTATGTATAAATAAAATTAATTTCTTCAAGAGTCCTGCAAAGGAAAAACAAGGAAAGTGTTTTTACATGTAGTTTTTAAGAGATTAAAAAATCTCTTAACAACCACATGAGGGGACATGTTTTATTCCATTTTTATTTTCTTTGGTTTCTTTTTTTAACAATACTTCATCTCCCTGAGGGAGCTCTGTGCCTCAGGGAGATTATGAAGCGCTCACTCACGCACATGCATGAAGTTCACATTCAGCCCGCTTGCCCTCCTCTCCCCCTCCCCCTCCCCCTTCCCTCTAACAGGCAGCGCTCAGCGCTGCTGCTTGCGTTTCACGCTGGGCAGATCTTAGTTGGCCCACCAGCGTGAAATCGCGGTCCGGTCCCGATTGTGGGCGGCAGTCGGCTTCTCAACCACCTCAGCCCACCCCTGCCTAGCACGCCTGCCAAGGGAAAAGTTCTGCCCTATGTGTTTTCCTACTGTCTAAGGTGTATAAGGTGTGTACTTTTCCTTACCCTCAGAGTGATTGTACCATTTTAAATCATTCCAGCAGTAAGCTTCTCATGAGTTTGAAAATAAAGGTTATATATTATCACACACTCGCTCCGGAGGTTTAAAAACACAATGTTGCACTCACTTGACTGATCTACACTATCACTGACATAAAAATTAGATACAGATGAAAAATACACAATACACAATGTATAATTGTTTCAGTCTCTCTTTTGTGGAAGGTCTGTAGTCTCTTAGGTGACTTGTCACTTTTAGTTGAAGTGAAGGTCTTGTAAGCAGGGATTTATCAGTATGCTACAAGGCTTCTTGTCGCTGAATTTCCAGGGAGTCGGTTCTCAGGTGAACTTGAAGTTAAAACAGGTTGCGGTGAGTCCTTCTCCCACTTTCAAGGCTTATTACCTTGGCTGCTTAGTTGACTGCAGCTGGTTCAATGGCTTTCATTGACCTCTCTGGCTCTGCAGAGCTGATTCTTGCTGTTTTTAAATGCGGACAACAAACACGGTTGACTAACTCATGTGACCTGTTACAAGTCCAAAGACCTTTTCCAAGTAATGTGGGTGGTCAGGTCAATAAATATCCTGGCCTGAATTTTTGCTCCCGGGTCATGAGTGCAGAGTTTGGAAAGTTCCGAGCTCTGCAAGTCTGACCTGGGAAAATGTTCCCTTGAAGTTGGGATTTTCGTTCTGGGGTGGCAGTGTTCTTTGAGTCGGGCCCACAATCCCTGGAACAAATGTGAAGGCTCCAGGTATAGAGGCGGTTTGAGTGGGAGACCTGCCTCTGTGCTCCGGCACTATGTCCAAGATATTTTAAAAAACAATAAAGCAAAAAGCAACCATCCAGCCCTCTCCCCACCCACATTCCCTGCCAACACATGCCTCCTTAGGCCCCTCTACCCACTGCCCATGATCCCTCACACCCTCCATGCCAACCTTTGCCCCTCTAACCACCCCATGGCTTTTTAAAGTGCCCTGCAAATTTAGTGCCAACCCTTGCCAACTCAGGCCACCTAACCATCACCCTTTGCTCTTGCACCTACCATGTCAACTCACCCAGTGTCCAATATGGGAAGACCTCAGGACACATGCTGAGTTTAAATAAAATAAAGTTTTGTGTCTATCACAGACTTTATTTTTTTTTTAAAAAGCACCCCCAATCATAAAAACCCATTCATTACATTTCATTCTTTTAGCTACATCCTTATAAAAGCAAACATTGGATTCAAGTGCTTAATCCCTTACAGAAACAAAAATTGGAATTCATAGTCCCACATCAAAGACCTTGGGTGGAATTTTCAGCACCCGCTGGCATTGGACATGATTGGCGGCATAAGCGGACAATATGGCATAATTTATTTTACGACGGTGAGAAACCAGTTCACGATTGGCTGCTCAGCCCGCTGATGGTGGGGCGCATTTCCCGCCATCGGACGTCGAGAACCTCATTGTAATACATCAGTATATCATTATCAGGACAGCCCACCCGAATCGTCCCCCCCCTGCTAGATCATCCACCCACGTCGTCGGGAAAGCACCCCAACGTGTTTCATAACAGCACGTAAAAGGTGTGCACTTGGCAACCTGCACTTTGAGGGGAACTTGGAGGTGAATACACAGCCCTGCCATTGAGGTGACTCGTGGCAGGGGTGGGAGGTTAAGGGCAGCCCTGCCATTCAGGCAACTGTGGCAGAGTGGGCAGTGGGGGTAAGGGCAGCCCTGCCGTTGAAGCAACTTGTGGTGGGGGTGGGTTAAGGGCAGTACTGCCATTGACGTGACTGGTGGTGTGTGGGGGTGGGGGGGGTCGTCAAGAGCAGCCCTGCCATTGAGTATAGCGCACAAGCATTCGGGATGGGGGGGTAGGGTGGGTGAGGGAAGTGGCCACGCATTAGGGAAACCTGTATAAAGTGACCATTCCTCTGCAACTGAGACAGTTCAGGTGCAGCCCCATTGATATGATTGGAGTCGGACTCCTAGCTTATCTGCCCACTCAAGCAATGCAGAGGCATCAAGGTGCCACCAAGTGCTCCCCACCCCACCCCCAGCACAGAATGCAAATTCATGACCATTTTATGGACTGCAAAACAGTTGGACAACTGCACACATTGTCCAACCTCCTTGCTAAAGCTGACCATGGAGCAGCCATTGCTGGAGGTGCTCACTGCCCCTTGCAATGTCAGCATCCCGGTTTAGAGCAATCTCCCCCATGGTTTAAGCTAAGAAGTCAGTGATGCAAGCGCCATCCTAATCTCTGGCCATCCGAGTGGTGGCCAGCACACTCCAGGGAGCATTAAGGGGCCGTCACACTTAACCAGGGCAGGTTCTTAGTATATCCATGCTATCACGTGTCTCTCTCTTTCATCCTGCAGGAGGAGCACTTCAGGATCACGGAGCCTAGTGAACTAACTGTATGCCTGATGGCCTACAGAGCGCCAAGAAACTGGGGTTCCTGGCTGCGCAGAGGCAGGAGCAGCAACCTCAGGAAGAAGAGGCAGCTGGGGCTCCCGCATATGCTGACCAAGAGCCACATTGAGCCTTGGCAGGCTGGCAACTAGCGACACGCAGGGTCTATAGACAACGCTTTTCATTCCTGCAGATAACCGAGAACCAGTGTCACCAAAGACTGTGCATGTCTAGGGAGCTGGTCAGTCACATCTGCCAGCTACTGCAGGACTTGGTGCCACGGGGATATGGAGGGCATCCACTGCCAGTAGCCATGAAAGTGACCACGGCGCTCAATTTCTACACCAGTGGCTCCTTTCTGAGCTCCACAGGTGACCTCTGTGGCATATCACAAGTCTCCACCCACAAACGCATCCATGAGGTCACGGATGCCATCTTTGCGATGGCTCACAACTTTTGTGCATTTCACCCAGGAACAGGACAGCCGGATGCAAAAGCGATTGGATTCGCCCTGATTTCAGGTTTCCCACAGGTGCAGGGTGCCATCGACTGCACTCATGTGGTGCTCAGATCCCCATCGCAACACACGGTGGATTACACCAGCAGCAAGGGGTTCCATTCGCTGAATGTGCAGCTGGTGTGCGACCACCAGAAACGCATCCTGCAGGTGTGCACACGGTTTCCAGGGACTGTGCACAATCCCTACACCCTCAGTCGGTCACAGGGTCCACAGAAACTGCAGCGAAGGCTCCTTGGGGACAAGGGCTACCCGCAGAGGCCATGGCTGATGACACCAGTGCAGTGGCCTCAGACTGCAGCAGAGCGACGCTGTAATGAGGCTCATGCAGCAGCTCGCAACTTGGTGGAGCAGACCATCGGGATGCTGAAGATGAGGTTCCGGTGCCTGGACCGGTCTGGTGGAGTCCTGCAATACAGTCCACAGAGGGTGTCATGCATCATCGTCGTCTGCTGCACCCTTTACAACCTGGCGCTGCAACAGGGAGAGTAACTGGCTGAGGAGGAGGTGGAAGAGCTGCACGTCTCCTCCGATGAGGAGGACACTGACGGGGATGAGGGTGAGGGGGTCCTCGGTGGTGAAGATGACGGAGATGAGGCTGTTGCACTGGCTAGACGAGGCAGGCGCACTTGGGGGGCCCTCATAGCTGCCAGATTTGTGAAGCATGATGATGACGACATGCAGCAAGGTGTCCCTGTAGATCCTCACATCTTTCACTCGTGTGGCTGATAGCAACGCCAATAACCTCTGTGAGAATGTTCATGTCACGGAGAATCAGTGGAGGCCCTCATAGTCGCTCAATCACAGGACAATGATGACGGCATGCAGTGAGGACACTCCATAAATCTTCACATAGCCTCTGAAAATGTCTGACACCTGTCTGGCCAAGGATAGATCTCTTGCGTTCTTGTGATCAGGGTCATATCATAGAGACACAGCCATTAAAATTTAAAAGCATCTGATCCTTTGTCCGCCTTCAGAACGTGAGCCCTTTAGGAGCACAGCGTAACCAGTCACAGATGCTGAAGAGATGGGGGAAAGCCCCTCCTTAAATGGCGCTGAGAGCATACTGAAACAATGAGAGAACACTGTGGCATCTGCCCATGACATTCTCGCAGCAATGCCAAGCACCGTCAAGGTGCAGGCATTAGTAATATTTCCAGGGAGTGTGAGTCCAGACCATCATATTGATCTGGAGGCTGCACAGACACAGGGAAGAGGCCCTGGACTGAGACACCTGCCTTTATCTTGTGCAGAAAGGTTTCACATCTGAGTGACAAGAACACTGCTCATCAGAACAAGGAGCCATAGGCAGGACAACATTCTTGGAAGTTTATTGACAGTAGTGAACATTATGTACAAATGATTAACACCCATGCCCAGGCTGTGCAACTATATCTTCTTAAACTTCCTTACCCTGCTGCTACGTCTTGGTGCTCCCTGTACATCCACAGCAGAGGTGGAGCCAGCCTGCTGACTGCAATGTCCTGTCTGAGATTACCTTGGTGGGCATCCTCTGGAGGGCTGAGAATTGGAGAGGGGCCTGCTTTCGAGGACCTGCAGTTTGGCAGTGGCACCCTCCTCAGCCTGTGGAGCTGGAGCTGCTGAGGTCACAGGAATAACGGAGTCTGATGGGTCGGGCACTCTCGGAGTCACCTGGATGGACCCAAAGTGTGCTCCTGCTGATCCTCCACCCTATGGGTGCCTGGGGGCCCCTGGCTGATTCCTTGAAGAGCAGGAGTAGCTGGAGAGCGATTGAGCTGCCTGGCCCCCCTCTCACATACACGCTGTAGGAGGCCAACTATGGCATCAGCGATGAAGTTGAGCCCACACAGCAGTGCAGGAGCGAAGTCTTGGACTGAGGTCTCCATGGCGGCCTACTAGTGTTTGCTGGCACTGTCACTTCAGGCTGAAGACAGACGGACTCCTCCATTGTGCAGTGTAATCTGAGGAGTGCAGTGGACATTCCTTCTTGATGTTCCCCAGTTTGCCTTTGCAGCCCCAGCAACTGTGACATGACTGAGTCCAGAGGCTCGTCATCTGACTCAGACTCAGCAAAGTTCTGGCCTCTAGCAGTCCTCCGAGTGCCGGGGACCTGGGAAGTCCCTGCCTCCGCCTGCTGTGGATCAGACGGTGCGATGTGCTCACCAGATTGTGATCCTGGCGCTATTCTAAAGCTAGGTCCCACCGAGGTGTGTGTCTCTGTGCTGGTGGGGGGTGTGGGTGAGTGCTGTGGTGGGACATCAGGGAGGGTGCCTTCAGATTCCTCTTCAGAGGTTTCTTTGGAGCTTGATTGGAGACCCTGGGTAGTGGAGTCTGTCGGCTGTTTGGCAAATGTGCCTGTGAAAGCAAAGGGAGATAATTAGTGCATGGCAGTGGCCTGTGAAATAGGACACATCACTCACAGCATGGTTGTCTGATGGATGTTGAACTGCTGGATCCTCACTTGGTAGAGCCCTGCTGACCTCACTGTCAGCACAGGAATGGTCCAGATCCTCACCCGCCAAGTCCACGAGGACCTTGATTTTCGCATTTCCGCCACCAGTCTGCGACCTCTCCCTCTTGTTGTGTGCCAGCTTGTTCTGCATGTATAGAGATGGAGAGAGTGTAAGCAGGACACCTGCCGGGCCAGATGATAAATATGCCTGGGCTGTGTGGGTGGTGAGTGGTCCTATGGATGGGATGAGGACAATGAAGGTGAGTGTGAGAGAGTGAGTGATGATGATGTACCTTGAACCGGCATTGAGTGAGATCACTGTGGATGTTTGTTGTGTTTGAGAGTGTGTGAGTTGAGAGTGATGAGAAGAGTAACTTACCCTGGTGGAATGGAGGAGATCATTCATCCTCTTGAGGCACTGGGTGGCTGTCCTCTTGAAGTGCGTTGGCGCTCACCACCGCAGCCATTTCATCCCAAGCCAGGTTAGTGCTGTTGCTGCCAATCCTGTGACCAGAGTGGGGATAGAGGACATCCTGGCCGGCCTCCACAGCATCCAAAAGGCTCACAAGGGATGCATCACAGAACCTGGGGGCTGCAATCTTCTTCCGTTTCAGGACCATGTCTTCCGTGCGGCAGTGGAGGTCCGGAAGCACTGTGATGTGTGCTTGCGGCTGGACTTTAAATATGATGCCTGGTGGGATGCAGCAGCAGGGTGATGGCGGGCAGGCGAATGAGACCCCGTCTGCCTTGGATATGCCGTGTTTCCTGGGAGTGCATAATTAATGCAGCTGGCTTGGGACGATACGGAGTGAAAATCCACCCTCACGCCCGACGGGTAAAACGTTTTACCTGCCCACTACCACACTTATTGCAAATCTGGGATGATTCCACTGGCAAAGGGGAACCAATGGAGGAAGAGGATCTTGACTCAGCTCCACAGGCCAGTGGAAAGCGCAGCATGCAACCGCTACCAGTGACACCCACTCTGGGGGGTATTGTAGTGCTCCCACTGTAGTGCTCCCCCTGAACAGTCCAGGCATTGGAAGCACATCTTCAGAAGACCTACAGTCCTCTCCATCACTGCCCTTGAGGAGGCATGACTCCTATTATAACACTACTCTACAGTGTTCTTGGGTGGTGGAGAGGCGTCATAAGCCACCTTTTTAACATATAGCCCTTGTCACCCAGCAGCCATCCATTCAGTCGGGCTAGAGCAGTGAATAGCCTCAGCCCCTGGGAGTGTCTGAGGATGTAAGCGCCATCGGAGCTGCCAGGGTACCATGTACAGATTTGCAGATTCTGCATCCTATGGTCACACACTATCTGCACGTTCATGGAATGGAAGCCTTTCCTGTTGACGAAGGCAACTGGCTGACCTGCTGGTGCCTTGATGGCCACATGTGTGCAGTCGATTGCACCCTGGATGCAGGGGAGCTCAGCAATCGCAGCAAACCCTTTGGCTCGCTCAGCCTGGCTGGCCTTATCCATACGGATATGAATAAATGCCATTACCCACCTGAACAGAGCTCCTGACACCAGCTTGATGCAACTGATTGGGAGACTCCACAAAGATCCCCCACTGAGCCCTGGAAAGAGCTGGAGGAATAGAAGTTGAGGGCCACTGTGACCATCAGAGCCACTGGCGTGGGGTGTCCACCCACACAGTCAGAGGTGATCCCAGGCCCAATCATCTGACAAATGGAGGTTACGCTCTCTCTGGAGAGGCGGAGGCTCCTTCGGCATCACACCTTGAACATATTAATGTAGCTGCATTGCCATCTGTAAACTCTGGCAGCAGGATAGTGGAGTCTTCTGCAGCCTCTTCTGTCTTGGACTACCTGCTGGCCTTGCACCCCTTGTGCCTGCGCCTCTCCTCCCACAGGTCGCTCCCCTGGAAGCTGCATTGGGACACCTGGCCCCCTCTCCCTTCTGCCCCTCTCTTCCTCCTCAGAGGAGGTGCCACCAGCAGAGACCACAATCCCCATTATCAGGGTAACAGAAGGCTGGCTGATACTTGGAAGGGTTCATACCGTCAAAATCCTCCGGAGGCCTTGGAGACAACAATGAGTCCTGAAATGAAGTCTAGCAATGCTAAGAATGAAACTCAGAACTGAGATGAAGCTGTCATGTTCAACTAAGCAACGAGCAGCAAACTATCTCCTAAACTCTTCACTACTCACAATGGCAATGCTGCTGATGCTTTTTATCCCGCCCTTGGATGAGGTTTTGCAATTTGTGGGCAGCCCGCCTGCCCATTTTGCTCATGCTTTGAGCATGAAATCACATGAGCAATGTTAAATCGGGTTCAATTGGATTTTTAATAGCCTTACGTGACCTCTTAATTGATGGCTCCGACACCCACACACGCCCGCCGACCTGATGATTGTGCGCGGGCGGGATGACATCGGGACACTCGCCCGACATCTTCTCGCGCTGTTTTACACCCGATCGGGTCGGACGTGTACCCGCCCGCAAGGCATAAAATTCTGCCCCATGTGTCTTTTGTCCATGGTGAACCAGAAAGACGAGTTGGCTGGAATGCTATAGTCTTGTGCACATTCCACCCTCAAACAAAGGGCTGTGTGAATTTCCCAGATGGCTGTGAATGTCCATATTTAATAAGTATTTGCTTGAGTTTCAGGACTGTCTGGAGCTGATACTGCCAAAAGTCACATGGTTGGCAGCGGCTAGTCTATTTTTGTTCAAAATTTTGAAGTACTGTCTGGAAGTTCATAATACATTGGAGCATGACAGTAGATGGGACATAGCCGCACATTACATCTGTGATATTTAGAAAACTATTGGTAAATTAGCATTAAAGTATATTTTTTAAATTGCCATGGTCAAGCTTGCAAATTACTTTTAAGAATGACTGTTTATGATTGACAGTTTTAAAGCACTGTTTATCTGAGTAATTTTACTTTTTTTTTGACCGTTCCAGTTTCAATTAGTGATACTCATAGCTTTTGCAGTTGACCTACTTGAAAGTTTATCAGATCTATAAAAATACAAATAGCTGGTATCCTTTAAAATTATAAATTGGGCAATTTTAAAGCAGCTTGAAAAAACATTTGCATCTTTCTCAGGTGTGAAGAAAGACTTTACTATGGATAACTAAGTGCTGTATTTTCTAATAGGAAGGCAGACAGTTTAATTTTAATGCACTTTCACTTTCTCTCAAAGTGCTAACTCAAGTTGGACCATGGTTCCAAAAGCATCAACAACCCTTCAGCACATTCCCCAAATGATCCAATAAACACAATCCCTCACATGAATATTATGCATTGAAACCTGTTTCCATTTTTTATGTTCAATTGTCCGGGGCATCACAGTCTGAGCCAGATTCCTTCTTACTCAACATCAATGGACAAAATCATCCCAGATTTGCAGTAGTGGACGGGTAAAACCCGATGGCCGTAATGGCAGCTTTTCACGCTGTATTGTCCAAAACCCATCACGTTAATTATGCGTTCCCGGGAAACACGCTGTTTCCATGGTGGGCAGGCTCTCATTCACCCGCCACACCATCACCTCACCGCTTCATCACACTGGGCACCATATTTAAAGTCCAGCCGCTTGCACATCTCTCAGTGCCTCCAGCTCAAGACTGCGGCAAAGAAGGCATGGCCCCAAAAGGCAAAAAGACTGCAGCCCCCAGGTTCAATCAAGTGTCCCTCGAGTGTCTTTTGGACGCAGTGGAGGCGCGTCATGATGTCCTCTACCCCCACTCTGGCCGCAGGATGGGCAGCAACATCACTAATCCGGCTTGGGAGGTGGTGGCAGAGGTGGTTGGCACCAATGCCCTTCGAAAGAGGACAGCCACCCAGTGCCGCAAGAGGATGAATAACCTCCTCCGTTCAGCCAGGGTAAGTCATTCTTCACATCATCGTCAACTCGCACACTCACAAACCCATCACAGATCCACAGGGATCTCACTCACTGCCAGTTCAAGGGGCATCACCATTCACTTTTACACACACACCTTCATTGTCCTCATCCCATCCATGGGGCCACTCACCGCCCACACATGCCAGGCATTGTTATCATCTGGCCTGGCGGGCGTCCTGCTTACACTCTTTCCATCTCTATTCATGCAGGGCAAGCTGGCACATCAGAGGGAGAGGTCAGAGACCAGTGGAGGAATGCCTGAAATCTAGGCCCTTTGAAAACAGAGCCATCCAGCTGACCAGCGAGGATCTGGATAATTCCTGTGCTGATGGTAAGGTCGGTGCTGCTCTACCAAGTGAGGATCCAGCAGTGCAATATCCATCAGGCAATCATGCCATGAGTGATGTGTCCCCTTTCACAGGCCACTGCCATGCACTAATTATCTCCCCTTACTTCCACAGGCACATCTGTGTGATGGTCCGGCCTCACACTCCCTGGACACATTACTGATGCCTGCACCTCAGCAGTGCTGGTCATTGCTGCCAGAATGTCGTGGGCAGGTGTCACAGAGTTCCTTCATTCTCTCTGTGTGCTCTCAGCAACTTTAAGCTGGGGCTGGCTCCCATCTCGTCAGCATCTGTGACCAGTGACGCTGTGCTCCAGAAGGGCTCAGGTGCTGAAGGTGGATATAGGATGCTTTTAAAGTTTCTTGGCTGCGTGACATGATCCTGATCACAAAGCGCAAGCAAGCTGCCCTCGGCCAGACAGGAGTCAGACATTCTCAGAGGCTATGTGAAAATCTATGGAGTGTCCTCACTGCATGTTGTCATCATCCTCCTGCAATCGAGTGGCTATCAGAGCCTCCATTGTGTCTCCAAGCCAGGAGCATTATCACAGAGGATATGTACACTGCCATAAGCCAGACTGGAGTCAAACGTTCACTGATGCGATGTGAGGATCTATGGTGTCTCCTCACTGCATGTCATCATCATCCTCCACAAATTTAGCATCTATGGGGGCCTCCCAAGCATGCCTGCCTCGTCTGGCCAGTGTGAGGGCCTCATCCCCATCATTGTCACCTTCAAGGACCTCCTCACCCTCTTCCCCATCGGCGTCCTCCTCATCGGAGGAGACCTCCAGCTCCTCCATCTCCTCCTCAGCCAGCTCCTCTCCCCATTGCAGCGCCAGGTTGTAAAGGGCACAGCAGATGACATCGATGTGTGATACCCTCTGTGGACTATATTGCAGAGCTCCACCAGACCGGTCCAGGCACCTGAACCTCATTTTCAACATCCCGATGGTTCGCTCCACCAAGTTGCGAGTTGCAGCATGAGCCTCATTATATCTTCGCTCTGCTGCAGTCTGAGGCCACAGCACGGGTGTCATCAGCCACGGCCTCTATGGGTAGCCCTTGTCCCCGAGTAACCAACCCTGCAGCCTCTGTGGATGATGGAAGATGTCAAGGATCTGTGACCAAGTGAGAATGTAGGAGTTGTGCACACTCCCTGGGAACCGTGCATACACCTGCAGGATGCGTTGGTGGTGGTTGCGCACCAGCTGCACATTCAGCAAATGGAAGCCCTTGCAGTTGATGTAGTTGATCATGTTGCGATGGAGATCTGAGCAACATGTGAGTGCAGTTGATGGCACCCTGCACCTGTGGGAAACCCGAGATCTGGGCACACCGAATCGCTGTTGCATCCTGGCTCTCCTTGTCCCGGGCGAAATGCACAAAGTTGTGTGCCATCGCAAAGGTGGCATCCATGACATCATGGATGCACTTGTGGTTGGAGGCTTGTGATATCCCACAGAGGTCACTTATGGAGCTCTGAAAGGAGCCACTGGCATAGAAATTGAGTGTCGCCGTCACTTTGATGGTCACTGACAATGGATGCCCTCCATGTCCTTGTGGCGCCAAAACCTGCAGTAGCTGGCAGATGTGACCGTCCAGTCTCCAAGACATGTGCAGTCTTCAGTGACACTGGTTCCCGGTCATCTGCAGGAATGAAAGGCGGTGTCTATAGGCCCTGCGTCTAGCTAGGCGCTGACCAGCAATGGCTCGCTGTGGGTCTTTGGCTGTGTGTGCTGGAACCCCAGCCACCCCTACTCCCAGAGGGTGCTCCACCCTTTGCACAGCCAGGTGCCTCAGTCGCTCTCATCTCAGTCGTCTTTGCTCTATGTATGCCACCAGGTATGCAGCCAATTCACCAGGCTCCATGATCCTGATGTACTCCTCCTGCAGGATGAAAGGGAGAGACACATGGGTTAGCATGGGTGCACTAAGGACCTATCCCTTAATACATCCCAGGGAGTGCTGGCTACCACTTGGATGGCCAGAGTTTAGTGCGCTGCATGGCTGCCCTAAACCCCACCCACCTCTGCCCCACTCCACCGAATCGTTTGGATGCAGCCTTGACCATTGCACTGCATGTGTGCTCTCAGCTCAGGAGCAGGCATTCACCTATCCTGCATTGCATGACTGCCCTGTTAGATTGAACCATGGGGGAGACTGCTCTAAACTGGGATGCTGACATTGCAAGGGGCTGTGAGCCCCTCCACCAGTGACTGCTCCATGGCCAGATTTAGCAAGGAGATTGTACAACGTGCCCAGTCGTCCAACTGTTCTGCAGTCCACTAAAACGCTCATTATTTTACAGTCTGTGCCCGAGCGGTGAAAAGCTCTGGAGCACTTGGTGGCACTTTCATGCCTCTGTGTTGCTTGAGTGGGCAGATAAGCTAGAGGCCCGACTCCAGGCATGTCAATGTGGCTGCGTCTGAACTGTCTCAGCTGCAGAAGAATGGTCACTTTATACAAGTTTTCCCTAATACCTGGCCGCTTCCCTTGCCCACACCCCCCACCCCACATGTGCTTATGTGCTACCTTCAACTCCAGGGCAGCCCTTGCCCCCCACCAATGTGCCTCAACCACAGAACAGCTTGCCCCCACCCCAAACCACAGGGCAGCCCTTGTCCCCCCAATGCACCTCAGCCGCAGGGCACTGCTTGCCCCCCCCAATGTGCCTCAACCACAAGGCACCCTTGCCCCCCCAACGTGTCTCAGCTGTAGGACAGCCCTTGCCCCCACCCTCCAATATGCCTCAACCTTGAAGTCCAACAGGCGACCCAGGCGAGCGCTCCACAACATTACTGTGCACTCACCTCAGAGTTCCCCTCAAAGTGCAGCCCGCCAAGTGCATGCCTTATGTATGATCTTGTAAAACACGTCAGTGTGATTGCACGCCGACGTGGGCGGACGATCCAGCGGGGGAGACGATTCCAGTGGGCGGGGCTTATAATGATATGCAGATGTATTACAATGAGGTTCCTGATGTCTGATGGCGGGAAAAGCAGCCCGCCGTTGGTGGGCGGAGAGGACGATCACAAATTGGTTTCACAACGTTGTGAAGCTGACTTTTGGCCTTCTCACTATATTGTCCGCTCACGCGGATAAAACACACCCGATGCCAGCGGGAATGGACAATTCCACCCTATTTATGCATTTTTTCCAACAGAGATCAATGGACAGGTAATATGAACAGAAATACTGGCTCATTTTTCAGCTGCCTCGTCCAAGATCACTGAGGAGACTAATTGTACCTCTCCTAATGATGTCATGGCTGAGATCAGCTGACTTATTAAAGACCAGAGATATAATCTGGGACCTTCTTGCAGAACTGAGGTTCAGGAGGATCTTATATATACTTGAGAATATTACCTATAAAAAATAATTATGGCCCAGGTTTTGCAATCAGCAGCAAAGTGACAGCACTCATCACTGACCTCACGGAAAGCTTTCCCAAAGAGATCGATTGGACTCTCTGGCATATATTTCACCTTTTTTCCATTGTTTGTTTCATTCTAGTGTCAGCCATAGGTGATCCCCAGCATCCAGCAATGATGATGATATAAGTCAACTAAGCAGTCAATCACATTGAAGATCTTTCACAGGCAGCAAACTAGAAGTAAAAAGCCCTGATTATCCTTCACTTTTTAGTCATTTTATAGACAACGAAATGAAGATCGGAACATACACGTGGGATTGAGGTAGAAGCTGCAATATTGTGAACAAATTTTTACAAAATTATTTTTTAAATTGATTGATTTTTATCATAATGGAGAAATTTGACATTCCATAAATATAGAATCAGTTTTTAGCACCAGCAGTAATTATGACATTAGTACGCCATTAAAAAGCCAGTTGCACCTCATTCAACAATGTGTAGCTTTTTCAAGGATTTTTACAGCAAGACCAATAGCGTAGACATGGACATTCGTGTCAATTCAAGTGTTTTCTAATTGATTTGCATCTGCAGTGACTTTAACACCCCACTCTGCGGAGGAGCAGGGAATCAGTGACAGAAACTTTTGGATTTTCATGTTCGACTACGTATATGGGGATGCTAGAAGTTGCTGTCAGTTTTACAGTTGCCTCGCTGGTCAATGCTGACAGGTTCATCATCATTACAACCACAAAATCTGGGTCATAAAATTTAAACTTAGTTCACATTTAAATGAGTAACATAATTTATTAACATTTATAACCGATATCTTAGCATTTTGCATTATCTTATAGTCTGCAAGTGAGATTTAAAATTATAAGTTTTGATTTATTGATTGGGAATTCTCTGTCAGCCTTTGATAGTGTACTAGATGCTGCTTTTATTTGCTTGCCTCTGTTGTGATTTTGCCTTGTGTTCATTAAAATAATCTTTTTTTCTGTTTCTAGGTCCTTTGATCATATAAATTGTGGGTCACTTAGTTTCAGATGCTCAGTGACATTTTGACATGTATGTCTGTGTTTTAGTAGATATTAACTAATGCTAATTGACTACATTATACAACACAATCTGTGCACTAAATCTTGCACGCATGCTATGCAACATAGAGACAAGAGATTGAAAGAGGAAGTGAATCACCAGTGTCCAAATAGCTGCCTCCTTACTGTTTACATACAATAAACACACTGTAACTTTGCTTCAAGTCTGCAGCTATCTGTGACGCAAAATCAACTGTCATCTCTGCCTATTAGCATGGTTGTTAGGAGGGGAAAGCTTGGCCATGTACTTATTACACGTATACTCACAGAATGTTTTTCTTTTTTGTTTCCATTCCGAATGACCAGGAAGAGGCAAACATGCAGTCGGGGAGACCATTGTTAGAGGTACAAAAAATGGGTGTGTGTCATAACAGGTGCAAGAAAACAATGGATGTCTGGCACAGGACATGCACAATTATCAGACAAAACTGTACATTCTGTTGCGTGAATAAGCAGTTTATAGGGATATCAATTTCAGCCAAATGCAGGGAGATTGTGTGTACTATTTAGGAAATAATGTTTTCAAAGCACCTTATAAGACACCTGCAATACACTTGACAGTGGAGTCGCACTATAGTTATTGTCAGCACTGAAATGGAATTGCTTACAGCATTGATATATTTCTTTCATCAACTTGAAAGAATGGTTCAGGTCAAATATAAAAAGGCAGCTTTTAGCTGACACCCATGGTACAGAGTGCAGAAAAAGTAAAAAGCAAGTTGTTGAAGGGGCAGTCTTTGGAACACTTAGTATCTACAATTTCTCCATGAGAGTTTCTTTGAATCTCATTGTTTCAGGAAACACGAATTTGGATTACCTCTTATCAGCTAGTGTAATTTTTTTGTGTATCAGGCATGACAAATTAAAGTGATGAAACTGTGCAATTTGAGTATTATGTGTTCATAATAGATCTACAGCCATAAAGGCACTATTGTTGTGTTAGTATATCCCCAGTATCATCAACATTGGAAGAAAAATTAAAAGTGGTCTTTAGTTTCAAAGCTGTTTATAAGAGAGCACTAGCTTTAACTTTCACCAGACTCAATGTGGACAGTATTTGGGAAAGTATTGTGTCCACTTCCACAAATGCAGGGATGTTGATAATAAGCTGTCTGCTTCCTTCACTAAAAAACTGTTCATTGCTGTCAACACTGCAATTTGCTGTTATTATGTCTGTCATCTTTCATTGCTTCATTGAATTTCAATAATTTGCATATTCACAAAGGGCTCTGACAAAATGCAGGACACTTTGTTTTTAAAGAGATTCTTTGAACAACCCTTCAAGTTAACAACACCAGCAACAGCAGTGCCCAAAAACAAAGGGGAATTAACCATTTCATTGTTGCAGGAACTTTTTAATTTTTAATCATTTTTCTTTCCTTCATGGTTACCCGTAATCTCTGCTGTTCTGAAGGCAGTGCAGCATGCTGGGGTTTGTCCCGTGTACAATGGCAGTCCTTGTATCTTATCCAAGAGACTACTTGAGTTAGGAAAAATGGCTTACATTTATATAGCGCCTTTTGTGACCTCAGGATGTCCCACAACACTTTACAGCCAATTACGTACTTTTGAAGCATAGTCATTGCTGTAATGCAGGAGATTGTGTACGTTTGGGAAGTATTTTGACCCTAGGGATTCACCACTTCACACACACAGTTAAGCACTCCCAAGCAAGGATTTCTAGTTGGTGGTCAGCAACGGGAAAGATGCCCAATTAGTTTTCCCCCTCATTGCAATAATGTCCTACAGTCTCGCCCTGCCTCAGGATAAATCAGTGCAGTAACTTTACTCTCCCAGAAGAAGAACATTTAAGTAACAATCCTCCTTTTTCAAAAATATTATAAATTAAAGATTGTCTTTTGCTGCTGTATTTGTTTTTTTTCCCAACTTTGAGCTGCGCTTGATTAGACTTTGTTTTGAAGATTCAAAGATTTTGAAAGCTGGAACAAATCTTTCAGCACCCAAAGATTAATTCACATAAAAGTTTAAGACAATCTTCTGCGCATTGAAAGGAATTTCTAGGTTAACAACTTAATTACAGGTTCAATTCCCTAAGCATCTGCTGTAGATGAAAGTACCGTATTAATGGTACCTAAGGAGCACAGTGAAATCTGTACTCAGCTGAAATGATTTACTTCTTCCCATTTCCCCCACAGTGGCCATATGACAATTTTATCAGCTCTGTTTAAGCACCAAAGCTGTAGAAAATACATTTTCTGCACAAACCAGATCAAGGTTACTGACTAGTTTCCAATTCAGCAAAACAGTAACATTAATTTAAACTTAAGATTTATCAATTAGGTTAATTTTCAAATCCTGATAATAATCAAACTCAGATATCTTCAGTTTCCACTTTCAGTTTTTGAATGACAAACGATTGTAGCTTTAACAATAGTTCTGTATGTTGGGAATTGTAGCAAAACTCAGAACAAAGCATAAATCAAACAAGAAAAGCACTAAACTGGTTTTCAAATGCTGCTTCTGAGGAATATTTTTCAAAAACTTTAAAGGTCTAAGTAGCCCACTTTAGGGCATTCTGTGTATCTCACTGCAACTCCGTTATATACTCCATTGTTCACTGGATGGAAGATAATCACTATCAGGTACAGTAGGTGTTAAACATTCTGGTGTGTTGATATAATGATCAGAGGAATGCAATACACAGAATAGTAATGCTGTCAATAGATGTCAGATAGTAAGAAATCCTAATGCAATGACTTAAAGCAGAGCATATCCAAGTCAATATTTTTGGTGTGTGGCTTTGTAATGCTGACAAAAAATAAAATCACATTTGTCCATGAGTTCTACAGACACATTGCTCATTTTAACCATCAGCTGTGTAATTTTCAAACTGTTATGACTATTGCAAAAGCATTAGTTAAGATCGTGGCCAGATGTTCTAATGTTTACGGCTATGTGTTGGAGGTGTGTGAATATTTAGCATGGCATTAAGGTAATCTGCAATCTTTCAACAAAACGAGAGAATGGCAAGAAATGCCATGCCAAATGCTAGTGTTTACAGGTTGCTGACATGCAACAATATAGGCTGACAAAAGGTGATAAAAGGTATGCATCTAGCTTCATTAGGGGCCGTATAGTCACTCCACGGGTGGTCCTCTGTTGCTTGTGTTTCACTGATGGGCACAGGGGCAAACCTTTTACAAGCTGTAGGAATTCCCTCTAGAATAAAGCAATACAGTGAATCAAAGTGAGTTGGCAAGCAACTGGGGTGAGGACATGACTGATGAACAAGACACAATTGACATTATTTTGGTTATCTGTCTGCGACAAATCCTAATATGTCTTGGTATTTTATGTAGGTCTCATCTAGCAATAAACTCAAAGTAGCTCCTACCCCTAAAATAAATTGGAGGTGGTTGATGCTGATGTATATTTTGATATTATATATGTCTTCACCTTGCCTGAGAGAATTTAAGAACAGTGATCAATATCTCCGGATTTCGTGAACTGATTACATTCTCATTAGTATAAATTGCATATCCCATGAATATGGCAAAGTAAGATATTAAAGAACTCTGAGGCAGAAACAAATGAGCCCTCCTTCACATGACTGTAAGATCAGTGGCTGCCATGCTGCTCCACTACACAACAATTGCATTGGCCGCCATGCTGCTCCACTACACAACAACTGCATTGGCCGCCATGCTGCTCCACTACACAACAATTGCATTGGCCGCCATGCTGCTCCACTACACAACAATTGCATTGGCCGCCATGCTGCTCCACTACATAAGCACTGCAGAATAACTGAACAGTGCTTTGTAACAAAGGGTGGTGATTAGCAAAATCATTTGTGACATTTGTTGCAAAATCCTTACCAAATCGCCCACCTTCAAACACCTCAGCTGCTGAACATTCTCAGTGCTTAAAATGTTAATGTCAAAAAATAAAATCATTTCAATATGATTCACCAAGCACATTTGGACAAAACAAACAGAGGCAGTTCCAGAGGCACAGCAAATAAATCAGGCTAAAACAGCCTAGTGCTGCAGTTGGGCATGGTTAAAAAAAAAGATCATCACCCTTCCCCCCATACTCCAATCCTTTACCAATATGTGGAACCAAGATGGTGAGTTTGAATCCCAGCTCTTGAGGGAAACAAACTGCAGATTTAGCAACTACAGATATCATTATGTCTAATTACATAGAATATACAGAAGACAGAACAGGTCATTCAGCCCAACAAGTCCATGCTGGTGTTTATACTCCACACAACTCTCAGCCCATTCTATCGACCTCACTCAGCCTTTCAGCATTTCTCTCTATGTCTTTTTTCCCTCAGTTAATTGTCTAGTTTCCTTTTGAAAGCATCTAAGCTATTTGCCTCACCTACTTCTTGTGGCAACAAGTTACACATTATAACCACTCTCTGAGTAAATAAATGTATCCTTATTAGATTCATTAGTGATTATCTTGAATAATGTTCATTACGAAGAGTTTGGAATTTACTGAGAATCCTTTCTCTAGCCCAGTTCAATCTGTAATTTGAGAGATAGATTGCCACAGGACTCTAAACCTAACGTCCAAATTACTAGTGATCCAAAAAGTTAAAGCAAATTATACCTAGTTATGTTAGCCCTTATGACATCTAGAAAGGGAGTTGGTTATTTGATTTTCACTGTCGGCTAAGTTACCATTCCTAGGATGCCTGCATCACATTGTATGAAACAGTTTAATAACTAAATCAATAAACTTCATTTGTTTTTATTTCATAATCATGTCCTCATCTTTTTCACCAAAATAAATTGTAAACAAAGCCCATTGGACTCCAAAATTTGTTCTGTTAATGGATTTCCAATAACAGAGGGTTCACAGAGTTGACTTTAAATTTACAAAGCAATTTCTTCCTATAAGGAAGGGATTTATAGACAAATAATAAGGTAGCCATTATAACATATAAGTTGTGTTATGTAGTTTTTCTTTCAAACATCTATATGATAACTCTTGGCAGGAAGAATGTGAACACATTGGAGAGAGTGCAGAAGAGGTTTACAAGAATGATTCCAAGGATGAGAAACATCAGCCCTGAAGAAAGATTCGAAAGGTTGGGTCTGTTCTCCTTGGAGAGAAGAAGGCTGAGAGGAGATTTGATAGAGATGTTCAAAATCATGAGGGGGCTGGACAGAGCAGATAGGGAAAAGCTATTCCTGCTCATAAAAGGATCAAGAATGGGAGGGCACAGATTTAAAGTGAAGGGCAAAAGAAGCAAGTGTTACATGAGAAAAAGCACTGGAATGCACTGCTTGGAAGTGTGGTGGAGGCAGGTTCAATCGAGGCATTCAATAGGACATTAGATGATTATTTGAATAGAAACAATGTGCAAGTGTATGGGGAAAAGGCAGGGCAATGGCACTAGGTCATAATGCTCACTTGCAGAGCCGGTGCAGACATGATGGGCCGAATGGCCTCCTTCTGTGCCGTTAAGGTTCTGTGATTCGCACTTTGCCATAATTTTTCTAGGAAGTCATATTTGTTTTGCAATTTATAAAATTTATTTACTGTGTATCTATGGGCAGAATCGCCCCAAATTTGCACCAAGTGCGGTAACGGACGTGAAAAAAGTTTTACCCGCCAGCTGCAATGGCAGGTTTTCATGCCATATCGTCCCATTCCCAATGCATTGCGCCTCATTAATGGTGTATTCACAGACAACACGCCGGATTGCAGGCAGGGCAGCTTCTGATTTGTCTGCCCCGCTGTCACCTCGGGCCTTCAATAATCCGGGCGCCACATTTAAAGGGCGCCTCTGCACAGAGCTAGCTCTCTCTAAGGCAGCGATGAGCAACCTAGGCTAGTGAGTGAGCCACAATAGTGGCCTTCCTTGGTTTCACCGGGGGCCGCAAGATTGAAATCAGGCATGTGCACTTACCATGACCCCGTGAATAAGATTAAATATGTTTATTACACGCCAAATATTTCATAACACGATATAGAAAATGTTTAATCATTCATATATGAAAAGAACTGTCATCAAATTCAAATGGTAAAGACAAAATAAATATTTAAGCTTACCTTACTTACACCGTACTCATTGGAACTCCTGGTTTGATCTGCCCACCACAAGCTTTCTTAGATGAGGATTTTGGAATGTGCAGACGCTTCACAATTCAGCTCGGAGGTTCCCGTCCATTGGGCTGTTGCACTTCTTGTATTTGATGTGCCTGATAGCAGAAAAAGTCTGCTCGCATGCAACACTTTGATTGGCTGTGGAGGGAGCACATGGCTCTCACAGTCAATGTTGTGCGCAATCAGCACACACCTCACTTCATGTGCCCTTGCTTTACGTGCGTATCATTTTGGGAACATCGTTAGAAAAAAAAGTACGCAGATGGAAACCAGCGGAATCTGGCAACTCTGCACAAGGACAATGGTCAAAAAAAGGTCTCGCGGGGCCACATGCAGAACCCTGATGTGCCGCATGCGACCCATGGGCCGCAGGTCTCTCACTAATGCTCTAAAGGGTCAAAACTGCTCGAAAGTCATGGCTGCAAAAGGGAGGAAACATACTGCCCCCAAATTTAGCGACACCTCCCTCGGGCGCCTACTGGATACAATGGAGGCCTGCCGTGAAGTCCTCTACACCGCTCTGGGTGAAGGCCAGCAAGCAAGATCACCAAACCAGCATGGGAGGCAGTGGCAGCCTTGGTCAGTGCCAATGCCCTGCAAAAGAGGACAGCCAGTCAGTGCCGAAAGTGGATGAATGATCTCCTCCGTTCCGCCAGGGTAAGTCACTCTTCTCATCACTCTCAGCTCACACGCTCACAAACCCATCACACATCCAAAGGGATCTCACTCACTGCCAGTTCAAGGGACATAACCATTCACTCCCTCACACACATCTTCATTGTCCTCATCCCGCCCATGTCAGGCATCCTTCTCATCTGACCTGGCAGGCATCCTGCTTACACTCTCTTCATCTATATTCATTAAGATTGTGCTTAATCTAGGAAAAGGGAGAGGTCGAAGACTGGTAGAGGAATGCCAGTCATAAAGGCCCTCACAGACTTAGAAACCAGAGCCATTCATCTGGCCAACGTGATCTGGATTGCTCCTCTGCTGATGGTGAAGTTGGGAGCGTTCAACCAAGTAGGATCGAGCAGTGCAACATCCATCAGACAATCTTGCTGTGAGTCTGTCCCCCTGTTCAACAGTCCCCTGCCATGCACTAATTAGCTCTTCTTGCTTTCGCAGGCACATCTGCGTAGCAGCCGAGGGGTCCAGAGCCAGTTCCTCAACTTAAACCCAAAGGCACCTCGGAAGAAGAATCTGATGACACCCTAATTGAAGACGAGTCACAGCGCTCACCCACACCCTCCACCAGTGCAGAGACACACACCTCAGTTCTAGTTCTAGAGTAGCCTCAGGGCCACAATCTGGCTTCAAGAAAGAGCATAAAGTATGCAAGTCAATTTGAAATGAAAGTTGCTGCGTTCACTGAGAAGACTCATAATTGTGCAGCTGCAAGAGAATTTCTGAGAAAATAATTAGAGATTACAGAAAGATATCCAATGAACTAAAAAAAGGTGCCAAAAATTAAATGCACCAGCAGAGGAAGACTGATCAAATAGCCTTACCTGGCAAAAAAAGTGGCAGAATGGGCTAATTGGCAAAATGGTCATATTATCATTTGTGGAGCCATCCAACTCAACGCCATGAGAAAAGTGAAGGAAAATGGTATTCCCGAATTCCAGGCCAATCCCAAGTGGTAAACAAGATTTGTGAAAAGGCACAATTCAGTACTCCATCAGAAAGCAAAAAATTCACAAACTGTCACCTGAACTCAAGGATAAAAATCATCAAATTCCACTGTTTTGTCATCTGACCTTGAGAGATGAAGTCTTATCGATTGGCCTGAATTGGAAATATGGGTGAAACACTAATGAACTTCAAGATGGCAGCAAACAAAGCCCGTACCAAGATTGGTGATAAAGCCAAGTTGGATGGACAACTAGCCATGAGAAGACACAGATCATAATGGATCCATCTTGGGCAGTGCATGGCACAAAATTAAAACTGTTGGTGATATTCAAGCACAAAACTTTCTCCAAAGAGAAATTTCAGAAAGGCGTTGTCGTCCATGCTCACAAGAGAGGGTGGATGGATCAAGGTGGTTTGCAAAAAATGGATCGAAGAAATGTGGACCTACACAAAGAAAAAGCTTTGCTTGCCTAAGACATGTTCAAATCCCATCTTGTAGACAATGTAGTCCATGATGTGAGAATGACCAGGACTGGCATGGCAGTTATCCCCAGTAGCCTTTTGAGTATTCAACCCTTGGATGTGTGTACAAATAAATCTCACAAGGGCAGCATCCTAAAGATGTGGAACAATTGGATTTTGGGACATGGAAAAACATTCACTATGGGTGGAAATATGCGAGCAACATTGGGCAGTATTTAAACCTGGTGATGGGGATCTTACCTGCCAGCTGGAGAGTGGCCTCCTTTGGGGGATGTCCACTGTATTATGCACCAATCATGTACTTAACAGGCCAGCAGCGGGCCTTCCCTGGGATAAAAGACCCTGGGGCTGAAATCATAAGCCCCAAGAGCTGCCGTCCAATCCGAGGCTAGCAGCTGTTCAAAGTAGGTGGTGCCAAGGAATGGTGGCAGCTGCTGGCAATGCATCAACCAGAGGCTGAGAATCATTGAGGGATCCAGGCCACAGGTGAGTGAGGGCAGAACGGAGGTTGTGGGGTAGGGTCCGGAAGGGTGATAAGGGGTTGTGGGGCTAGGGCAGGGGTTGGCTTTCTACAGCCCTCCCCCTCCCTAATAACAGGTCCCTCAATCAGGCATTGTGTCCCTGACAACAAGGGATCCCCCGAGAAGCAATCAAGCAAACTCGGCAGAGGTCAGCTTCTCAGGCTCCCTGCATGGCACATCCCCTGTCCACCACTGGTTAAATACCATTGGCAATGGGATGAGACATTTAAGTGGGTATTTATTGTCAGGGGGCAGGTAGGCTGTCCATGAGCCTTCCCTCCCCAAACTTAATCAGGGCAGAGATGGGGATGCAGCAGCGTCCCCACCCAACACCCTTTGCCCGATTAAATCCCCCCATCCAAACTCACCTCAGCAAAGGGCATTAAATTCTGCCCTCCATTGTGTCAATAGGTCATAGATACATGGAATGAACTTGATCCCATTGTCAAAAAATTATTTCTAAAATGGGGAATGTTAAATGCACTCCATGGTACCAAGGACAATTACTTGTGGACTGATGATGTCGCAGTCACCAGTTCCACTAATGGTGATGATGACGATGATGGTGAAGCCAAGGAAGATCTATATGATAATGTTCTACAACCAGGTGCCTGGGACGTATTGTTCAGTGACTCAGATGGTGATTAGAGTGATTTTGAAGGATTTCAATGTGAAGTGTCGTAGTTAATTTATTATGGTATATATTCATATTATGTTTGGTGAAATGTATATGGTTTGTAATTTTTTTTATTCATTCATGGGATGTGGGCGTCGCTGGCTAGGCCAGCATTTATTACCCTTGTTCAGAGGGCATTTTTAAGAGTCAACCACATTGCTGTGGTCTGGAGTCACATGTAGGCCTGACCAGGTGAGGACAGCAGGTTTCCAGATTAGTGAACCAGATGGGTTTTTACTACAATCGACAATGGCTTCAAGGTCATCATTAGACTTTTAACTCCAGATATTTATTGAGTTCAAATTCCACCATCTGCCATGGTGGGATTCAAACCCCCTCGGTCTCTGGATTAGCAGATCAGTGACAAGACCACTACGCCACTACCTTCCCCCGAATGTTATAAAATAAATAAATGATAGAGAATTTTTTGTGTTGTTGGTTTTTACTCCATTCCATTATGGTCTTTCTTTGGCCCAAATCAAACACGCATGTCAATCCCTCAAAAACATTACCCATGTAAAAGTCAACCCCATAACTTTTGGCCAAAAAAGCTGATCTTAAAAATTTGACTTTTACACGAGTATATATTAATAAATGTTACTAAAATATTAATACTTGGGTTTTAATGAACACAAATCGAGGTGGTGCCACTGTTATGCAATCTTCTTTCTTTTATACTATAACGTAGTCAAGGAGAGTGAATAATATGCTACCTTCAATTCAAATTGCTTCTGAAAACTTAATTGGGATTCATTACAATAGGTGACAAATTTCCTGAATTGCGTGCAACTGAAATCCCAGTGATTACTTGAAAAACTACATCATGTTACTTTGTAATGAAATTGCAGGACTAGTTAAGCAACAAAGCAGCAAGTTCAGCTGAAAACTGCTGGTTTATTAAACCTTAACCATTATTTTTTACGTCAGAATGTTGAGATTGGATCGATGTCTACGCAAATGTCCACTTTAAAAGACTTCTTAGCAGCCTGACCAACAGCTCATAATTTTAAGTACTGGCTCATTAATAGTTCTTTCATGCAGCAAATTTGTAGCTATACTTTTGCAGCTGTTGAAGGCAAGATCATCGTTTTTAAAAGTATTTCTGTGTGCTTCCTTTTTTTTTCTAACTGCTGACCCCGCATCACTTGCATTGGCCAGCACCTTGCCAAATCTCAAAAATTGTGCTGTTAATATTTTTTTTTTTGCTAAGACGTACACAAGAGCAGCCTGGGGTTGGCTGTGCCACTTGGTCTCTGCTCAGTACGTTTCGTCAGTGGCGCCATTGAAATCAGAAACTGAGCGTTTGAGATGACTCGGGCATCTAGTCCACATGGCACATTGCTGCTATAACAAACCGTGTACCACCTTATCACCTCTGATGCTAGATTTTCAAAGCAAGAGTAGTTGCTGGTATTTATACTGACCTGCAGGAAAGGTCAAAAGTCTTGACCTCGCTCATCCTGCTGTTTGTACATGTGTTCCTGTTTGTGCTTGCAGGGCCTTTCACTATAAAGTATGTGCTATTTAGCTTGGGGGAGCTGGGGGTCATTATGATTTGAGGTTAAAATCAGCAGGTATGTGCAAGCAGAGGTCGCATTTCTGATCCCTGAAGACCCTTTGCCCCAGATTGACATTCATTTCGAAACTCATTAGTACCTGTCATATAAGATTAGGTTTATGGAGGAAGCACACCGCTGCAGTGACATAAGAAAGCACCATCGTTTAGTGTTTTCATAACAAGCAACTTGTATTATCAGAACAACCCTACTGGTTACAGTTTGAAGGCTCAGCCTTCAACAGCAGGACATATTAAAAGTGTTTTTTCCTAAATCACCAAATCATCTGTAAATTACCTCAACAGTAAAGCAAATCAATGATTGGATTAAATATACCCGTAGGATGAATATATATATATATTAGGCAAGAATGCAGTTACAAAACTGAAAATGAAAAGGTTACTACAGACTGAATTTTGATAGACTACAGAAAAACTCATTATATTCTAAAATAACATCTTAAAATTTGAATCATTAGTTCATCCAAAAAATGTTAAGTAAATTATCAATACTGAGCAAGCCAGTGGGAGCACAATCAGCCAAATGGCCTCCTTCTGTGCTATAACATCCTAATATCCATGACAAACCTACCTGGTCACAAGATTAGCAGAACTTCTTCAAGGTGAGCCTACCTGGAAGAGAAGTGGCAATGAATTAAACACTAATACAAAAGCAAAATACTGCAGATGTTGGAAATCTGAACTCAAACAACAGAAAATGCTGGAAATTCCCAGCAGGTCAGGTAGCGTCTGTGGAGAGAGAATTATCATTTCAGGTTGATGACGATAACCCTCTAAAAGACAAGTTAGTATCAGTAATTGAGACCATCAAACCACTGGATTGTCTTAAGGAAAGGGTCATAGGCTGGATTTCCCGGCCTGGATAGGGTGGGGCAGAGTAGAAAATGGCTGTCAAGTTGCGGCGCTGGAAGTCCTGCCTCTGTTTCTGCCCTGCCCCATTTTCCCAAAGATGGGGGAGGGAATCGTGCCCCAGAACAGCCCCGCTCCTATTCAGGAACTAATTTATATCGTTGTGGGCTCATCAAGAGTTCGTCTCCAGCATTTTAAAAATCTTTTCAGCAAGGTAACCGGAGTTCAGCAGCTGTCTAGTGTCAGGTCAGCCACATGAAGGCGGAAACATGTCATGGAGGTGGGAACAGTTTTAGAAGGCAAGTAAAAATGTTTTTTTTTTAAAGTTTAACGGGTTTATCCTTTTGGAGTTAAAGTTCCATTCCAGGTCAGGATTGAGCCAGCATCAAGAACTTTGCCTGTTCAGTGGGTCATCACCCTCTTGGCATCACATGGGCATCGGAGCAGTGGGCATGGCTGTTTGAACTCCACCTGAGCACCAGGAAGGGTGTAGTTGGAAATGGGTGCGGCACCCTCAGAAATTGAGGCTACTGGAGGTGAGGGGCAGCAGCCTGATCAGGAAGGGTAGAGCGCCGGGCACCAAAGACTAGGCTTGATCACAGGGATTCATCCTGGGACACAGGGATTCATCACAGGGACTAGGCTTCATCACAGGGATGAGGGCCACAAAGCAGAAGGAAGCACTACACTGAGGACAGGATCTACAGTCAGAGGCGAAGACACCTGTAGATGACAGTGGACCAGTAACAAAGGAGGCTGTGGCTCTCTAGACATATAAACACAGATATCTGTGTCCTTGTGCCCTTATCAGCTGTCAGTGCCACCCCCACCTCTGGTATAATTTCGGTGGGGGCAGAGGCAGGCAGGTGGGCAGCAAGCCAGCCACCCGTTGGATTCAATGCTCCCGCCCGCCTTCAAACCCATTGGTGGAGGAGTGTTAAATCCAGCCCACAAACAAACACTGCTCCCGTTTCTCCTCTCCAAAGGGAAAATCTAGCCCATGTGTCTCACTAATGTCCTTTAGGAACAGACTGACATATATGTAACTCCAGACCCACAGCAATGTGGTTGACTCTTAACTGCCTCCTGAAATACTCCAGTGAACAACTCTGTTGTATACTTGAGCTGGGATTTTTTGGCCCCACCGGGATCTTCTGGGTCCCCCCAAAATTCAATGGACTTTTGGCTGGCCCGAAGCATTCCCTGTGGTGGGTCCCATCATGGGCGGCAGGGGGTGGGGGAGGGGGGTGCGGAAGATCCCAGCCATGACAGTGACTCACTATCAACTTCTCAAGGACAATTAGGGATGGGCAATAAATGCTAGCCTTGCTAGCAATTCCCAAATTCCATGAATGAATAAAAATACCAAAGTTTTTATAATGTTGGCATGTTAATCATTGTTAATAAAAAATATTTACCGAATTCTCTTTCGGCCTGTTGTAATACTATATTGTATTAAATCACATGCATTCCTCAATAACATTTTATATTTCATTATAAACGAGAAATGTGTAGAAATGAAACAAAATATTTGTTGAAGTAAATATTTTCATGCTAGCAAAGAGTATTAATTATGTAATCAAATAATTGGCACAAGCACTCGAGAGTACCATTTATGACTTAAACATGCGACAGTGATTAGTCAAATTTTAAATGATCAAATTAACTCAAAGAACCTGATTAAGTGGTGTTATTTAAATAGTTTAACTATTTTTTTTGAAACTCTAATCAATATCTGTGGATGAGTTAAATTTTAAAGTTTGAAGCTTCAAACTCTTTCACTATATTTGAAAATATCTGGATAAAATGTTCCATAAATCATCCCACCCAAGTTGCAATAAGAATGAATTCTTGGTCTTGCCCCTCAAGCAGTAGATAGTTATCAAATCACTGCACAGGTTATAAACAGGAAAAGGGCGAGCAAAGGAACTAGACCCTGACATGTGTATCCAGACTTTTGATCCTCTTCTTCCTGTTGGGCAAATTCCATTTCATCCCCACCTGCTTGCCATATCACTTCTCATCTGTCATGTTGTTAAACTAAGATTGAACCTACCTTGACTGGGAAGAAAGAGTTAAAGGTAACGTGCAGCCCAAGTATATCAGTTCAAGACAAATGTCAGAAGAGGTTTACTTGAATCTCGCTAATTCAAAAGACAATTCAAAATGGTTCATCAGACAAATGCTGAAGTAAATCACAAATTACAAATTTGAAATGAAGATATTGACTAAAATGAAAACAAACACAGGATACAATTTGGGAAGGAAACGAGCTTCCACTCTAATATTTTCTATGTGCCTCAAACTGATAAGAAAACAACAATAAGAGGCAGCATGAGCCTGAAAACAGTGCTGAGAGGTAATAATTGACTACGAACAATGTCATAATAAGATTCAAACAAATAGGCTATACAGAAGAATTAGAAGCAAAGAAAGTGACTGGAAAAGAGATGTCTATAGTAAGGTAGCCCTGTAACTTTAGTCCTGCACTCTGAGACTCCTGACTAACAAACCGAAGCTTAATATCCAGGTTCCAAGGTAAAGGAGGAAATGAGTGCAATTACTGACAGGCTGACAGGCCAGTTACTCTCATCCCTCTAATTTAGGACTATAAATTAGCTGGGGGAGGACTGTGTGTTTGGGAATAGGTGGAAAGAAATGGAAATAAAACACACTCAGGAAATCTGTTTCTTCGTCCCAGATTCGCACTAAGTGCGGGAGCTGGCACGGAGAATGGTGTCTTACCCGCCAGCCGCAATGGCGGCTTTTCATGCCGTATCGTCCCAAATCCGCCGCATTAATTATGCAATCCCGGGAAACGGTGTTTCCATGGCAGGCGCTATCATCCCACCGCTTCATCACACCCAGCGGCACATTTAAAGTGCAGCCACGCTCACAGCTCTCAGTTCTTCCAGCCCACCACTGCTGCACAGAAAACAGGATGTTCCCGAAAGGCAAAAAGACTGCAGCCCCCGCTTTAGTGACGCATCCCTCCAGCACCTTTTGAACGCTGTGGAGGCCCACTGTGATGTCCTCCAACCCCACCCTGGCCCGAGGATGGGCAGCTGCATCACCAACCCAGCATGGGAGGCAGTGGCAGTGGTGGTCAGTACCAATGGTCTGCAAAAGAGGACAGCCACCCAGTGCTGCTACAGGGTGAATGGTCTCATCCATTCCACCAAGTTAAGTCACTCTTCTCATCACTCTCAACTCACACACTCACAAACCCATCACACATCCACAGGGATCAAGGGAAAACACCACTAACTCTCACACACACCCTCACATCCCCATCAGGCTCTTACCCTCTGGAGCTCGTGTCCTCACCCTGCCCATGGCTCTGCTCACCACACAAACATTCCACGCAGTGCCATTTATCCTACTCACACTCACTCCATCTGTTTTCATGCAGGAGAAGCCTGCTGATATATGCAGGGAGAGTTCCCAGACTAGGTCACGGCGGCCCACATTAGGCCCCTCACTCACTTTGAGGAGTGTGCCATCACGCTGACTGGTGAGGGCATGAACTGTGCCTGCGGTGAAGTGAGGTCGGCAGCAAAAACTCTGGTGAGGATCCTGCACCACATCATCCCTCTCTCAACGCAAATGTGGGTGCTCTCTCTCCTTTTGACTCTGCTACCATGCACTAATTATCTCTACTTTGGTTCATAGGGAGCACTGCCAGCTGACCAACACCCTCAACCAGTCCCTCAGCTCCATCCACACCATCACCTCCAGTGAAGAGGGCACCTCCTCCATTGAAAAGCTGGAAATAAGCAGCCTGGGAGACCCGTCACAGCATTTACCCGCACCCTGCACCAGCGCAGAGACACTCACCTCGGTGGGACCTAGATCTAGAGCAGGCTCGGGTTCACAATTTGGTGGTCACTGCACAGACACATGTCCGCAGCAGCAGGAGACAGGTTCGGCTGAGCTCCCCAGCACTCGGAGGACTGCTGGGGATCAGGCATCTGTGAAGACCGAGACAAATGAAGAGCCTCTGGATTTGGCCTTCCGACACATCCTGGAGAGTTAGCAGAAGGCAGAGCTAATCTCCAGAGCTCTCCCATCACACAGAGCTGTTGGAAGCCCCCAACAGAGTGGCAAGCAAGTCGGCGGAGTGTGCCCACCTGCTCTCTGATGAAGTGGTGCCCACATTGCGTATGGAGGTCTCCATGGGGAGGATATGGAGAAGTGTGCAGACCTGCACTCCATCACAGGAGCCCTGGGTGAGTTCCTGCAGTGGCAACATGAGAGGGTAACTGAACACCTCGGCAGCCCTCCAGGTGCTCCTTCTCCTCTAGGAGTCAGGCTGGGTCTCCAGGCACCCGAAGGGAGGAGTAGCGGGAGCTGGACACCCCTGGGTCATCCACTCAGGAATTTCAGAGGCTGTCCCCTGCTTCTGAATTCCCTTTGCCTGTGAGCCCCTCAACCTCGTCCTCTGTCAGTGCAGAGGGAGCAGCCGGCCAACAAGTGATTCTGGAGAGAGAAGTATGTGTGTGGCAGGGCCTTTCGGAGCCTCGTGCGAGCACTCTCCCACACACGTGGATCCTTCACGTTTCACACTCACCTCAATGTCCTGAGCATTTTGAAAGCTGCCTGCAGGGGTTCGCTTGCCATTGTCCACCTGAGCTGACCTGCATCTCCGCCCAGCCACTGATCACATTCCCATCAGCACCTGAACTCCCCCCACCACAACTGTCGTTTCATTTTCCATTTAGACAGCATGGTCTTGATTTGCTTTTTTGTAAGCCCCCCCAGTCTTTTCCCCTCCCCCAGTCACCCATTTCCTTTCCTCCATCACTGTTGACCCCCGCGGCATTGCCTTCCACCTCGTCTCCGTGACCAACCAGCTACAACCCTTTGCCTTCAAGGATGTCCAGGTGAATTTGTAGCCTCCCTTCCTTCCCAAAAATCGCACCCCTGTCCACATACACCTCCCCGACCTCCACCTTTCCACCCCTAGAGTCCATGTCTGTCCCCACCAACCACCCTCACCATCCACCTACCGCTACCATCGAACCCTCACCCTCCCACCCTACCGCCTCACTCTGCCCTCGGTCATTCTCACCATTCATTGATTCCATGCCCTCCACTCAGTTTGCTCCCTAGAAGACATGGACTCATCAGAGCCCTCCCTTGCGCGTTCACCTGGACATAACTCCCCTCCGGACCCCTTCCCCGCTCTGGACCACTTCCCCTTTGGAACACCTTTCCCCCTTGCAAACCCATCCCCCCAACCCGGAGCCCCGCACCTTGGTCCTCCCCCCCACCCCAGACCCCATCCCTGCTTAGTACTTCCCCCTTCCTGACGCCTTTCTCCACCCTTACTTCTGCCTCCAGCCTTGCTCCCTCCCCTCTCCACACTCCCTCCTCCCCATGGACTCCCTCCCCTCTCCACACTTCCTCCTCCCCACGGACTCCCTCCCCTCTCTGCACTCCATCCTCCCCACAGACTCCCTCCCCTCTCCACAGTCCTTCCTCACCACGGACTCCCTCACCTTTCCACACTCCTTCCTCCCCATGGACTCCCTCCCCTCTCCACACTCCTTCCTCACCACGGACTCCCTCACCTTTCCACACTCCTTCCTCCCGATGGACTCCCTCCCCTCTCCATACCCCTTCCTCTGCACGGACTCCCTCCCCTCTCCACACTCCCTCCTCCCCACTGACCCCCTCCCCTCTCTACACTTCCTCCTCCCCATGGACTCGCTCCCTTCTCCACACTCCTTCCTCCCCATGGACTCCCTCCCCTCTCCATAGTCCTTCCTCTGCAGGGATTCCCTCCTCTCTCCACACTCCCTCCTCTCCACACTCCTTCCTCCCCATGGACTCCCTCCCCTCTCCATGCTCCTTTCTCCCTATGGGTCCCCTCCCCTCTCTGCACTCCTTCCCTCATCCAAACTCCTTCCCTTACACCTCCCACCCCCTTACATCTACCTAACCAGTTGCCCTCTTCTCCTCTGTTACTCCGTCCTACCCTCTTGCTCCCTCCCCCACAACCTCCCCCTGACACTTTCATTGCCCCCCGCTCAACCTCATCCCATCCTGACACCTTCATTCCTCCCCTCCCAAAATCACCCCATCCTGACACCTTCATTTTCCTGGTCCCAACCTCACCCAGTCCTGACACGTCTCCCTCTCCCAACCCCGGTATATCTCCCTCTCCCAAACACAGCTGGACCTCCCCCTCCATCCCCTTGACCATCATTCATTATGAGCAGACCCTCAACGGTGACTTCCCAACTTCCATGGGCTGCTTCGCACCAGAGCCACGTCCATGAGAATGTACCCAGCATGCCATGGACGTCTCTCCAGGATCCGGTAGCTGTCGGGTTCCAGAATCTTCTGCCCCTCGGATGTCCATGATGTGAACAAGACCTTGGCAGTAAGTCTCAACTTCTGCACGTCACATTTGTCAAGACGTGTTCTGGGTCCCCTCCCCTCATGCAATCATGCCAACGTGGGCAGATGATCCAGTGTGGGGGGATGATTCCGGCGGTCTGGCCTTATAATGTTATGCTGATGTATTACAATGAGGTTCCCAATGTCCAATGGCAGGAAATGCGGCCCGCCATCGATGGGCTGAGCGGACGATCACAAACTGGATTCACAATGTCGTGAAACCAATTTTTGGCCTTCTCGCCATATTGTCCTCTCACACCACCGAGCATGCCTGAAGCCAAAGGGCACGGATAATTCCGCCCTTATAATCAGAGCCTTTTGAGGAAAACTTTAACTCTACTTGCCTTATTTCTGGCAGCAGATGAGTTCTTTATTCACCCAGCTAGAACTAATGGGGTTAAAATCTACACTATAACTTTTGTTGACATTCAGCACAATTGTATTGTTCTTATTACCTTAGTGACTTTTAAAGATGCCACAAGATTATTTTTTTAATAAAAATTGTCCAGCATATCCGAATAGCAACAAAATATAAGCAACTTTACTCAAATATCATGCACCAGCAATATTGTTATATATTATGTCCTTCAATTAAATATTGGGAAGACTGAATCCATTACCTTCCATCCCCACCACAAAGACCCCTTCCTTGTAACTGAATCCGTTCTTCTCCCAGGCAACTGTCTGAAACAGACTCTTCACAAAGTCGGTGTCAAAATCAATTCGGAGATGAACTTTCAACTATCCACGCTTTCACAAAGACCACCAATTTCCACTCTGTGACATCACCCCTCTCCTCCTTTACCTCTGTAGTTCTGCTGAAACCCCAGATCTTTCCATAGAAACTCTCATCCACATCTTTGTTACCTCCAGACTTGACTATTCTAATGCATTCCTAACTGACTTCCCACATCCAACCATCAGTAAACTTAAGGTCATCCTAAACTCTGCTACCTGTGTCCTGACTCACACCAAATGCCATTGACCCATCACCCATGTGCCTGCTGACCTGCAATGCCTCAAATTTAAATTCTCATTCTTGTTAAATCCCTCCATGGCCACACCCCTCTTTCTCTCAGTAATCTCCTGCAGCCCTCTAACCCATTGCTCCTTCAATTCTGGCTTCTTCAGCATAACTGATTTTCATTGCAGCACCAGTGGTAGCCGTTCCTTCAATGCCTTGGCCCTAAGTTCTGGAATTCCTTCCCTAGATCTCGTTACCTCACTATCGTGCTTTTCTCCTTTAAGATACTACTTGAAACCTAACTCTTTAACTAAGCTTTTGGTTATCTGACATAATGGCCAGGATTTTAACTGAGTTGGGTTGACTCAGGAGCCCTTTAAAAATGGCAGGTGGGTCTCAATTCCAGATCCCTGACCCCATTCAGGGGCTGTCTAATTTTCAGGAGTGCCTTTAAAGATAAGGGCTCCTTTCTGTCAGAAGCCGGTATCTATAACATAAGAAATAGGAACAGGAGTAGACCACTTGGCCCCTTGAGCCTGCTCTGCCATTCAATAAGACCATGGCTGATCTTCTTGTGTTTTGATTTCCACATTCCCATCTAACCCTGATAACCTTTGATTCCCTTGCTGAACAAGAATCTATCTACCTCTGCCTTAAAAATATTCAATGACCCTGCCTCCACTGCCTTCTGAGGCAAAGAGTTCCAAAGTCGCACAATCCTCTGAGAGAAAAGATTTCTCCTCATCTCTGTCCTAAAAGGGTGGCCCTAATTTTAAAACCGTGCCCTTTAGTTCTGGACTCACCCACAAGAGGAAACATCCTTTCGACGTCCACCTTGTCAAGGCCGTTCAGGATCTTGTATACTTCACTCAAATCACCCCTCACTCTTCTAACCTCCAGTGGAAACAAGCCCAGTCTGTGCAGCCTTTCCTCATAAGACAACCCACTCATTCCAGGTATCAATCTAATAAACCTCCTTTGAACTGCCTCCAATGCATTTACATCCTTCCTTAAATAAGGAGACCAAAACTGCACACAGTATTCGAGGTGCGGTCTCACCAATGCCTTGTATAACTGAAGCCTAACATCCTTACTTTTATGTTCAATCCCTCTCATAATAAAGGATAGCATTCCACTAGCCTTCTTGATTACTTGATGTACCTGCATAGTTTTTGTGCTTCATGTACAAGAACCTAAATCACTCTGTACCTCAGAATTATGCAGCCGTTCTCCATTTAAGTTTTACTCTGCTTTTTTGTTCTTCCTGTCAAAGTGAACAACATCATATTTTCCCACATTAAACTCCATTTGCCAGATCTTTGCTAACTCAATCAACCTATCTATATCCATCTGCAGCCTCTCATGTCTTCTTCACAACATATTTTCCTACCTATCTTTGTGTCATCTGCAAATTTAGCTACCATGTCTTCACTCCCCTCATCTAAGTCATTGATGTAAATCGTAAAAAGTTGAGGCCCCAGCACAGACCCTTGTGAGACTCCACTCGTCACATCCTGCCAATCAGAAAAAGACCCATTTATGCATACTCTCTGCTTTCTGCCAGCCAGCCAATCTTCTAGCCATGCTAATATGTTACCCACTACACCATGTGCCTTTATTTTCCATAATAATCTTTGATGTGGCACCTTATCCTGACCTAGTCTGATCTCCTGGAAATCCAAATACAGTACATCTACAGGCTCCCCTTTATCCACTGCGCATGTTACTCCTTCAAAAAACTCCAATACATTGGTTAAACATGATTTTCCTTTCACAAAACCATGCTGACTCTTCCAGCTCTTCTAAGTGCCCAGCTATAATCACCTTAATGAACGATTCTAATAACTTCCATACAACAGGCGTCAAGCTAATGGCCTATAGTTTTCTGTTTTCTGTCTTCTTGAATAGAGGGGTTATATTTGCTACTTTCCAATCTAATGGAGCCTTTCCAGAATCTAGCGAATTTTGGAAAATTAACACCAGCACACCGACTACCTCATTAGCCTCCTCTTGTAAGACCCTAGAATGTAGTCTCCTCCAGAGACTTGCCAGCCTGCAGGTCCATCAATTTGCTCAGTACCATTCCCCTTGTGATTTAAATTTCACCAAGTTCCTTTCTCCTGTTCACCTCCTGATTTGCAGCTATTACTGGAATGTTTTTTGTATCTCCTATAGTGAACACAGAAGCAAAACATTTGTTCATTTCTTCTGCCATTTCCTTATTTCTACTATTAACTCCCCACTGTCACTTTCTAGTGGAACAATACTCACTTTACTTACTCTTTTCCTTTTTAAGTACCTGTGGAAACTCTTGTTATCCATTTTTACATTTCTAGCTAGCTTCCTCTCATGCTCTAATTTCTTTCTCCTGATTAACCTTTTAGTCATTCTCTGCTGTTCTTTATATTCTGTCCAATCATCTGTCCTGCCACGCATCTTTGCGGAATTGTATGCTTTTTCCTTAAGTTTGATGCTTTCCTTAACATCTCTAGTTAACCACGGATGGTGGGTCCTCTCCTTAGAATTTTTCTTTATACTAAGAAAGTACTTATTCTGAATACGCTGAAATATCTCCTTACTTGTCTGCCACTGCTTCTCTATTGATCTATCCTCTAGCCTAGTTTCCCAGTTCACTTCAACTAGCTCATCTTTCATCCCCCATAGTTGCCCTTATTTAAGTTTAAGATACTAGTCTTAGACCCACTCTTCTCCCTTTCCAACTGGATGTAAAATTCAATCATATTGTGGTCGCTACTACCTTAACTCCGAGGTCATTAATTAATCCTGTCACGTTACACAATACCAAATCTAATATAACCCACTCTCTGGTTTGATCCAGAACATGCTGCTCTAAGAAACTATCTCGAAAGCATTCTAAGAACTTTTCATCCAGGCTACTACTGACAATCTGTTTTTTCCAGTTCATGTGTAGACTAAAATCACCCTTAATTATTGCCATCCCTTTATCACAAGCACACAATATTTTCTCTTGAATACTTTGTCCTACACTGTGACTACTGTTCGAGGGCCTGTAGACCACTCTCACTAATGACTTTTTCCCCCTGCTGTTCCTCATCTCCACCCAAAGCACTTCTATATCCTGATCTCCTGAACCACGGTCATCTCTAACTATTGCACCAATGCCCTCTTTGATTAACAGTGCTACCCCTCCACCTTTACCTAGCTTCCTATTCTTCTTGAATACTATGTACCCTTTAATATTAAGGGCCCAATCACTGTCATCCTGCAGCCACGTCTCCATAATTGCTATCAGATCATATTTATTTACTTCAATGTGGGCCATCAATTCATTTACTTGATGAATGAGATGTGCATTCAGATAGAGAGCTTTCAGTTTTGTCTTTTTGTTACCTTTGTAACATTTTGTCTTGATTGATGATGCATTCTTAGGTTTTTTTTCTCTCTGTCCCTTCCTGCCATTCTCTGACCCTCATTTCTCATATCACTATTTTGCTCTCTTGTCTTAGCTCTACACTTTGAATTGTTACCTCTACCCAAGCTTGATCCCTCATCCCTCGTGTTTAGTTTAAAGCCCTCTCTACTTCCCTAGTTATGCGATTTGTGAGGACACTTGTCCCAGCATGGTTCAGGTGTAAACCGCCCCAACAGTACAGCCCCCACTTTCCCCAGTACTGATGCCAGTGCCCAACAAACTGGAACCCACTTCTCCCACACCAGTCTTTGAGCCACGCATTTGTCTCTCTAATTTTATTTGCCCTATGCCAATTTGCATGTGGCTCAGATAATAATCCAGAGATTATTACCTTTGAGGTTCTGCTTCTTAATTTGGTACCTAGCTCATCATACTGACTTTGCAGTACCTCTTTCCTAGTTTTACCTATGCCATTGGCACCTACATGGACCATGTCCTCCCCCTCCCACTGCAAGTTCCTCTCCAACCCTGAGTAGATGTCCCGAACCCTGGCACCAGGCAGGCAACATAGCCATGTGGAGTCTCGCTCTTTGCTGCAGAGAACAGTGTCAATCTCTCTCACTATACTGTCCCCTACTACCACTATGTTCCTCTTTGCTCCCTTGGTTTGAACCGCTTCCTGTACCACAGTGCCATAGCCAGCCAGCTAATCCACCTTGCCGACTTCGCTTTCATCCACACAGTTTGTGAGCACCTCAAACCTGTTTGACAATTGCAAAGCTTGAGGCTCCTCCCCTACTGTCTGCTCAGTCCCATTACCTGCCTCACTGACAGTCACATCCTCCTGTCCCTCACTGCTGACCAAACCAGATGAACCCCTTCTAAGAGGTGTGACTGTCTTCTGGAACAAAGTATCCAGGTATTTCTCCCCCTCCCTTATGTTGCGCAGTGTCTGCATTTCAGCTTCCGGATCGATAATCCTGATCTGGAATTCTTCAAGCTGTTTACACTTCCTGCAGACGTGTTTGTCATGGGTCACCTTGGCGTTCAAAAGCGCCCACATCCCACAGCTGCAACATAACACCTGTCCAGCAATTCTAACTTTTATTATTTAGTTACTTTACTTAAATTACTTTCTTCCTATGTACTCTATAATTTACTGTGTTTATTGAATGCTGGTACCACTGACAACTAAAGGTTATATGCTTCTTAACTACAAGGTATATGTTTTAGATGTTTGTTTAAATTACTTTATTTTTATTGCTTTTTTATCTTTATTGTTTGATTTTAATTTTAAAGTTTTTAAATTTTGGTTTATTATTTTAAAGTTTTAGTTCCTTTTATTTATAGATCTATCTTAACACCCCTGTCCTAAGCTGGTTTCTCACACACTGTCCCTTAGACTGAGCACTTGCCGGCCAATCAACTTACTAGGTTCCTGTGACATCACAGTTGCTTTTTTTCTTTTTCTTGGACTGTGCCCTTTTTAAAGTGAAGCCCCCACCGCTCTCCACGTCCTTTTCAAACTGAAGTCTCTCCAACTCTCCATGCCCTTTTCACACTGAATGCTCTCTCACTCTCAGCACCCTTGTTAAACTGAAGTCTTTCCTGCTCTCCGTACCCTTTTCAAACTGAAACTGCGTCCTTTTTAAACTGAAAGCACTTGTGACCTGGCCGGCTCCATTGCGCAGATAGGTATCTCCTACTCTTCTGCAATTTTCATGGAGTCAGGCCAGATTTTTAAAGAGTTGTGGTTCATGGTTCCTTAGAAGAGTCAAGAACCCTAGGGTTCATGAGGGGACCTTTTAAAAGGTAAGCTGAAAAGGTCCACCTCATGCCCCCTATGCCAGGCTATGCCCCTCACCCACCCTCTATATCCCCTCACGCATCCTATGCCAGGTTATGCCCCCACCCACCCCCATGACCCCTCATGCCTCCGTACCAAACTTTTACCATTCCATCCACCCCTAGTTCTCCTCATGCCCCCTATGTCAAACCCTGCCCTTCCACCAACCCTCTCAGGCCTTTCATTCCAAGCCCAGGCATTTCCAAGCCCATTGACCCACTGTACACTTTCCAGAAACAGTGGAAAGTGGTATGTGTTAAATTAAAGACTTATAAAAAATGCAATCCATTGATCACTTTCCCCTCTGCTTGAAAAAAAGGTCTGGAGTAGTGAATAGAAGTGTCAATCATCCAAGTCTCTTGAAGTTTCAAAAACCACAAACTATCATCTCTTGAAACCACTTAACTTATGTCAACCAATAATGTGAAATTAACCTCAGAGATCAGAGAGCATGAGCTGTCAATCAAACAATGTTTCATCTGGGGAGCAGGTGTTCTCTTATCCTAATAGCTGTGTAGGCCCTCAGCCAAAGATCTTTATAGTCAATTTCACAATGATTTTTAACATGGGTTAAGTGGTTTCAAGTGTTTATGGTTTGTGGCTTTTGAAATTTAAAAGGACCTAGATGATTGACACTTCCATTCATGTGTCTTGGCTCTTTTTCAGGCATAGGAGAAAGTGATCAATAGATTACATTCATTTCAAAGCTTCTTTTTAACACATACCACTCTACATTGTGTCTTTCATTGGTTCTAGAAAGTGTACAGTGGGCCATTGGGCATGGAAATGCCAGAGCTTGGCACAGGGAGTATGAGGGGCCTGGGGGAAGTAGGTAAAGGGCATAGCTTGGCATAGTGGCATGAGCAGATAAAGGGGTGGGTGGAAGGGCAGAGGATAGCAAAGGGGATATGAGGGACATAGTGGGTGGATGGAATTGCAGAGTTTTGCACAGGGGACATGAGGGATAGGGGGTGAGTTGGGGGCATGAGGCAGTATGGATGGGGCATGGGGAGTGTTTGGACGGTGAAGTGGGTGTGAAGGGTGAGGGCTGGAGGATCTTTATTTTTCATTTTTTCTGGGACAAAGTCCCACGGCACTGAGCTGGGCCTTTTAAACAGTCCGCCTCCTCACCCGACGGGCCCTGTGGCTGCCACCACACTTCTTCTTGGGTCAGCTGGCCGAACTCCAGTCTGCACCTGGCCCCCAAAAATGAAGATCCCATCTTTGCGGGCTCTTTCTCCCGAGGCAGGCAGGCCGAGATGGGAATTTTCCTGACTCCCTGGACCCGCCTCAAGGATGAAAATCCATATCTCCTTGTGTGGCTTAGTGTCATATTTTGTTTTACAAAGTCCTTGCAACTGACTTTGGGGCGTTTTATTACATTAAAAGAGCTTTATTAAAACTAGTTGTTGTTGTTGCAATTCACTTGGAAAGACTAAAGATTTTAATCCCGTAATTCCAGTAGCTTCCATTCAGAAAGTTGGCATTCAAACATAAACATGATTATTTTCTACCCTTTGCTGTTGATCTCTCTGAGTTTCAATCTGGCCATTAAACAAGATGACAATCCCACTCCACAAGGCACACCTCCTTTCAGCTGATGCCATTAACAAGAACTATGGAGATTTTAATGGTTCACACCAGCCCACCATCCTGATTCAAAGGACGATACTGCTAAGCTCCTTTTATTTACAAAGGAAAGCCTCCGGTTGCTATGCAAAATTCTTTATATTGCAAATCACTTTTGTGCGCTGGCCTGTGCTGTCCTATTTAAATCACTTTCATCACAAACAGCCTCCTCTTCCAACAGCTCTAATTAGAGTCCTGTGAAGACTGATGTTCTGAAAAATTAAATTAGAATCTAATTGTCTTCGAAAGTGACGCATATTGATTCGAAACCCCGGACTGATTTCAGAAAAGATTTTAAGTAGTGGTGATACATAAGAGTAGTTGCACATTTTTTGAACTATCTGACATATCCCTCCTGTGAAAGGGCAGCCTAAGCATTCTTATGTTATTTTGTGAAAGTGTCCGAGCATGCCCTTCATGAATATTTAAATAATAGGATAATGATGCAACTGAGGCAGCACAGCACATCTTTTGTATTGTCCCCATTACTGCCAAATTCAGGAAAATAGCTTGAGAGCTGTGTTGGACATCTTGCTGGCTGTGAAAAGCATGCTTCTAACAAAAAGTACTTTGTGCCCACCAGTCAATGCACCATTAGTTTTTGGATAAAATTTGCTTGACATGTTCCCTCTTGTATGAGTTCACTCCTTTGTCCAGCACCCAGCTCAAGAGGTTTAACCGATTCCCAGAAAAAAAAATATTTTTAAAATAGCATGTCATGACCAATGGATAAACAAGGTATAAAGGCTACTTGTTCTTCTCCAACTGTTTCAAGCATTGGACACTTCAGCGCACTGAAGACATCATGGCCCTGAAAGTGCAAGACTGTGGTAGTGCCATGAAGTTTAGCACAAAGATGGATAGACAAAGGACATAACAAAGGAAAATATCACAAACAGAGGCTGTGCAAGCTGGGCAGCAACAAGTCTCATTGTAAAGCAACAATTAATATGAGATTCCACACTGTAATTTAAGTTCTGCTATTGAACACCATCTTCACTTACTCCATGTAGGTTTATCCACTGATCACGACATGTTATTTTAAATATGTATTTTTTTCTGGGAATCGGTTAAACCCCTTGAGCTGGGTGTCAGACAAAGGAGTGAACTCACGCAAGATGAAACATGTCAAATGGCAGGATGACTAGTCCATCGGTCTAGTCTGCTGGAGTGTGTTGATTCAAAATTCGTGGGGTTCTTGTGGTACAAAATTCAGATCGGTAGCACTGTTTGTGTGCAGCAGGTATCCTTTGGTGCGGTACGTGCACTGACCATTGGGGCAAGTCATGCCGGCCACCAGAAGTATACAGGGCAGCCAGATCATGATGTAAATCCGTGTGTTGTGTGGATTTGAAGCCAGCAGTGCCACTTTGGAGCTCACACTACAGCTGATGTCTTCACTTCACCTTGCACAGCTGAAGAGCTCTCAGCATCAGAAAGGACCACCCACTTCCCATCCCCCGCAGTCCTATTAAAACAAGCAACAACTACTTTGAGCTTATTTGCTGGTTCATTTCCTCAGGTTGTTGCTTCAACTCTATAAGTGCTTGATGCTTTCTGTAGTTGCTTCTAGTTACAGAAGTCTACAGGGAGTGGTGGGGCATTTTAAGGCATTTTTGCCGATATCAAGGTTTCTGCACAAACCAGCTGCTCCCAGACATTGGTGTGTTAGTAGGCCTTCCCCTTGGAGTATAGCATGATGTGCAGAATGACCAGAGGTCAAGCAGGGCAGGACAAGATACTAGTAGAAGGAGGAGGAAGGGGAAGAGGGCTCTCAGCAGGAAGCCATATCCACCCAGGGGGTTCAGGAAGTAATTCTGCTACCTGAAACTCAGCAAGTCACAATGGATGGAATCTTCCTGGCCCACTGGAGGCAGCTTTAGAGGCAGGGGGCACTGGGAAAGTATCAGAAAGCCCTATTAGGACAGTTCCCTGATGCTGTCCTGCCTCAAGGCGAGTTTCCCGGGGTGGGCTACTATGGGAATCGGTAGCCTGCTCCACAAGTTGAGCAGCTAATTGATCCAATTAAGGCCTCAATCAGGGGTCATTATCCCGCACTTGGAACTTTCACAGTGTCGGCAGGCTCCTAGCTTAGTCCAGAGCCGACAACTACTTTGATGCGACCTCACGACGGCAAGTCAGAGGGCTTTTGGAGCCTCCCCTCAAACCCCTAGTAAAGGAGCTGCAAGGCTTCCCCCTCCACACTGATGGCCATGTCACCTTTGGGCCATTTCTAAAAAGAATGTTCTGTAGCCATCACAGAGCACCTCCATTTTGGCTCTCAGGCTCACCTAATTCCCTCAGGAGCACTCACTCTCCTGCTGGGGCTGCTGGCTGTCCAGTGCTGCAGCCCTCTCTTTATGACTCTCGCATTACGGTCCTGACCAGCAGCCTTAATTGGTCAGCGATCGCGGAAGTGGCTTGTTAACTGGCCACCACCTGCAAGATCATGGGCATCAAAGGTCAGAACCAGAGGAACACAGAAATTGGAGATGGAGGGGTGCTAAATGGTAGAGACTGCTCAATGACAACAGGTAGGAGATTGACTGTGACATCTTCCAATGGGAATATTGTAATCGATAAGGAAGGGGAGGGAGTCTGCAACTGTTGTGGTTCAACCATTCCTTGCAGTCAGGCCCTGATAATGTAATCAGGAGCAAACATGTCTTTCTAAATAAATAACCCCACCAGCTTTCAGTGAATGTCCTTGCCGCCCACTCAGTCAAGTAGGTTAAAATCTCAAACTGTTAAAGTATGGCAGCTCGAGGGCAGGTAAGTAACCACGATGATTTAACAGTCCACCAGCCCTTTTACTTCTGCGTGGGGTGGGTTAAAGTAGCCCCCGCTTGACAATAGAAACACAGATATAGTATGTCTTGTGAATTATTTGCAAGAAGAGCACTGTTAATCAAAAGATCATTTAAAAAATAACATTGCCTGGTCTAAAGACATTGACTCAGATAAAATCATACATTTAACTAATATTTGTAATATTTATTATTTTGACTGTGAATGTCTTATATATCAGAAAGGCTTTGGTAAGCCATATCACTCTTAAGTTAGATAGCAGAGATATATTTGGCACATTGCACAGCTTATGATTGAACCAAACATAATTCTTCACAGGAAATGAATGAATAGCAAGGTCACAGTTCTGGAACACAGTAAATAATGTTACATGGCATTAACTAGAGTACATGATTTTAAGTGACTTAATACTTCTGTGATTTATATATATATTATGGAAGGAAGTAGTGACTATTTATTTTCCTGATCATTTGATTTACAATGTGCACTCCCTGTAGAATTTGTTTCTCTCTCTCCCTCTCTTTCTCTCTCCCTCATATGAATAGGTTTGCTTTCTTCCAAATAGTGTTGTAATGTACTGTTTCGCATTTCAGTGTTACAAAGTCTGCCCATGCATTAATAAGTGATTAACAAGCCATAAACACATTATTTCTTGTATTTCCTTCGTAATTCCCTTTTCAGCATCTTACCTATGACAGGAATGGAGGAAGGAACAATAATCACCCTCCTGGGAATACGTTTACAATACTAATCACCATTGCTCACCAGTTTATTCATTCCTTCATATTTGTTGGCACTTTTATCCCTGAATATACCCCATCCTCAAATTCCCTCAGGACCGGAAGAGGTTGCTGGAATTATAGGTGAAGGACAAGGATTGGGTAGGAAATGGGACAGTATCTGTGGACAGCAGATTTATATCTCAAGGTAGATGCATTGGAAATCCATACTGGGGTTAGGGGTGGCGGAAGTTCTCTCTGCTCCAGTGAAGGCTTAACGTTAAGGAAATAGGACTTATTAGATGACATCACTCAAGTCTTTGAATTTTTCATATGACTTATAGCTTTGCCTTAGAAATACCTGAAAAGAAACAGAAAGTGCAGAGCTGGCCTTGGTAAGGTTAGCAAGAGTATCTGGGCGCACCTATAGAGAAAATTCCAGGCTTTCATCTCTATTAAAAATTCTTTTTTTAGTTACTCATGATTAGAGGAAGCAATTTGTTGCAGGGGGGTGGTTTGCAGTTACTCATACCTGTTCCCAAACCTATGCTCCTGCTGCACCTTGGATCCTATCGATGCAAAATGGCAGTAGTTATGGAAGAAAATTATATAATTGGCCCACCAATGCACCACGAATGTACAGGACCTTAGAGAGCATGTTGGAAGGTGAAGGAGGGGCAAGAAAATCAGGTGAAATGGTGGGGGGGTGTGCCCACAGCCTTCCCACCACTGCTGGCATTTTACCAGCAGCAGGGAAGATGGCAGATTGCCCTCCTGCCCTGAGGCCAATTGAGGCCCTTAAGTGCCCACTTAGGGGCCTGTTCCAGCATCATTGATATTTTACAGGCCACAGGTTCTTTGCCACATGGAGAGATTGCCAGATAAACTCTGCCAGCCTCCTTGCGGGCTCAGTGAAGTGTTACAACTGGGATGGGAGGAGTGCACAGTTTATCTAGCCCCATGATGCCACAAGTCACACCATTAGTGTAAATGTTTAATTCACTCACCAGAGTAGCCTATTATTTACCTTCACTACTTTTGGACCCAGAATAAAAGAGACTTTAACCAGGCTCATTTTAATAAACTCAGATTGATTGATTTATTATAAAATGAAACTTATTTTTTTAAAACAAGTTGCAAAAACTGGTTAACATACAAGTTGGATTGTGTAACCTGGAAAGTGTAACTATTTTTAGAATTCCCCAGCATGTGCTTGTGTGCGCGCACATGCACGCACACACACACACACAAACAAAGGACAAACAAATAGGGTCTCTGCAGAGATGGGCGCTTGAAGGAAAATCATTATAAAAAGGATAAAGTTCGCAGGATTTTGACGCTGTTGATCTGGTGCTTTTTCATGCGAGGATGGGTTGCTAGTCCCAGTAAATGTCTGGAGGTTCTTATCAATGGAGCTTCAGCATGGAGGAAAAGAGAGCTGGGTCAATCCTTCTCATCTCAACCTCTCAGGTTTCCAAATACAGGCAAGTTCCTCTGAGATGAGGATTCCTAGCTGGATACCAATAACCACACTGTATTTCAAGCAAGGCAAGGACAGTGCGAGCTAGGCAACTTTTCCCCTTCCCAGTTCATTCTGAACTTAGTTCAAAACAGCAAGTGCAAAACATAAAGCTCCTCCGTCAGGTGATTTCCTGTAACTCACCAGGCCTTTGACTTTAAAGCCATTTTATTCCCATCAATTAAAGTGATTGCTGTTCAAGTAGGTAAATAGCTCTCCTCCACAATTGCCATGTTGGTGATTTAGCTGACGTCAAGTGATTTGTTGGAAAAAACCTGCTTGCTCCATTTCAAGATGAACTTGTGACATTTTTTTTTAAAAATCCAGGTCAGCTTCCAAGTGTCCAAATAATGCAATGTCTTTCCAAATTTTAAAAGAAAATATAGTTCCTATAGAAATGGTTCTAACAGGAGGGCCTCCTGATCAGGCACTCTGTTAGGACTGAAGAGCTGCCAGCTTTTTGATTGGACAGACACTCTTGGGGATAGGATCTCATTCCTTAAAAGGACAGGATCCCTAACTGCAGGCAGTTAACTGCCTGCTCCGTGTAAAATTGGGTTGGGGTTTCCATAATTGACCGAGGCAATGTGGCTCCTGACTTTGTGGCTGTAGGCCGGGCCATGATCTTTACCTCAGGTAGGGCAGAATAGAAAGATAAAGAAAAGGCTGAAATCCCAATCTTAGGCATGTATTTAATGCAGACAGCAGAGACCCTGATAGCAGGTCAAAAAGTCAGGGGACAACCCCCACCTCAGCCATTTCCAGGAGCCTTGACCTGATTTTGTGCTTATCAGACAACTAATTTCATGTAGTGGGGCTTTTGCCTCTTTAAGGGTAGAAACGTCCCACCTGCAAGCCAGGAGCAGCAGCACAGAAACTGCCATGGAGCTGGATAAGTGGGGTTTGGGTCGATGGGGTAAATCAGGCGGGCTTCAGTGATTGGAGATTGTCATTGGTGAGGGCAGGGGTGGTGTTTCTGTGGTGGCAACCCTTGCTGCCAGGGACCTTTGTGGGCCACAGAGTACTCATCATGAGGGGTCCTGCCAGCTTTTACTGGGCAGTCTCCCCATGTGGCATGAAATAATTCCAGCGACGGGAGGAAGTTAATCTTAATAAAGGCAATTACAAAGATATGGAGAGAGAGTTGGCTAAAATAGACTGGGAAAATAAGCTATAAAGTAAAATGACAGATAAGTAGTGACAGACTTTTAAGAAGATATTTCACAACACTCAACAAGGATGTGTTTCATTGAGAAAGAAAGACAAGAATGATGGATTGTCCGTGGCTAACTAAGAAAGTTAAGGATGGTATCAAATCAAAAGAAAAGGTGTACAATGCTGTGAAGATTAGTGATAGGCCAAAAGATTAGGAAAATTTTAGAAACCAGCAAAGGATGACTAAAAAAATTAATGAAGAGGGAGAAATTAGAATATGAAATATTTTATATATGGAACATAAAAGTAGAGATGACTTTCTACAGGTGTGCAGGGCATTGGTGAGACCACATCTGCAGTACTGTATACAGTTTTGGTCCCCTGATCTAGGAAAGGATATAAATGCATTCGAAGCAGTTCAGAAAAGGTTCACTCGACTGATACCTGGGATGTGGCAGGTTATCTTACAAGGAAAGGTTGGACAGGCTGGGCCTGTTTAGAAGATTAAGAGGTGATCTTATTGAAACACGTAAGACCATGGGGAGGCTTGCCAGGGTGGATTTTGAAAGAATGTTTCCCCTTGTGGGAGAGACTAGAACAAGGGGACACAATTTAAAAATAACAGATTTCCCATTTAAGATGGAGATGAGAAGAATTGTTTTCTCTCAGAGGTCGTGAATCTTTGGAACCCTCTTCCCCAGAGAGCTTTGGAAGCAGGGTCAATGAATATTTTTAAGGCAGAGGTAGATTCTTGAGTAACGAGGAAGTCAATTGGTTATCGGGGTAGACAGAATGTGGAGTTGAGGCCACAATCAGTTCAGCCATCACCTTATTGAATAGTGGAGTAGGCTTCAGGGGACAAATGGCCTACTCCTGCTCCTAACTCATACGTTTGTATGAGAGCAAAATATTAAGAAATATAAAAACAGACAGTAAGAGCTTCTACAAGTATATAAAAAGAAGAGAGCAGCTGAAATAAATGTTGGGCCTTTTTAGAGTGAGACTGGGGAATTAATAAAGGGAAACTAGGAAATGGCAGAGACTTTGAACAAGTATTTTGTATCTGTCTTCACCATAGAAAACACAAAAGGCATCTTGAGAATAGTAGAAAATCAAAGAGTAAAATGGGGGAGAGGAACTTAAAACATTCACTATCAATAGAGAAAACGTACCAGGAAAATTAATGGGACTAAAGACTGACAAGTCTCCTGGACAAATGGCCTGCATACTAGGGTCTGAAAAGAAATGGCTGCAGAGGTAGTGGATGCATTGGTTGTAATCTTCCCAGTGGATTAGAAATCTGCCAAAGTGAGATCTCTAATCAAGAAATGAGAGAGACAGAAAGCAGGAAACTATAGGCAGTCAGCCTAACATCTGTCGTTGGGAAAATTCTAGTGTTATGGCACAGCTGATGGTAAATGCTGAGTTGTTCAAATCCCAGAGGAAAAGTTGAAACAACTGCCACAACATGTTTTACAATTTGTATAAATTTCGAGATGCGAGCCTTAAATTCAGTAGTAATAAAACCTCCAAGCCTTATAGGTTTTTACAAAATTAGATTAAACATTAATAAGGGAAATGATTTTTAGGCACATACATTTGTCTACAAATTACTACTATAATAACTTCTAAATCCCCTAATTAATCTGTCTCCCAGTTACACTTTCACTAAGGCAAAAGTAAGACACATAGGGCAGCATTTTCCCAGAATTGCACTAAGTGCGGTAGCGGGTGGGTAAAATGGAGTCCTACCCACTGATGAAAATGGCGGGCTTTCACACCGTATCTTCCCAAGACCGCCTCATCATATATTCACTCCCACAAAACAGGCGGTTCCATGGTGGGCGGGCTCTCATTCGCCAGCTCGCCATCACCACGCTGTTGCATCATGCCAGCCACTATCTTTGAAAGGCAACTGCCAGCAAAGTGCTCATCGCCACCAGCTCACCACCACTGCCTAGGAGACATGGCCAGCAAAGGCAAAAAGATTGCAGCCCCCCCGCTTCAATGTCGGGTCCCTCGAGCGACTGCTGGATGCCGTGGAGGCTTGCAGGGATGTGCCCTAACCCCGCTCTGGTCGCAGGATGGGTAGCAATGTCACCAACCCAGCTTGGGAGGTGATGGCAGCGGTAGTCAACGCCAATGCCCTTCAGAGGAGGACAGCCACCCAGTGCCGCAAAAGGATGAATGATCTCCTCCATTCTGCCAGAGTAAGTCACTCTTTTTGTCACTCCCAACTCACACACTCACAAACCCATCACACACCCACAGGGCCCTCACTCATTGCCAGTGCAAGGGACATCACCATTCAATCTTTCACACGCACCATCATGGTCCTCATCCTGACCATGGGACCACTCACCACCCACAAAGGCCAGGCATACTTATCATCTGGCCCGGCAGGCGTCCTGATACACTCTCCACATCTCTATCCATGCAGGACAAACTGGGTCACAACAGGAGGGAAAGGTCGCAGACAGGTGGAGGGATGCCGGAATTCAAAGCTCTGACAGAATTTGAAAACAGAGCCATCCAGCTGGCCGGCGATGACCGGGACTGGTCCTGTGCTGACGGTGAGGTCGGTGCTGCTCTACCAAGTGAGGATCCAGCAGTGCAAATTCCATCAGACAACCATACCGTGAGTGATGTGTCCTCCTTCACAGGCCACTGCCATGCACTAATTATCTCCCCTTGCTTTCGCAGGCACATCTGAAAGGCAGCCAAACAAACTCCGAAGAAACCTCTGAAGAGGTATCTGAAGGCACCCTCCCTGAAGCCCATTCACAGCGCTCACCCACACCCTCCACCAGCACAGAGACACACACCTTGGTGAGACCTAGCTTTAGAGTAGCCTCGGGACCACAATCTGGTGAGCACATCGCACTGTCTGATCCAAAGCAAGTGGAGGCAGGGACTTCACAGGTCCCCGGCACTCAGAGGACTGCTGGAGGCCAGAACATTGCTGAGTCCAAGTCAGATGATGAGCCTCTGGACTCGGTCATATCACAGTTGCTGGAGCTGCAAAGGCAAGCTCGGGAAGATCAGGAAGAGATGTCCACTGCACTCCTCGGATTACAAGGCACAATGGAGGAGTCCTTCCGTCTTCAGGCTGAGGTGCTGGCGCCGGAATTGCAACGCACCGAGGCCAACACTGGCAGGATGGCGGCCGACATGGAGACCTTGGTTCAAGATATCACTCCTGCACTGCTGGGCGGGCTTAACTCCATCAGGGTTGTTGGGCAGCTCAATCTCACTCCTGCTACCCCTTCCGCTCAAGGAGTCAGCCAGGGGTCGTCGGGCACCCATAGGGAGGAGGATCAGCAGGTGCACACTCCGGGACCATCCACCCAGCTGACTCTGGGAGTGACCGGCCCATCTGACTCCGTTCTTCCTGTAACCTCCGCAGATCCAGCTTCACAGGCCGAGGAGGGTGCCACTGACACACCAGGACCCTGAAAGCAGGCCGGGGCCCACCAAGTCTTGACCCTCCAGAGGACACCTGCCAAAGCCATCACAGACAGGGCGTCACAGTCAGCAGGCTGCCTCCACCTCTGCTGTGGATGTCTGGGGAGCACCAAGACGTAGTGGCAGGATAAGGACAGTTAAGGAGAATTAGTTGCATAGCCTGGGCACGGGTGTTAAACACTTGTACATAATTTTCACTTTTGTCAATAAACTCCTAAAAATGTCTCCCTACCTATTGCTCCTTGTTCTGATGAGCAGTGTTCTTGTCACTCAGATGTGAAACCTTTCTGTACAAGATAAAAGGCAGGTGTTTCAGTCCAGAGCCTCTTCCCTGTGCTCTGTGCGGCCTTCAGACCACAGTGATGGTCCAGCCTCACACTCCCTGGAAGCATTATTGATACCTGCATCTTGGCAGTGCTGGTCATTGCTGCCAGAATGTAGTGGGCAGGTGCCACAGAGTTCTCTCATTCTCTCTGTGTGCTCTCAGCACCTTTAAGGTGGGGTTGGCCCCCATCACACCAGCATCTGCGACCAGTGATGCTGTGCTCCAGCTCCTGAAGGACTGAGGTGCTGAAGGCGGACACAGAATCAGATGCATTTAAAGTTTCATGGCTGCATCTCTGAGATGGCCCTGATCAAGGAGCGCAAGCGAGCTGCCCTCGGCCAGACAGGAGTCAGACATTCTCAGAGGCTATGTGAAGATCTATGGAGTGTCCTCACTGCATGTTGTCATCATCCTCCTGTGATCGAGCGACCATTAGGGCCTTCACTGCATCTCAATGACAGGAACATTCTCACAGAGGGTATTGGAGCTAAGATAAACCAGACTGGAGTGAAACATTCACAACTGCGATGTGAGGATCCATGGGGACACCTCACTGCATGTCGTCATCATCCTCCACAAACCTGGCAGATATGAGGGCCCCCCGAGTGCACCTGCCTCGTCTAGCCAGTGTGAAAGCCTCATCCCCATCGTCGTCACCACCGAGGACCCACTCACCCTCATCCCCGTCAGCGCCCTCCTCATCGAGGAGACATGCAGCTCTTCCACCTCCTCCTCAGCCAGCTCCTCTCCCCGTTGCAGTGCCAGGTTGTAAAGGGCGCAGCAGACGATGATGATGCGTGACACCCTCTGCAGACTGTATTGCAGGGCTCCACCAGACCGGTCCAGGTACCGGAACCACATCTTCAGCATCCCGATGGTCTGCTCCACCAAGCTGCGAGCTGCTGCATGAGCCTCATTATAGCGTCGCTCTGCTGCAGTCTGAGGCCGCCGCACAGGTGTCATCAGCCACGGCCTCTGCAGGTAGCCCTTGTCCCTGAGGAGCCAACCCTGCAGCCTCTGTGGACCCTGGAAGACTGCAGGGATCTGCGAGTGACTCAGGATATAGGCATCGTGCACACTCCCTAGAAACCGGGTGCACACCTACAGGATGCGTTTCTGGTGGTCGCATACCAGCTGCATGTTCAGTGACCCTTGCAGTTGGTGAAGTCCACTGAGTGTAGCGATGGAGACCTGAGCACCACATGAGTGCAGTCAATCGCACCCAGCGCCTGTGGGAATCCCGAGATCAGGGCGAATCCAATGGCCCTTGCATCTTGGCTGTCCCGGTCCCGGGTGAAATGCACAAAGTTGTGTGCCATGGAGAAGATGGCATCCATGTCCTCATGGATGCATTTGTGGGTGGCGGATTGTGAAATCCCACAGAGGTCACCTGTGGAGCCCTGAAAGGAGCCACTGGCACAGAAATTGAGCACCACGGTCACTTTCACAGCCACTGGCAGTGGATGCCCTCCATGTCCCCTTGGCGCTGAGTCCTGCAGTAAGTGGCAGATGTGAACGACCAGGTCCCTAGACATGTGCAGTCGTTGGCAACACTGATTCTCAGTCATCTGCAGGAATGGCAGGCGGCATCTATAGACCCTGGGTGTCGCTAGGCACCGACCAGCCATGGCTCACTGTCGCTCCTGGGCAGCGTGTGCGGGAGCCCCTGCTGCCCCTTCTTCATGAGGTTGCTGCTCCTGCCTTTGCGCAGCCAAGAGCCTCAGTCGCTCTCTCCTCCGTCTTCTACAGTCTCTGTAGGCCATCAGGCAAACGGCTAGGTCACCAGGATCCATGGCCCTGACGTGGTCCCCCTGCAGCATGAAAGAGAGAGAGACGTGGTTATCATGGCTGTACTTAGCACCTTCCCTGGCCCTGTGTGACTGCCCCTTAATGCTTCCCAGAGAGTGCTGGTCACCCCTCGGGTGGTTAGAGATGAGTGCGCTGGATGGCTGTCCTGTCAGCCTGCGACATGGGGGACACTGGTGCAAACCAGGATGCTGAGATTGCAAGGGGCTGTGAGCAACTCCAGCAGTGACTGCTACATGGCCAGCGTTGGTGAGGAGATTGTACAACGTGTGCAGTCCAACTGCTTCATGACCCAATAATGTGGTGGCGGAATAGAAGTCTGTTCCGGGGGTGGGGGGGTTGGTTGGGGGGGGGCGGGTGGGGGGCGGGGGGCAGGGGGGTAAGGTATAGAATGCTTGGTGGCCCTTTGGTGCCGCCCCGTTGCTTGCATGGGCGGGCAGGCTATGAGCCTGACCCCAATCATATCACTGTGCCTGTGCCTGATCTGTCTTATAGGCATGGTCAGTTTATACAGGTGCCCCTAATGCATGACCATTTCCCTCACTTACCATGCACCCCCCACCCCACCTCGATTGCCTGTGCACGGGATGCAGCGCCAAGGCAGCACTTCACCCCCCCACTCCGCATGCCCCCAACCCGCCTCAGCAGTCGCCTCCGAGGCTGGCCAGCACTTGCCCCCAGACAACCCCCCACCCCTCAGCAGTCGCCTGTGGGACCAGGCATCAGTTTCCCCTGCCCCCCGGTGCCCCTGAGGCCTGTAAACAGCGGGTGAGCTGTGGAGAACGCTGCTACTCACTCACCTCAGTTCCCCCAAAGTGAAGTTCGCTGAATGCCCGTTGCCTGCGTGCTGTTGTGAAACACACTGGCGTGCTTTCCCGCCGATGTGGACGGGCAATACGGCGGGGTTCCAAGAGCCTGGTGGGATGGCCTTTTAATTAGAGTCATAGAGGTCTACAGCACTGAAAACGGCCCTTCGGTCCATCAAGTCTGTGCCAGTGAAACAAGCACCTAACTATTCTAATCCCATTTTCCAGCACAAGGCCCATTGCCTTGTATGCCATGACATCGCAAGTGCACATCCAAATACTTCTTAAATGTTATGAGGGATTCTGCCTCTATCACCCTTTCAGGCAGTGAGTTCCAGATTCCTGCCACTCTCTGGGTGTAAAAATTCTCCTCACATTCCCTCTAAACCTCTTGCCTCTTACCTTAAATCTATGCCCCCAGTAATAGATCCCTCCACCATGGGGAAAAGTTCCTTCCTGTCTACCCTATCTATGCCCCTCATAATTTTATATACCTCAATCATGTCGCCCCTCAATCTCCTCTGCTCCAGGGAAAATAACCCCAGTCTATCCAATCTCTCCTCATAACAAAAACTCTCCTGCCCAGGCAACATCCTGGTAAATATCCTCTGCACTCTCTCTAGTGCAATCACATCCTTCCTATAATGCGGATTCCAGAACTGCACGCAATACTTTAGCTGTGGCCTAACCAGCGTTTTATACAGTTCCAGCATAGACCTGCTGTTATGTTATATGCCTCGGCTAATAAAGGCAAGTATCCCATATGCCTTCTTAACCACCTTATCTACCCATCCCGCTACCTCAAGGGACCAGTGGACATGTACACCAAGGTCCCCCTGATCCTCGATACTTCCCAGGGTCCTAGCATTCATCGTGTATTCAAATGCCTTGTTTATCCTGCCTAAGTGCATCACATCACACTTATCCAGATTAAATTCCATTTGCCTCTGATCAGCCCATCTGACCAGCCCATCTATATCCTCCTATAACCTAAGACTATCCTCCTCACTATTTACCACTCCACCAATTTTTGTGTCATCCGCAAACCCTCCTACATTCAAGTCTAAATCGTTTATATATGCAACAAACAGCAAGGGACCCAACATCGATCTTTGTGGAACCCCACTGGACACAGGCATCCAGTCACAAAAACACCCCTTGACCATCACCCTCTGCTTCCTGCCACTCAGCCAATTCTGGATCCAATTTGCCAAACTGCCTTGGATCCCATGGGCTCTTACCTTCGTTATCAGTCTCCCATGCAGGACCTTATCAAAAGCCTTGCTGAAGTCCAAGTAGACTACGTCAAATGCATTGCCCTCATCTACACGCCTGGTCATCTCTTCGAAAAATTCAATCAAATTGGTCAGACATGACCTCCCCTTAACAAAACCATGCTGACTGTCCTTGATTAATCCCTGCCTCTCCACTGAGGTTAGACTAATTTGCTAATGTATTACAAGTAGCTCCCCATGACAGATGGTGGGAAACGTGGCCCTTCATGCTGTCATGAAGTGGGTCCCACCATGTTTTCTATGCATGCCACCTATCACGCCCACCGCCAGCAGGCTTGGAAAATTCTGCCCACTGTTTCTGAACTTCATCTGGCTGGGTGGCACATTTCACCCCTCCTTTGAAAACAATCTAGCCTGGTTTATTTCAAAATGCAAATGTCCCTTTACACATTATATTCTAAACTTCCCCCATGTTTACCAACTTAACATTTCTAACCTAACTTATCTTTGCTCCATCAAAGCCTCCAGACCAGCTGCCTTTAATCCAATTAAGTCTCTCTCATACACACATAGACATATATAGACACAGATACCACTATTTTTGAATAAACTCCAATAAAATTATTCTATCTTCCTGACACTAGAATACTAAGGAAGTCATAAAAGGACATTTAGAAAATCATAATACAATCAAGCAGAGTGAATATGGTTTTGTGAGAGGGAAATTGTGTTTGACAAATTTATTCGCACCCTTTGAAGATGTAACAAGCAGGGTGGATAAAGGGGAACCAGTAGATGTAGTGTATTTGGATTTCCAAAAGGCATTCAATAAGGTGTCTGTTGGGTTCCTATCACATGAAAATAAAATCCAACATTCTATGCTCAAAATTTTATCCTTATTGCTTTTTTTTTAAAAAATGGATTCCTGCTGGACCAAAAGCTGGCTGTTACAAGTCACCTGACCACAGGGTTGACCCTTTAGCTGAAAAACACCAGTAGGAGTTTCAGGAACTAAATAACTATTTTCTCAGCTTCTGGGACCTCACACCTCATTGTTACAGACCCCTTGTAATCACAAGAATCAGGAGGCTTGCACACCTAACCTCGTTATGCCTAGAGAGCTGCTAACAGATACCACATAGCACACCTGGCACTGTCCAGGCCAATTTTAAAGGGAACCACAGGGATTTTAGTTACATCTGATAAGTTCACCTTGCTAGAGGAGTCAGTGGATCTGCCTCGACAATGGATTCCCAAACACCAGACACTCAACATAGATGGTAACCCATTCAACAACTAATGACTGGGACATATCAGTCCTGAAATCAAAGCCAATTCCAGATGCTGGTTAAACATCCCTTTTGAAGCCATGGTGGCAAAGGAAGGCCTCATGAGTCAAGTGACCATTTTGAAATCTCTGTGTGCCTTTGAGAACTGGGAACTAGTCAGTCTGCTGTAAAATCCAGCTGGGGAACCAGCAAGAAGCAGACCCCTCCAGGCAGAACAACGGCCTGTACTTTGAGACCTGTCTCTGCTGGAAGATTTCATACCACCTAAGAACTGACTAAGTTGCTGCGTCTCTACTTCATCTTGCGGTCAGCACCAACTGAAAAGTGAATACTACAACTCTGGTCTTCAGCGAGCTGAACTCGAGCGTCTACATGAAAGAATTCCTCTTTGAATCTGACCTTGGACTCTGGAAATTAAGTGAACTAATATTCATTTCAGTGGTTCTTGTGCTGTAAACTCCTTATCTCTATTCTGCACCCCCCCCCCCTCCTCTTTACTGATTGTGTGTGTGTGTGTGTGTGTGTGTGTGTGCGTGGGTGCGTGTGTGTGGAGTGGAATGTGATGAACACTCCTTCCATGCATTTTCAATGTTGAATAAACAAACCTGAGTTAATCCTAGCTCAAGTCTGCTGTTGGTTATTAGTAAATTAGATCCCAAAAATCGAGGGATTAGGTAAACACACTACCGCCTATTTTTAAAATTTTCAATGTGCCTTCTGCTGAAGGACAGGTAATAAGAAGAAATTGGCACAGTTTGTCTGTCTCGCTCCTGTCCTTAACAAAGCCACATAAAAGGTTACTACACAAGATAAGAGCTCATGGTGTTAAGGGTGATATATTTGCAAGGTTAGATGATTGGCTAACTAACAGGAAATAGGGTCAGGATAAATGGGTCATTTTCAGGTTGGCAAACTGTAACTAGTGTGGTGTCACAGGGATCAGTTTTGGGGCTTCAGTTATTTACAATCTACATTAATGATGAAGGGAAGGTATGTATTGTAGCCAAATTTGCAACACAAAGATAGGTGGGAAAGCAAATTGTGGGGAGCATATAAAGGACAGAATTTAGTGCCCTTCCCTGAGGCAGGTTTGGTGGAGGGGGCTGCATTTAATTGGGTGGGAGGGTGGCAGGTAGGAACGCCATCGCCATCCCGCCTCTGCTCCAATTAAGTCCAAGACAGGAAGGTTCATGGATTGGCCTACCTGCACCCCACCACCAATTGATGCCCTTAAGTGGGCAAATAACGCCCACTTAAAGGCCTCATCCTGCTGCTGCTGGTATTCACCCAGTGACAGTCGGGGTCTCAGCATGCAGTAACCAAACCCTGATGGCATGGCATGGACTTCCAGGGGGTGTCCCTCATTCAAAGGCACTCAGTGCATCTGGAAGGGTTGAGCCTGCTGAGGGCCACCCCACTGCTTTTGCTGGACAATACCCTCCCCTTCCCCTGGGCCCCCATCCCACAATCCCCCACCCACCATCACCCACCTACCATCACCCACCTGTGGCCTGGGTCCCTTGGTGATCCTGAGCCTCAAGTGCGTGCATTACCAGCAGCAGCCACCGCCTCCCAGGTGGGACTGCTGAGCAATGAAGCGCTGCAGGCTCTGATTCGCTGGCAGCTTTTCACAGATGGGACTTCCTCCCCCAGGGTCCTTGATCCTGGTGAAGGCCCACTGTTGCCCAATTAAATACTTGGCACTTAATGTGGTGGGCATTCCCAAAATGAGGTGATGCAGGATATATCACTGGCTCTCCAGCCATTGGGCAAGACCCTCATTGCCTACATTAAATTTCACCCAAAGGGTCTAGATGGTTAAGAGACTGAGCAAAAATTTGGCAGATGGAGTACAATGTGGGAAAACGTGAGGTTATCCACTTTGGTAGGAAGACTAAAAAAACAAATATTATTTAAATGGAGAGAGACAGAATGCTACATTGCAAAGGGATCTGGGTGTCCTTGTACATGAATCACAAAATCACAGAATTGTTACAGTGTAGAAGGAGGCCATTCGGCCCATTATGTTTGCACTGGCTCTCTGAGCATTTTAATTTAGTGTCAATCTCCTGCCTTTTTCTCGTAACCCTGCACATTGTATCTATTTAAATATTCATCCAATGCCCTCTTGAATGCTTCAATTGAACCTGCCTCCACCACACTTCCAGGCAGTGCATTCCAAACCCTAACTCCTCGCTATGTGAAAAAGTTTTTTCTCACTTCATATTAGCTTCTTTTGCAAAACGCTTTAAAACTGTGCCCCCCTGGTTCTCAATCCGTTTATGAGCAGGAACAGTTTCTCCCTATCTACTCTATCCAGACCCCTCATGATTTTGAAAACTTCTATCAAGTCTTCTCTTAGCCTTCTCCTCTCCAAGGAAAACAGTCCCAACTTCTCCAATCTTTCCTCATAACAAAAGTGTCTCATTCCCGGAACCATTCTTGTAAACCTCTTCTGCACTCTCTCCAACGCGTTCACATCCTTCCTATAGTGTGGTGCCCAGAACTGTACACAATACTCCAACTGAGGTCTAATCAGTGTCCTATATAAGTTCATCAATAACCTCCCTGATCTTGTACTCTATGCACCTATTAATGAAGCCTAGAATACTGTATGCTTTAGGAATAGCTCTCTCTCCCTGTCCTGCCACCTTTAGCGGCTTATGTACATATATAGCCAGGTCTCTCTGCTCCTGCACACCCTTTTGAATAGTATCCTTTATTTTATACTGTCTCTCCATGTTCTTTGTACTAAAGTCTATCACCTCACACTTCTCTGCATTGAATTTTATCTAACACATATCTGCCCACTCACCAAAGTTTCAATGTCCTTTTGCAGTTCTACACTGTCCTCCTCTCAGTGTACAATTGTCCCAAGTTTTGTGTCATCTGCAAACTTTGAAATTGTCCCCTGCACACCAAGGCCCATTTATATAGAGCAGGAAAACTAAGGGTCCCAATACTGACCCCTGGGGAACTCCACTACAAACCTTCTTCCAACCTGAAAAATACCCATTAACCATTACTCTGTTTCCTACCCCCAGCCAATTTTGTATCCACGTTGCGACTGTCCCTTTTATTTCATGATCTAACTTTCCTCACAAGTCTGTTGTGTGGCACTGTATCGAACACCTTTTGGAAGCCCATATACACCACATCAACGGCCTTACCCTCATCAGCCATCTCTGTTACCTCTTCAAAAAACTCCAGCAAATTAGTTAGACATGATTTTCCTTTAACAAATCCATGCTGGCTCTTCCAAATCAATCCACATTTTTCCATGTGACTATTAATTCTATCCCGAATAATGACTTCTTAAAGTTTCCCCACCACCTAAGTTAAACTGACTGGTCTATAACTGCAGGGCAGATCTTTACAACCTTTTTTGAACACAAAAAAGTTAGCATGCAGGTACAGAAGGCACAGCAAGTAATTAGGGAGGCAAATGAAATGTTGATGTTTATTGCAAGAGGGATGGAGTACAAAAGTAAGGAAGCCTTTTAACAACTGTACAGGACGTTGGTGAGAGCGCATCCAGAGCACTGGCATATAGTTTTAGTCTCCTTATTTAAGGAGGAATATAATTATATTGGGGGAAGTTCAGAGAGTGTTCACTAGGTTGATTTCTGGGATGAATGAGTTTTCTTAGTGTGATTTTTCTGGGTGTGTGGCCAAGTGAAGGAATTTCCACACTGGGAATTACCTCAATCCTAGCCTTTCTAAAGACTATTGAGTGAGATGCTGGGGTGAACATGGTATACAGGTCATTGGAAAGGCCAAAGTATGGTGGCGAAGAGGCCTGGTTTCTGGCCTAACCCCACAAGCCGCCCAGAAGGAAAAGTTGAGCAGTTTGGGTCTATACTCATTGGAATTTAGAGGAACGAGAGGTGATCCTATTGAAACATATAAGATTCTGAGGGGGCTTGACAGGATAGATGCTGAGAGGACATTTCCCCTTGTGGGAGAATCAAGAACTAGGGAGCAAAACTTCAGAATAAGGGGTCTACCATTTAAGGTAGAGATTAGGAAGAATTTCTTCTCTCAGAGGGTTGTTAGTCTTTGGAATTCTCTTCCCCAGAGGGTAGTGGAGGCTGGGTCATTGAATATATTCAAGACTGAGTTGGACAGATTTTGATCTACTAGGGAGTTGAGAGTTATGAGGGCAAGCATGAAAGTGCAGTTGAAGCCATGATCAGATCAGCTATGACCTTATTGAATGGCAAAGTAGGCTCAATGGGCTGAATGGCCTACTCCTGCTCCTATTTCTTTTTGCACTTATGTTTTATGTTAGACCCTTAAGTGGCCCTTACTTGGTCACTTAAGGGCCTCAATTGGCCTTTGGTGGGGAGACCTTTCACAACCTTTCTACCCCTGATTGGAGTGCAAAGGGTCGGAAAGGCATTCCATCCCCCGCCTTCTCTCCCAATTCTACACCCACCCCCATCTCGCAATCTGCTCCCATGGACTAGGTTAAATTCTGCCTTTACTTTCACAATTTACCTGAAAAATTATTTCTTGGATTGGTTGTTGCTGCATTTCCAAAGAGGGTGTTCAATATGCGCTTAATTGAAAAAAAAAGATGAAAGAATTATAATAGATTTCCTGAGCTATGCACTGCAAATTGTTCTATTAATATAAATATTTTAAGATAATTTGTTGAGTGTACTAACTACCCTTATTTTTCATGTTTCCTTGATCAACAGTCTAACATTTGTGCCAAGTCCTTTTCAGTATCGGCAGATATTTTCCTCAAAAGAAATTTAAAGCAAACTTCTTGGCTCAGCACACTTACTGACTGAGTAGCTAAGCCAAAATAGATGGGGAAGTTTGTAGTTTTGATACAGGCTCTGCTGAATTAGCTTGTAATAGCCGTGGTGATGAAGGGGTGATAATTTAACCTCAATATTCCTTGGTTTGGGAAAGGAAATCAGCAGAGCCCCAATTCCTATTTAGCCAAAAAATTCTAACAGCTGAAGCAGAAAGCTGGGTCCCAGCCCTGACCATGGCACAGAACCTCTGGGTGTGTGGCCAAGTGAAGGAACTTCCGCAGTGGGAATTGCCTCAATCCTAGCCTTTCTAAGACCTACTGAGTGAGACGCTGGGGTGAACATGGTATACAGGTCATCGGAAAGGCCAAATTATGGTGGCGAAGAGGCCTGGTTGCTGGCTTAGTCCCGCAAGCAAAACACAGGCTACTTATAAAAGGTGGCCACCTGAACAGGAAACACCAACTTCTCCCAGCGTGGCTAGTGAGAAAGTTGCTAATGCCACTTCTCCCAGTCCACTTCTGATGAGCACTCAAGCTGCACCCACAACGATGTGGGAACCTCTTCCATGTAAATTAGATGACCACCCCTGACTCTAATAATATAGTGGAGTCACGACCAGAAGTCATTGGCACTCACCACGCGCAGTTCCACTGATAAATGAGTTCACGCTCAGATTTACAGTGGTAAATCCTCAGTTTAGTGGATGACCACCGAAAAGATTTTCAAAATAATCCATGTATTTTTTTTTAAATCGTGCATCCAGCTTGCTTTCTGTCCATCGTTACGAGATGTCAAGTACTTATGCTCAAAGAACTTTCAAATGAAAGAGATGAGTTTTAATTATAATTTCAACTGCCACTTGTTCCAAGTTTTCCCCCAAGTCAAGTTTGCCAGTTCCATTGCGTCCACTTTAATGTTGTTCAAATACTTTTCAAGGAAGTTAGTCAATGGGGATGTGGATTGACCTCATTATTGAAAAGGAAAGCATAGGCGCAGAAAGTTTGAGAGAAAATGGGAGGGGGAAAGTTACACATGAATTATGAAAAGTATGAAAGGATTCAAGCCAGAACTTAATCAGTCTACAGCTACACAATATAATGAATATGTGCCAATTAATTGTGATTGTAAATTTATACACATTTCAAACTGGTGCAAAGTTAGGATTCTGAGCACAAAACCCATTGAAGATATATCTGAACAATGAAATGCATGTCACATTGTTTAGGATAATATTCAACTAAAAGGGAAAGGCTGCATGCCTTGAGAAGATTTATCACTTTTTGCCCTGGTTGTATCTGATTATAATGGTATGATCTTGAGCCAGTTTTGTTGTGTTCCAGATTGCTTGAAGTGGTTTTCATAATTTGTGGTCCCTTTACTGATCATGAATTGTGACTTTGGGACTGTACAATAACTCCACATAAGCATTGGTAATTTTAATGACTCAAGGGTATTATTATGTTCTAGCATATGCCTTTAAAATCCTTATTCTTCTCTTGAGTAGGAATCGGTTATGTGAAAGAAATGAATTCACAGTTTGGCTGCCTGCTGCAAAGTGTTTTTCACAGTAATGAAAATGTTTGGAGCACACCGTTGTCCTAAAAGATCAGTTAATATGTTTGTAATCCGAATAGACTAGAGTGGAGAAACTGGTCAACAGTGTCCCTGCAATATGTAGCTTCTATCACCGACTGTGGAAGATCTGAAAGGATGCGCTGCAGTCTGTCATGGGCAATCTAGACATGCCTTTTTTACTATATTTGTGGACTCAACGCTACAGTTAATGCAGAATATTCCAGTTTGTGGGTACCAGAGAAGTTGCAACTGACATTTCTGTAAGTTAACTAAACTAAGAGTGATTCAGAGTGTTGGAATGGAGGTAATAATGGATCGGAACCCCAGGGGAATGGTATAAACAACTGAAAATGGCTTATTTCACCATTTCTCTGTGGAACCCAGCAGTCTCCCACTGAAGTTACAGCAAGAGACAGGAAAATACTTATCAATATCATAGCTTAATATTCTTTGGCTGGGATTTTCCATTCCGGGCCTAAGTCCCATGGTAGTGGTGGGAACCGGGAGTGTTTCCCGCAGCGCTGGCCTAATTAATTATGCAGTCAGGGGTTTCCTGATGTATTGGGTGGTGGAGCGGGCTGTGTGACACCCTCCCCGCCATCATATCCGGGCGCCATGTTTAAAAGGCAACCGGACATCAACTTCTTTGTCGTGAACCCACCTTGGAAGGAGGAGATAGCCCGGTGATCCCAGAGAGCTCCAACCCCCAGATTCAGCGATGCTGCCCTCGATGTGCTGCTCCATGCAGTAGAGGCCAGGAGGGGCATCCTATACCCTGAGGATGGAAGGAGAAGGTCAAGCGACCAACCCTGCAGGGGAAGAAGTTGCCAGAGTGGTCAGTGCCCACGGCCTCCACCAGGGGACTTCCCTGCAGCGCCTGAAACAGATGAATGACCTCATCCGTGTTGCCAGGGTAAGTGAACCCTCAAATGCTCACATTCACCTCATGATAGAGGGGACATGGGCCTCAGTGGCAAGGGCACCATCTGTGCAGCCCATGCATAAGAGAGCTACTCAATGTGATAAGGTGATGCCTCATCACCCACTGCAGTCCATCTATTCTGCAGGTAAAGAGGACACTGTGGGTCCCTGACCCTTCCACACTGAGAGCTCAGTTGCCGTCTGGGGTGGGGGAGTGGGGAGGAGGGAGGAAAGGGGTTAGGCACGGGGGTGGGGCACCAGCAACCAATGCTAATGTCATGCCTCTGTGAGCCTTATCCTTCTATCTGCGTGGGCTCACCACTCTGGAGGGCGCTACCCCAGAACATTTGTGGACAACCTGCAGTGCATCAATCACACGGTACACAATCCAGCGGGTTATTTGTAAGACTGGAAGCATGATAAAGATACCCGAGACCCAATTGCTCTCAACCTTGTCTTTTCTCTTAGCGCAGGAAAAGTTACGGCACAACAGGAGAGAGCGAGAGAGGGAGAAGACGGTAGGAGGCCCACCTGAATTGAGGAACCTTGCAGAGTTTGAGGAGCCAACAGCCAGGCTGGCAGGGGAGGAACCAGACTGAGCTTGTGCAGATGGAGAGGTCAAAGGGCAGCTTCCGTCCAGTAAGGATCCATGCAGAATGTAGTCACATAGAAACTTTTGGGTCATGTGTTCCTCCATGTTGGAGGCAGCTCATTCAGTCATTCGCTCTCTTCCTCTCTCACTTACCGGTGCCAGGAGGAACAGGGGAAGGCCAGAATAGGAAGTCCTGACCAGCAGTGCCTCCAGCCCACGGAAGAATGAGGACATTGGGGAGGAGGAAGAAAATGCACCTGTACAGCCATCACAGCAGTCACGTGCACCCTCCACCAGTCCAGAGACATGCACCTCGGTGCGTATTAGATCTAGTTTACACAGGGTCTCATATTCTGGTGGTCACTGCACGGACACATGTCCACAGCAGGAGGAGGCAGGGTCAGCCAAGCTCACCAGCACTTGGGGGACAGCTAGGGAAGAGGCATCTGCGACATCCAAGGTGGATGACGAGCCTCTGGGATCAGCCCTGCAAGAGATGCTGGAGATACAGCGAGAGGCGGGGGAACATCAGGCAGAGGTGGCAGAGGCCTTCAACAGAGCAGTACGTGAGGCAGAGGAATCCATCCGCCTGGTCTCTGATAAAGTGGTTCTGACCTGTGCATGCATGGGGAGGATGGCGAACACCATGGAGAACCTTGTCCAGCAGAAAGCCCAGTTTCTGTCAGAGATCTGAACAGACCTGCACTCCATCACTGTAGCCATGGGTGAGATCTTGCAGTAGCTCTGCGAGAGGGGGACAGGACATTTTGACCTCCCTCCAGATGCCTCTTCTACTCAAGGACTCAGGCAGGCGCCCTTGGGTACCCAAAGGAAGAAGGAGCGGCTACCCAGAGATCTCCGCTCAGGACTCTCTGAGGGTATCTGGCACTTCAGAATCCCCTTTGCCTGTAACCATTTCAACTTTATCCTCTGTGACCACAGAGGGAGCAGCTGCCCCACAGCAGAAAAGGTCTCCAGGGGATGCCCGCCAAGGTCATCCAAGACAACAGGGCAAGCTGGTCAACAGGCCACCTCCACCCCTGCTGCAGATGTTGCTGGAGCACCTAGAAAAAGTGGTAGGGAATGAAAGATTAAGAAGTTATGATTCTAGATGTGGTTGCACGGGTGCAGTATAATTGTTAATGTTCTTACACTTTTGTAAAACATTTACTTGCACTTTAATGAGGTTTGATGTTGTTTAATTGCGAATCATAGTCCTTAAGCCCGTGCCTCCCCCCTCCACCCCCACCATCTTCAGGGGGACATCCCAGGCTGGGTCTATGTCCCCTGGAGTCATGCATGTGCAGGGAGGCAAGGACCTTGTGAGCCATGTGCAAGAAGCTTCCCGCGCACATTGAGCCTTTGCCCTTCATGCACTTATCTGTTGAAATGCCTTAGCATTGTCAGTACTACATGCTGAGGTTCCCCTTTACTCCAGCTGAGCTGATCTGCTGCTCCCGCAGAACTCCCACCCAGCATCTCGAGATGTCCACCTCGAGGCTCTGGTTAGTTGCAAGCAACCATGAGGCAGGTGACTTCCTGCCTGTCATCCTGCATACCTCCAGAATCTGGTTTTATTTCTGTGTCCCCTCCAGCAACCCTCAGCGTCCTTTCATCCTTCATCGCAGAACCCTCACCCTCCCACCCTATCGGCTCCCACTGCCCCCTTTAACCCTCTCCATCAACAATTCCCTCAGTATGCTCGCCAGGACTCATCAGTTCATACCACTAACCCTTCCCTCTGAACCCCTTTCCCCTCTTCCCCTACCATGCCCTGTGCACCCCACCCATGCTCTCCATCTCCACCACGGCGCTTACCACCCTGCCACTCCAGACTACCTCACCCATTCCAAGACCCCGCAGCATCTCCCTCTTTCCCCAACCACCCGCCAACCTCTGCCATCACCAGCTCCACTTCTTCATGCCTCTCCTCCCCGTCAAAACCCCAACCTCAGCACAGACTATTACTGCCCAACAATACCTCATGCAGCTCTGCACCTGCAGAGTGAAGATCCACGTCCTGGAAGTTCCTGCAGAGTGAAGATCCACATCCTGGAAGTTCCTGCAGAGTGAAGATGCATGTCCTGGAAGTTCCTGCAGAGTGAAGATCCACGTCCTGGAAGTTCCTGCGGAGTGAAGATCCACATCCTGGAAGTTCCTGCAGAGTGAAGATCCACGTCCTGGAAGTTCCTGCAGAGTGAAGATCCACATCCTGGAAGTTCCTGCAGAGTGAAGATCCACGTCCTGGAAGTTCCTGCAGAGTGAAGATCCACATCCTGGAAGTTCCTGCAGAGTGAAGATCCACGTCCTGGAAGTTCCTGCAGAGTGAAGATCCACATCCTGGAAGTTCCTGCAGAGTGAAGATCCATTGAAGATCCATTGAAGTCAGTGAAATTAAAAATTACACATTTGAAGAAAACATACAAAATAACCAGACAAAGCATTGCAGAACAGGGAGTGTATAACACTGGATGGGGAAATTGGCTGGATAACAGAAGGTAAAGAACACTCATTCTGAAAAGTTGCCCTTCATAGCTGTCCTTTGTTTTGTGTCTGCAAGCTAATTTTCAATCCAGTATTTGTCCTAGGCTGCCTGCTGCTTTTTAAATATATTCGTGGCTTAGTTAAGAGTTTTGTGAGCTCCTGGATCTGACCAACGGGCAGCACCGGGATGGCCAACTGGTACCTGCCACTCGCCATTATATGAATACTGAAACAGAATTTGGAGTGGGCCTCATGTTTCTGTCTTCGTGCGTGGGTTCTAAACACTGCATTGATTTTGTTCTCATTCTCAGTGGTAACCAAAAGTCTTGGCTGCTGTGACCAAATTAAGAAGAAATTTGGTACCTGGACCAATAAATGATAGTTCACTATGTTAGCTTGGTTAAGTGGCAGCGCTCCTGCGTCAGTATCAGCAAGTTATAGATTCAATTATGGATTGGAAATATATCACCATTCCTTCACTGTCACTGGATCAAACTCCTGGAACTCCCTCCCTAACAGCACTGTGGGTGTACCTACATCACATGGACTGCAGCAGCTCAAGAATGCAGCTCACCACCACCTTCTCAAGGCTATGGGCCAAGTGCTGGTAAATGGGATTAGGTAGGTAGGTCAGGTGTTTCTCACGTGTCGGTGCAGACTCGATGGGCTGAAGGGCCTCTTCTGCACTCTGTGATTCTGTGATTCTGTGATTCTCAAGGGCAATGAAGGATGGACAATAAATGCTGGCCTAGTTAGTAATGCCCACACCCCATGAATGAATTATTTAAAAGTCCCACACTATTATCGCTAAATCCCATCCGATTATCCCATTCCACGATCTTAAAAAGTAGCTGGGAAGTTTTGCCAGTGTCCTGACCCAACATTTATCCATCAAATAATACAACGTAACTGGTCATTTATCCTATAGCTGTTCTTGGGACTTTATTGTGCACAAATTGTCTCCTGTGTTTACCTCCTTAACAGTGATTAGACTTCTAAAAGAAATTCATTAGTGGGCTATAATATGCTTTGGAATCTCTTGAGGATTGGGCCCTTGCAATTGGATAACTGCTATCACAAACCCACCCAGCAACCAAACCCATCCCCGCCCTGCAAACTCTCCCACCTCCCTATCAATTTCTGACCCAGGATTTCCCCAGGCCAACCCCCCTCAATGATCAACCCACAATCTCTCCCATATAAGTTCAGTAGTCTAGTTAAAAGGTTGGTAAGGTAGCTGACTCCGCTGACCGTGCGACAGTTAACTGTCAATCACCTGAAGCCAGATTAGGGCCTGAATAGGGGTTAATTACTATTTGAAGCTTAACTAGTGGTGAGTCAAGTCAGCTCTATTTAAGAAAGGGACTATCTGGAAGCACGCTACAGTCTGCTTGCACAGGAACAGGAGAGCGAGCACATCCTGAATGGGGCACAGCCAGAGTGAGTATTCGGAATTTGGTGCAAAGCGGGAATTCGGCACATAGGGGACAAGGTGTTCTTTGCATTTTTTCCTTGCTATCCAACTTCTTTAATCTTCAGAGCGTGCTGCAGCAGTAGAGGCTACAAGGGAAAGGAATCACTGGTAAGTAGCGGATAAGGTATTTACTACTTTAATTGCTTATAGTTTAAGGTCTTTTTGTGTTTTATAGTCGGTATACTCTGCAGTAACGAGGATCAGGAAAGAAGGGCCCTAGAGTAATTGACTTAAAAGGTTTAACTTAAAGGGATAAGTCATGGCAGGAGCACTCAAAGCCGTGGTCTGCTCCTTGTGCTCCATGTGGGAAGCCGGGGACATTTCCAGTGCCTGGAACCAGCATGTGTGCAGGAAGTGTGCCCAGCGGCAGCTCCCGGAAGCTCGGGTTTCAGAGCTGGAATGACAGCTGGGGACACTGTGGAGCATCCGCAAGTCTGAGAGCATCATGGATAGCATGTTTAGAGAGGTGGTCACACCGCAGATGAAGGGACTTGAGGAAGGAAGGGAATGGGTGACCACCAGGCAGTCCAAGAGAAACAGGCAGGTAGTTCAGGAGTCCCCTGGGGTCCCGCTCTCAAATCGGTATTCCGTTTTGGAGGCTGATGAGGGCACTGGTTCCTCCAGGGAGTGCAGACAGAGCCAAGCTTCTGGCACCATAAGCAGCCTGTCTGTACAGGAGGGGAGGAAGAGCAATAGTAATAGGGGATTCTATAGTCAAGGGAACAGATGGGCGCTACTGTGGCCGTCAACGTGACTCCAGGATGGTGCGTTGCCTGCCTGGTCCCAGGGTCCGGGATGTCACTGAACGGCTGCAGGGCATCCTGGAGGGGGAGGGTGATAAGGCAGAGGTCATGGTACATGTTGGTACCAATGACATAGGTAGAAAGAGGGATGAGATCTTGCATCAAGAGTTCAGGGAGTTAGGCAGTAGACTAAAAAGCAAGACCTCTCGGGTTGTAATCTCTGGATTGCTCCCAGTGCCACGTGCTAGCGAGCTCAGAAATAGGAGAATAGCGCAGATGAATATGTGGTTTAAGAGTTGGTGCACGAGGGAGGGTTTTAGATTCCTGGATCACTGGGACCGTTTCTGGGGAAGGTGGGAGTGTACAAGCGGGATGGTCTACATCTGAACCAGAGCAGGACTAACATCCTTGCGGGCATGTTTGCTAGTGCTGTTGGGAGGAATTTAAACTAATTCGGCAGGGGGAGGGGACACTGAATGTTAGCAGAATAGGGACACATCATAATACAGTAAAACAATCAAGTCAGAGGGAGTACAGCTGCAATGAGCTTCACGGGAGTAAGGCAAGGCTGGATGGCCTCTACTTTAATGCCAGGAGTATTAGAGGTAAAACAGATGAGCTAAGGGTGAGGATTGACATGTGGAATTGTGATATAGTAGCCATCACTGAGATGTGGTTGAGGGAAGGGCAGGATTGGCAGCTCAACATTCCGGGATATAGAAATCTTCAGGCGAGACAGGGGAGGGGGTAAAAGAGGAGGAGGCATTGCATTATTAGTTAAGGAATCCATTACTGCAGTAAGGAGAGATGATATCTTGGAGGGGGCATTGAATGAAGCTTTGTGGGTAGAGCTTAGGAATAAAAAAGGGGCAACCACATTATTAGATATTTATTATAGACCCCCAGATATTCAGCGGGAAATTGAGGAGCAAATATATTCACAATTTGTGGAGGTGTGTAAAAACAATAACAATAGGGTAATTATATTAGGTGATTTCAACTTTCCCAACATTAATTGGGATAGACATAGTGTTAGGGGCTTGGATGGAGTGGATTTCTTGAAATGTGTACAGCAGAACTTTTTAGGTCAATATGTAGAGGGTCCAACAAGGGACTGTGCATTGCTGGACCTAACTCTGGGGAATGAAGCCGGACAGGTGGCTGAGGTGGTGGTGGGCGAGCATTTTAGGGATAGCGACCACAACATGGTACAGTTTAAGTTTGTTATGGACAAAGAAATTGACAAGTGCAAAAAAATGTTTTGGATTGGGGGAGAGTGGATTTTCATAAAATAAGGCAGGATCTGGCCAAGGCAGACTGGGAACAGTTACTTGTGGGGAAATCTACAGAGGAACAGTGGGGGGTGTTCAAAAAGGAAATGGGAAGGGTACAGGCTCAACATGTTCCCTCTAGGGTGATAGGAAGGAGTAACAAGCCCAGAGAACCATGGATGACCAGAGATATTCAGGATACGATGAGAAAGAAAAGAGAGGCTTTTAGCAGGTACAAGGGAAGCAAATCAGTGGAGGCATTAGTGGAGTACAGACAGTGCAAGGTGGAGCTTAAGAAAGCAATTAGGAGAGCAAAGAGGGGATATGAGAAAGCTCTGGCTGGTAAAAGTAGGGAAAATCCCAAGATATTCTGTAAGTATATCTGTGGGAAGAGGATAACCAGGGAAAGAGTAGGGCCTTTAAGGGACCAAGGGGGCAATCTATGGGTGGAGCCAGAGGACATCGCTAGAGTTTTGAATGAATACTTCACGTCCATCTTCACCCAAGAGAATGAGGATGAAGGTATTGAACTCGGGGAGAGAGACTGCGAGGTTCTTAAGCAAATTGATATAGGGAGTGACAAGGTATTGGAGGTGTTGGGAGGCTTAAAAGTGGACAAATCTCCAGGTCCGGATGATTTGTGTCCCAGACTGCTGAGGGAGGCAAGGGAGGAGATCGCAGGGGCTCTGACCCAAATTTTTAATTCCTCTCTGACCACGGGGGAGGTGCCAGAGGACTGGAGAACAGCTAATGTGGTTCCGCTATTTAAGAAGGGTTGTAGAGATAAGCCAGGGAACTACAGGCCAGTGAGTCTCATGTCAGTGGTAGGGAAACTATTGGAGAAATTTCTGAAGGAGAATATCTATCTCCACTTGGAGAGGCAAGGTTTGATTAGCGATAGTCAGCATGGCTTTGTCAGAGGGAGGTCATGCCTAACAAATTTGAATTTTTTGAGGAGGTGACCAGGTGTGTAGATGAGGGTAGTGCAGTTGATGTAGTTTATATGGATTTCAGCAAAGCCTTTGACAAGGTCCCACATGGGAGACTTATAAAGAAGGCAAAGGCACATGGGATACAGGGTAGTTTGATAAGGTGGATTCAAAATTGGCTTAGTTGTAGGAGGCAGAGGGTGATGACAGAAGGATGCTTTAGTGACTGGGAGCCAGTGTCCAGTGGTGTACTGCAGGGATCTCTGCTCGGTCATTTACATAAACGACATAGATGACTGTGGGGGGTAGGAGTAGTAAGTTTGCGGATGTCACAAAGATTGGCCAGGTGGTTAACAGTGAGGTTGAGTGTCTTGGGCTACAGGAAGCTATAGACGGGATGGTCACATGGGCAGATAAGTGGCAGATGGAATTTAACCCTGAAAAGTGTGAGGTGATACACTTTGAAAGGAGTAATTTGACAAGGAAGTATTCAATGGACGGCATGACACTAGGAAGTTCTGAGGAACAAAGGGACCTTGGCGTGTGTGTCCATAGATCTCTGAAAGCGGAGGGGCATGTTAGTGGGGTGATGAAAAAGGCATATGGGACACTTGCCTTTATCAGTCGAGGCACAGATTACAAAAGTAGGGAGGTCATGTTGGAGTTGTATAGAACCTTGGTGAGGCCACAGCTGGAGTACTGTGTGCAGTTCTGGTCGCCACATTATAGGAAGGATGTGATTGCACTGGAGGGGGTGCAGAGGAAATTCACCAGGATGTTGCCTGGGATGAAACATTTAAGTTATGAAGAGGTTGGGTTGTTTTCGTTGGAGCAGAGAAGACTGAGGGGCGACCTGATCGAGGTGTACAAGATTATGAGGGGCATGGACAGGGTGGATAGGGAGCAGCTGTTCCCCTTAGTTGAAGGGTCAGTCACAAGGGGACATAAGTTCAAGGTGAGGGGCAGGAGGTTTAGGGGAGATGTGAGGGAAAACATTTTACCCAGAAGGTGGTGATGGTCTGGAATGCACTGATGGGAGGGTGGTGGAGGCGCCTCACATCCTTTAAAAAGTACCTGGATGAGCACTTGACACGTCATAACATTCAAGTCTATGGGCCAAGTGCTGGTAAATGGGATTAGGTAGGTAGGTCAGGTGTTTCTCATGTGTCGGTGCACACTCGATGGGCCGAAGGGCCTCTTCTGCACTGTGATTCTGTGTTTCCTCCCTCTTCTCTGCTCCCTGGCTGCCTACCTGCACAACAGCCAGACAGCCTCTTCATCTGTCTAGCTACAGTTAGGAAACAGACTCCAAAAACATGAATCAGACCTTGCCATTAAATTCAGAAGGACTCCAGGAAGCCCATCCCACCACCTCCCCATAAATATTCGTACCAGTACATCTCTGGGTCTGGTGCCTTAGACATATAGGCCAACACCAGTTTCTTATCTATCAACCATAGCTTTCAGTAGCTGCTATATCATTTCCCAGGTGATGCCAGGTTGTATGAGGTCTTTCAATGCAGTTTTGATGGGTTATTCGTGGCTTTCTACACTTCCCTCTTTCATTCAATGGCCATTTCAGAGTTAACATGATTATCCAGGAAACTGCATACTAAGCACATGACCTAGCTACCTGGAGTGCTTTTGTTTTTCAAGCTGGCTTATTAAAAGTCACATTGTTCTTTCTCTGATTATGTTGTCATTACTTTATCTGTTCAGCTGATCCAGAGTATCTTGCAAAAAGCATTTGATGTCAAAACTGCCAAGCTCCTTCTTTGTAGCCCGTGCCAACGCCAGGTTTCAGTGCCCTATAGCAGGGCAGATAAGATATTGGCTATTGTAAAGTCAAATCTTTGTTTTAAGGGATAGTTTAGTATTTCTGAAGATGCTATCCAGTTTGCTAAAAGCATTTACTGCTTTACCAACTGTAGCTGATAACTCTCTTCCAATGCTAACATTACTGCACATTGTACCAAATAAATGAAGCAATCTACTTTCTGTTTTGTCTCTCCTCTGAGTTAGATCTTAGCATTGATATGCGCATTACTTTCATGGTCTTTGTTTCCATGATCTATAGTCCAAATGGTGCCATGTTTTCTTTGCTTTGCTTCTTCTATTTCTGCTGATACAGCTGCAAGATTTAGAGGGGCAATTTTAACCCTGCTTGCCTGCCATGAGTCAGCAGATCCATTCTTTAAATATAAAAGGTCAGGCTCCACTGAGTTCACCAGGGCCCTACTGCAACTTTAACTGCGTGAAGGAAGCCATTGTGTCTTTCCCAGCAGAACAACCTATGAACTAGTGCAGGAACGGCCAGAAGAGGCCTAGAAAGGTTAGTTTTTTTCTTGGTTTATACTTCTTTGGCACTCATTAGGAGCAGATGCGCACCTCCGGATCCAACAAGAAAATTTTAACCCTCCACTGTCCAGCTTCCCTCTCCTCACAACCCTCAACAAACACATCACTCTCCTCCCCTCACCAACAATTAACTGAGTTCCTTCCACTCCCTGGAGCAACCTCCTGCCGTAGTTTCATTCCTACCCACTTCCTGCCGGGTTTCAACGAGAGACAGGGGTCTTTGGAGGTATCTCCCTGGGCCCACTCTGTGATATCCCAGTTGGTTTGTCATTTGCCTCCGCCCCTGCTCGCACAATTCCTGGTCAGGAGTTGAAAAGTTCAAGTATTTGCTGTCTCTGTTTAAACTGACTGCCCCCTTTACCCACGCACACTATCAGGCCCAATGTTGGTACCAATAACATCCCTACTGGGCAAGTGTTTAACTAACTCTCTTTCCCTGACCTTCGGTTCAAAACATGATTCAATTCATCAGGGATCCTTAATGAGGCTGAAGCATTTCTCAGTAGTCAAAAAAATTATCACGGTGTATATTTATGTTTGTAAGAATTTCTTGAAATCACTGAAATTAGTGATAAAACTGATATTCGTTTGTAAAATCTTCCTTGAAGACATTGTTGATTGCTGTGATCTAAACCCAGATTGGTCTATGAATTCTTTAGTCAACAGCCTCACTGGTCTTATGCAACTGCATGGTGCTAAATAATTTCCTGAGATAAGCAGTAAAGTCACCTCACACCATTTATTGAATCTTATAAAGATCTCCTTTTGTTCGGTAGCTTTGTTATGCAATGTTACATCTGGCCCTACGACTCTATGTGACAGCGTCACATTTGATAGGTGAGTTGTCTTTTCTCTTCATTACAACACAACTATTCTTGATCATATCTACTAAAGGGGAATTTTAATTCCCTCTGCCCAGGGTCAACTGGGCCTTATGAACATATCCTAATTACAGATATAGAACCCAGTGGTATTTTGATGGCCCATTGTGTGGCGTGGCAGCGGCAGGCTTGCTGCTCAGTAAAGCCTGTCTGGGAAGAAGCAGATAGTTTCAGAGTTAATGTTAAACGATGCAAGAATCTAGGTCCCACAGGAAAGTTGGGAAGCTGAAGTTTCAAGTCCTGGAGGAACAAGAATAGGGTGGAGACAAAATGATCTGGCGTGCCAGCTAACCAGGCTGCTCTCGGCACTCACGAGTTTCACTTGGGGTGGGGGAGGGCAGGCTTGAGATCCCGCCTGATTCATTAACCACAGCAATTAACACTGCTAAAGAACTCATTGAGAGCTCTTTGAGGGGCATGTTCAGATTTTGATAAGGGCACGCCTATACACACACCGTCTAGCGCGGACCAGGCACATAGAGACAGATACACAGCGGAAAGCCAGTCATGGCCGGCTCAGGCAACTCAGTGGGCATCATGGAAGGGTGACTGGCGCAGAGGGGGACTCTTCCATTGGTACACAGGTGCCATTGGGCCTGTGCAGGTTCCAGGTTGAAAGGTTAGTAAGCACTCAGCCAGTGCAGAGGGTCATCACCCTGCTAGTATCATAGGGTAAGAAGAAGGGGTGAGGTTGCCAAGCACAACCGGGGGAGGGGGAGGGAGGGGTGGGGGTGCGGGGAGGGTGGGGGGGGGGGGGGGGTGGGGGGAGGGTGGGGGGAGTGGGGGTTGGTGGCAGCTAAGCACAAGGAAGCCTACAGCTGGCAATTGGGTCACAGCCCAGAGTTTCGGTCCAGAAGCAATGAGGAGCAAACTCCTTCTTGAGGGCCCAGCCCCAGGCATCAGGAGGGCAAAGGGGAGAAGCAGGAAGGCAAGGGAGGGCATACCCTCAGCACAGGATCCAACAAGAAAGAAGGAGCTACAGAAAGATGGAGAACCAGCGCTACAGGAGACTCCGAATCTCCAGACAGATGGACACAGACATCTGTGCCCTCATCACCAAAGACTTCACACCTCACAGCACCACCCACCATGCCCTGCCAGTGGCCTTGAACTTAATCACCTCTGGCCCATTACAAGGATCAGCTGTGGACCTTGGTGACACCTTGCAAACAGCTGCACACAATTGCATTTCACAGATTACTGCTGCCCTAACTTTCAGAGCAGGGCATTACTTTCAATTCCAGTCAGGCTTGGCCTCGCAGGCACAGAGGGAAGTGGGTAACACTTCCATTGCAGGATTCCTCACAGTGCAGGGCATCATCGATTGCACCCATGTGGTCATCAAGGTTCTGAGTGACCTGCCACTCATTCATCAACCGGAATGGCTTCCACTCATTCAACGTTCAACTGGTCTGTGATTGCAACAACAGCTTTATACATGTGTGCGCCTGCTTTCCTGGCAGCTGGCCATCCAGGGTGATGCAGCTTTTCATTCCACCACACAAACCTCATTAATGGATTCTAGGGGACAAGGGATTTTATTTAATATTCATTCATGGAGTGTGGGCGTCGCAGGCTAGGCCAGCATTTATTGCCCATCCCTAATTGCCGCTGAAAAAGCAACCGCTGCAGTCCATGTGGTGTAGATACACCCAAAGTGCTATCGGAAGAAATGGCTGCTCACCCCTCTATGGGAGGCCCAGACAGAGGCACTACAACTGAAGCCATCTGCTCACTAGGACCACCATCAAGCAGGCCATTGGGCTTCTGAAGATGCAGTTCCAATGCCTGGGTGATGGTCTGCTGCACTCTCCATAACATGGCCCGCCAGTGTGGTGCAGACCTTGAAGACGGTGAAGTGCTGGATGGACATTTCTTATCGGAGTAAGAGGTGGAGCAGGACTTCAAAGAAGAGGAGGAGCAGAGGAAGCATAGGAGGAAGTTGCAGAGTTGCACTGTGGGGCTCGAGGATCTCATCAGGTTACCATCAATGTCCGGGATCATTTGATTCAGGCTCATTTCAGCTGGGCTCCTCTAACCCAGGGAGATGACATGGTCTGGAACTCACTTTGAGCTGCCTGTGAGAATACTTGCATTGAAGATGCAACCTGGAACAGCTCAACCCTTACCATTAGTGAAGGAGGGTGCTTCTGCCCAGAGTTTACACTGTCATTGTTCACGGACTCTTGATCCTCTTCACTACTTTATCGCTCTCTACCCCTCTTCCACCTCTAATAAAAGGAGTCAAAACGTCTAGCTTCATGTGTCAAAATGTATATGGTGATTCAATAGACAAAAAGTGCACACTTACAAGGGAAGGATACCCCAGTTACCCATTCAGTGTTTTGCATGATGCAGTGGCCTCTGCTCTCAGATATTCCTTTGTGCTGCTCCCCAGTTCACTTGTCTCAGCTTGTGGCTGAGATGCACATGAGAGTCATCCTCATTGTGGAGGTGCCGAGGGCGGGGGTGAGGAGGGGAACCTCCAGAGACTGCTGCCCCTGAATCATTGCAGAGACAGCCTTGGTCAAGGGATCGTGCTGCACATGATGATGATGATGATGATGCCTTGTGAAGGGTCTCATCCTCCTTGCTAAATGCCTCAGCCCTTGGCTGGCGCTCTGGGTGGCTAAAGAGGAGCCCAGCTGGGGTACAACTGGCATCCCCTCCAAACAACCCTGCACCATCAGTGCCACTGATTGGTCAAGACATGGCTCCTGTGACTGTTAGTGTGTAGGCCCTGTGCGCACTCCAGTGCTGCTGCATATGGCTCTCCATGATGATGGACACTCTCTCAATGGAGGAGCTCATGCACTCAAAGCCTTGATTCACAGTGGCACACATGAGCTGGCTGGACCCCTTCATTCTCAGCCCATGACTCCACACTGCTTCAGGGAACTCTGACATGTGGGAGCACATCTATTGCTGCTGGTCTAGTGAGAGCTCCTTTCCTGTGACTCCTGAGACCTGCAGCTACACCCAGCTGTGTCGGGCCCCCATTCTCACAGGAGGGCTGTCCGCAGCTACCTCTGCCTCTCTCACCTCCTCACACTCACCAGTGCTGTGCTCATCACCCAGCGCCACCCTTTCTAACTGTGCTTGAGGACCCACCAATGTAACTGCATCTATGCTGATGGTGGGTCCACTTCATGGTGGTGCTTCTGAGCTCTGCTGTTGCTGCACTTGGCCCACTGCTGGTGAGGGAGTTGGTCTAATTGCCTCCATGTCTACACGTGTGAGAGACACAAGAAGAGATCATGAGAACCAGCCTTGGAGAGAAGAGGCCTCTGCAATACTGAGGCTTCTCAGTGCAGTTCAGTCTTTGGTATGTTGGTGGATAGGATGGAGTGCAAAATACCCACCTAATGAACAAATTGAGCTCTCTAATCACCACCTCCATCATGGAGGCCTATTTTGTTTTGCCCAACTTCTTCATGGTCAGTGACCCTGGTGATGTCCATGGTTTCCTCCTCCATGGTGGTGACAACTTGAGACATGGGAACCCTCATCCCATCTGGGCCATCTTCTGGGCATTATAAGCCTGCTTCTCATTCTGCCACACCATGGCTCCGAGCCATTCTGAGGGGTCAGTAAGTACACTGGGCACACATCCCTCCAATGTTCAGGAGTAGTGTGCGCCCTCAGGTTCCTCAGCTGGTGTGTCTGCTTCTTACGATCCCCAGCTGAGGCTACCCGTGGACAAGCCTGATCCCAGGGTGGAACCCAGCTTGATAGATCCTAGCTTCATTTTGTTTGTTTAGACACGTGGAGAGGGGCTACTGAACAGAGTCACTGGAGTCACCTAACAAACTTTTAACAAAGCATGAAACATTTATTAAACAAGAAAAGATGAACTATATTACAATACTCCTTCACCCACAACTGTACCTTTATAGATATATACAGATTTGTAAGGATAACACCAGTTACAAAAGCTACCTTATATTCTGATGTTCCCAGTAAGCACACTGTCTATGTACAACTATGGTGATCTGTGGTCAGACACACCACACTCCAAAACCAAGTGACAGATGTCACCTCAGCCAGATGCTATGGATCTCTCCTCAACTCCCCCCCCCCCCCCCCCCCCCCTGCCCTCCACCCCTGGCGCTTATCACACTGTGAGCCAACCAGTCTCACTGAGCTCCGTCTTTCACACAAGGGTTTCCAATCTCCACTCTCCAAGACCTCACCTTGGAATCTTCTCCCAAACTGCCACTTTCTCTCAGACACCTTCCACAAGGGTTCACCTCCAGGGTTTCAAACTCTTCTTCTGATGTTCCTCTTCCTTGGGTCACCACATGCATTCAAGCTGTCTTCCACGTACTCTCCCTCACCAACCCAGCCGTCAACAGTACCACTGCTTTACATGCCCAAAGCAAAGAGTTACAGATCTTCAGTTGCCTCTTTGGACCTTCTTGCCTCTTGCAAGCTGTTTTTGTGTTAAGTCTGCTTTTTGCAGCTTTTGCCTCTTTAAATCTAAAACTTGGAACCTTTCTCTCTGCCCCTCACTCTTAAGTTTACTTAACAGGACCTTTTCCAGGTTCCTGTTCCTCCTTTGACTAGAAGGCCTGCTTGGGACTTTCCCCTGTTTCTCCCCCCTGGATGTTTGGGGTTTTTCTTCAGGTTGGAGCTAACTATCTGCTCCTTCTAGGCTGCTCCTCTGGCAGTTATCTTCAAAACCAGCTGAACTCCAACAGCTTCCAAAACAAACTGCTGTTTGTAGCTTTTCTGTGTTTGTCTGTGGGAGGGTCCTGCCTCTCTGGACCCCTGTTGCTAGGCAACAGCCCAATTCTTTCACTCTTGTTGGTTTACCTTAGCTACAACAGTCATAAAAAAAGCCCCATTAGAAATTCAAGCACCTTTTTAAAGTGAAACTAAAACTCAATTTGACTTTTCTTAACGCAGAGATTCAGAAATGCAAATCAAACTTAAACTTTAAAGCTAAAACTCATCCCTAACACCTACAAATACCAACATAACTTACTTAAACTATCTCTATTTCCTAACACAGCTTAAGGGAGAATACACAGAGTCTTGGCTTGAGCATTAGGCACCGCACTTGTTTTACCTGAGTGAATCAGGCCATTGAACTTCTTCCTACACTGGAGCCAGTTTCCATGCACCACTCTCTGCTGACTGTGTCAGTTACCTTAATCTAGGTCTGCTTGGCTTGGCTGGGTGGCATTCTCCTGCCACCTCCTGGGAAGACAACTTCCATCCACTCCCTCACACTTCCAGGTCTGCAACCACAAATCGAGGGGCTGCCCTGCCCAGTCCCGGGTTTCAGGCCTCTGCCTCTCTTGAGACATCTTTCCATCAGGAGGTATTGCAATGCAACAGAAGCCACAGTAATGGCTGGCAAGGTCTGCTCAAATGGGACCCTCACTTGCAAAGTCCCACCTCCATTCCTGCCCCCGCGGCCTCCAAAATCATCCATTGGCCAATTAAGGAGGTGAAACTCAAAGTCGTGGTTGTTTCCCCTCGGGGATGGTTCCAACGTTCATTTTCCCTGCCCACCCCCTGCACTCACCACCACCTCCCAGCAGGGAAGGAAAATCCTGCCCTGGGCTTCTGAACTCTCACTGCACCCCACCCTCCAGGAATCACCATCCCACCATTTAGCTGAGCACCAGGATCTTCAGCTGAAGAAAACAGGCCAGTCGTCTCATTTAGTCCATTGCAGGCAGGTAGATGGCTGGTAAGGTGCAAAGGTTAATATCAGCTGGACCTTCCACGATGACTCATAGGAAAGTGACTTCCTACCAGTGAGTTAAAATTTCCACCTATCTGTGAACCCTCCGTCATCCACTTGATTGTAGATTCTCAATTCCTTCATATGCATTGGCTCAACTTTTATCTCTGTTTCTGTGACTCTTATTTCTGCAAGTTTTTCTTGTGGTTCAGGTCTGTTCGGAACTTGTTGAAAGTATTCTACACAGTCTTTGATCTTGCCTTTTACTGTAGTCAAAGCCATTCCATTCTAGTCTTTTACAGGTTTGCCTTGGATTCTGTCAGCTTATTCTAAGCTTAGTTATTTTGTTGACCCTTTTGGAATTCCTCATTGCCTTTGTTTAGTTTTGCTTCTTCAGCATCTTCAGCTTTTCTTTAAAATGAATAAATTTCATTGGTTTAAACTATTCATTTAATGAAGTGCTAGTTAGAGGTTCCCAGTTTACACCATCCCCCTGGCTTATCATTCACCAGCTAATGGCAATTTGTTGTCCTGTGCTGCCACCTGGTCTCCAAGTTGTATACTCCAGCCAAATGGAAATTTCTGGAAAGTGGCACACTTATCCAAGTTATCTTTGGTCCTTGCTCTATCTTACTCCATGGGTGGAATTTTAAGGCGACTCCCGCCGGTGGGATTTTCCGGTCCTGCCAAAGTCAAAGGATTTTTAAATGGCTTGCCGCATTTTCAGGCCCACCCCCACTCCGGTCACAGCAGGTGTCGTAAAATTCTGCCCCATATTTATTCCTAGGTAATTAACTTTCATTTTTTTTTGTTTTGCACATTAACCTGTACTAAGTGCTTACACACTGAACAAAATTTTAATTATTTATTGCCTCAAGCTTAGACAAACCATTACATGTGTCAAGGGCCAAAAGAAGCGCCCCCTTCCCCCTCTGCACCAAATCCCTACTTCCCACTCCATTCACCATGCACTCGGCTAATATTGTGAGCTTTGGTTACGCTCTGCGCTTACGGTTCAAGGTCGATGGAAGCAAATTCAGGGTAACTTTTAAAATAGATAATTAGATAAATAATTGAAGGGAAATGTTTACAAGAATGTGGAGACAGAACTGGTGAGTGGGACCATATGAATTAGCTCCTTCAAAGAATCAGCAGAGCCTCAATGGGCTTAGTGACCTCCTTCTGTGCTCTCTCATTCTATGGGCAGAAATTTGCGCTGAGTGAACACACCCGACCCGCTCGAGTGTAAAACGATGCCCGACGTCTTCGCGCACTCGTGCGATATTTTGGTCGGCTGTCGCGCATGGGAGTCAGCAGCGCACCCACCGACAATTAATAGGCCTACTAAGGCCATTAAAGTTATAACTGAATGAAACTCTTCGCTGCCTGTCCAACCTGACAGTTGGCGGGCAGGCAAAAAGGCCAAGCAGCCTTTGGGTTTTTTTTTAGGAAACCTCATCAACGGGTGGGACAAGGTTTCCAACAGCTGCCTGTGTGACAGGGTCACACGAGGGGGACATGTTTTTAAAATTGCTACGTTGTTTGTTCCTGATTTTTAAAAAATCTTCAACTCCCCGAGGCAGCTGGCTGGCCAAATCAATGTCGGGACCTGATCGCGGGCGGCAGTCGGTTTCACGGCCGCTCACTGGCCCGCCTGCTGCACCCGCCCGACGGGGGGAAAATCCTGCCCTTTGGCTGGGATTTTCTGGCCCCAGCATGGCAGGAACCGCCGAGGGGGGATGTGGTGGACCAATCAAAGGCCCATTGACTTTCGGCAGGGCCGGAAAATCCCGGCGGAGGGCAGGGCCGGAAAATCCCGGCCTATGATTCTAAGATCTAGCTTCTTTTGTTATCCTGGCACTTTTCTGACAACCTCTTCCTGACTGAAACTCCTTTATTATGACCTTTCTACCGGACGCTGGCATCTTTCATTTCCCTATTTTTACTTTCTTCCCTTTTGGTAAAATTTATCACCAATGATGAAATTTTCTCTCTTGCCCTTTTTTGTAAAGAATAATTTCTGCCTTTTTTTGTGGCTGGATGATCTGATTTGCACTTAAATCTTCAATATTCTCAGTGTCCAATCAGTGCTTGAAAGTGTTTCAGTATTTCCACTGTAAAACTACGGTTCAATTCTGGGTCTTCTGGTCTCTGTGCAGAGGTACCGTCAGGTCTCATTTAAAATTTACACGTGCATTGATGAAATCCTTGTGGTTTGCCCTTAAGAAAAGCTTAACAAGAAATCTTTTGGGCAATTTAGAGTGTAACTAGCGATTGAAATGGAACAAACATCCGGTCCTACTTTCGACTGGTCTTGCTTTCCAGTATATTAGCATTAGGTTGTGCCACCTAGTGATCGAATCATGTTGGAGTTCCAGCTCCCCTAAATTATCTACCTGGAAATTTCACAAGGATTCTCCTAATCTCCCAATGTAACTTCAGTAGCAGATCACTGGAACCCTAGGGAAACAGGGTAAATGGCTTTTCACATTGTTTCTGAGGCTTCTCCCAACTTTCTGCTGAAGTTATGGTGGGAAATAAGCTGAAAGCTGCAGACACTCTATCCTGTGAGGTTGTTAATGCTATTTATTTTCACAAAATATTAATTATGCTGATATAACTTCACTTTTAAAAGTAACAGCACCTTTTAAATATCTAAAATTGAAGGCATCCTTGTTAACTCCCAGTTGTCTTTGCTTCCTGGCAACCAGTTTGTTGGACTGGACACAGAAAAAAGCATTATATATTTCAGGTGATGTATAGAAAGAAAGAGCCTAAAAAAAAATTAATACTCAATTAATTATTGTGTCCTGGAACAACTTGGATATTGCATTATTCACCACAGTGCATCATATTTTACATAATGGTGATCTGCTTTGTAATGTATGAAACTAACAATGTGACTACTGCTGAAAAAACTATGTTGTCAAAGCTTTTTGTCTTGCACTCATCAAGACAGATGCAAGAATGCCAGGTTTCAAAGGGAGCAGCAATTTATACTGCAAGAGAAAAGGGTGCTGATTGGTTGGCAAGTTGGCTCTGATTTGTTGTGGCATTACCATGGCACATGTAACAGGGAGCTATTGTCCTCCCTGCTTTTCTTCAATTCAAAAAGATGCAATGCCTGGACATGTTCCTTTTGCCTGCAGAGGGCAGGTCCCTGCATATAAATATATATAGCTTCTGGCAATCATTAAGTAAGCAATTTTGCAAGCCCAACTGATGATCTTAAATTGGTTATTAGTGTAATTCTTAACACTCTCAGGATTGTTCAGCAAGTGCTGTTCAATCACGGAGTCACATCCAACTTTAGACATTGTGTTCTGAGTTTTGCAAGCACAGAATGGTTGAGTACGGTGAGTACTCAATCTATTGCAAACACCCAAAGGGACATGCTGGGAATTTCACTAACAATCAATTTATGGTTATCGGTTAGATTCGCACTGTGTATGAATATATGTTTGCTAGAAGCTACATATATTCATACACAGGGACTTGCTCACTGCAGGCAAAGGAACACGTCCAGGCATTGCATAATTTTTCAATTAGACAAAAGCATAGGGGACAATAGTTTCCTGGTGCATTCCATGGCAATCCCCTGATCAATCAGAGTCAACTTGCCAACCAGTCAGCACCCTTTGCTCATGCAGTATAAATTGTTGCTCCCTTTGAATTTGGCATTCTTGCATCTGTCCTGATGAGTGCAGGGCAGAAAGCTTTGACAGTATGTCTTTTTTTGCGGCAATACTTAACTACAGTTTGTAAGATAGAGGTTGCTATCTGACTGACATAGTTATGTGCCATCAGCATGTGAAAACCTTAAAGCCCCAATATACTGTTCAAGGCCTGAGATCAAAGACACGAGAAAACGGCCTGCAGCTTTGCCACATGGCTAACTTGTAATTTTAGCTATGCCATTTCAGAGTCACAGAGGAGGAGCCTAATGTTTCCCACATGAATTAAGAGACAATTGAGCAGCGGGAGTGAATTGCATAAAGAGATTATAGATAGAGTGACTGATGCAGGTGTGACTGCTGTGACATTGGATGTTAAGGCTTCTCAAGAGTTTTATGACTGTCAGTGACTTGCATGTTATGTCATGCACTGCATTCTATGCACTTGATATTGCCATATTTGGATGCTCCCTTAGCTCAGTAAATCCATGTTCTCAGCAGATGATTTAAGGATTAAGGTAGCAAAAAAGTGCAATTGAAGTTATAGACTGATTAAAGGTGTACCTGCATAATAGTACTATCTACCCAGCAGTAAACAGATCAAACTCTTAAGAGTCTCTACCTGAACCTTAACCTAGGTTTATCCATTTCCACTACTTCTTGTTTTCATTTTAGATTCCTGGCATTTGCTACTTCATTTTCATTTTATATAAGAATGCACTTCAACATCGCTCATACTTGTGATGATCACCTACATAAAATGTTGGCACTTTGTATTGATTAATCAGTCAATAAGTAGTACTCAAAAAGTGCTTTTATATTATTCAAGTTTCCTGGTGCAAGGTGTCGAAAACAGTTGGCTGAAAGCCAATGGCAAGCCGACTGTGTTTTGCTCAAACATGCAGCAAGCAAGATCCTGCTTCTTTGCTGGGACTTTCCTGGCCACAGGCGTTAGCGAGTTTGGAAAGTTTACCTTTTGAGACTTGAGTCAAGAACTGGCAACAATCGCACAGCTTTTGTTTGGCATAAAAGCAGCAAAGGTGGCTACTTGTGCATGCCGTGGGGTATCTGACTATATTGTTGAAGACTTTCGATGACTAGCTGAGCATTTAATCGTACTGAATATCTGCAATGGATCCCCAGCTATTGAATCTGATCTCTTTGAATCCACAATCCTAAATGTGTATTTGATAAAAGATTCAAACCCCAAACATCAACTTCTAATTTCTCTTCAGACATGGCTGGACCCTCTGAGTGTTTCAGCAGTTCATACTTTCTCTCCTTAAATTTGTATCTTTATTTGCATGCAATTGAAGAAAAAGTACTTCATTCTGTGACTCTGTCCTGTACTCTTGTGCCACCGCCTCCCAAATCCTTTCTCATCTTTCCCAGAACTCCACATTTGGATCCCTTCAATCAGGTTTCCACCTCACAGCACCGGAACAGCTCTTATCAAAGTCACAAATAGCACCCAATGTGACAAAACAAAGATAAACTAATCTCCCGTCTCCTTCTCTACCTCTCTGCAGTCTGCTGACCACACCATCATCCTCCAACGCCTCTGCACTGTTGTCCAGTTGGGTGGGGCTGTGCTCGCCTGGTCCCATTCTTATGGCAAGGGCACAGAATGTACTCTGGGTGGGGACTTCAATGTCCAGCACCAAATGTGGTCAGTAGCGCCACCACAAACTAAGCTGGCCAAGTCCGAAAGGATATAGCTGCTAGGCTGAGTCTGCGGCAAATGATGAGGGAGCCAACAAGGGGGAAAAACATACTTGATCTCATCCTCACCAACCTGCCTGCCGCAGATGCATCTGTCCATGACAGTATCGATAGGAGTGACCACTGCAAAGTCTGTGTGGAGACAAAGTCCTGTCTTCATATTGAAGATACATTCCATCGTGTTGTGTGGCATTGCCACTGTGCTAAATGGGATAGATTTCGAACAGATCTAGCAACTCAAGACTGGGCATCCATGAGGCGCTGTGGGCCATCAGCAGCAGCAGAATTGTACTCAACCACAATCTGTAACCTATTTTTGTTTTTGTTTCAGATTTCCAGCATCTGCAGTATTTTGCTTTTATCTACAATCTGTAACCTCATGGCCTGGCATATCCCCCACTCTACCATTGCCATCAAGCCAGGGGATCAATCCTGGTTCAATGAAGGGTGCAGGAGGCCAGGAGCAGCACCAGGCATACCTAAAAATGAGGTGTCAACCTGGTTAAACTATAACACAGGACTACTTGCATGCCAAACAGCATAAGCAGCAAGTGATAGAGCTAAGTGATTCCACAATGGATCAGATCTAAGCTGTGCAGTCCTGCCACATCCAGTCATGAATGGTGGTGGACAATTAAACATCTCACTGGAGGAGGCGGCTCCACAAATATCCACATCCTCAATGATGGGGGAGCCCAGCACATCAGTACAAAAGGTAAGTCTGAAGCATTTGCAACCATCTTCAGCTAGAAGTGCCTAGTGAATGATCCAACTCGGCTTCCCCCAGAGGTCCCCAGCATCAAAGATGTAAGTCTTCAGTCAATTAAATGCACTCCACGTGATATCAAAAAATGGCTGAAAGGACTGGATACTGCAAAGGCTGTGGGCCCTGACAACATTTCAGTGATAATACTGAAGACTTGTGCTCCAGAACTAGCTGCACCCTTAGCCAAGCTGTTCCAGTACAGTTACAACACTGGCATCTACCCGGCTAAGTGGAAAATTGCCCTGGTATGTCCTGCACACAAAAAGCAGGACAAATCCAACCCGCCAATTTCCGCCCCATCAATCTACTCTCAATCACCAGTAAAGTAATGGAAGGGGTCATCGACAGTGCAATCAAGCGACACTTGCTTAGTAATAACCTGCTCACTGATGCTCAGTTTGGGTTCCACCAGGGTCATTCAGCTTCTAACCTCATTACAGCCTTGGTTCAAACATGGACAAAAGAGCTGAACTCAAGAGGTGAGGTCGGAGTGGCTGCCCTTGACATCAAAGCAACATTTGACAAGTGTGATGTTAAGGAGCCCTAGCAAAACTGGTGTCAATGGGAATCAGGAGGAAACTCTCCACTGGTTGGAGTCATACCTAACACAAAGGAAGATGGTTGTTGGAGGTCAGTCATCTCAGCTCCAGGATATCACTGCAGGAGTTCCTCAGGGTAATGTCCTCGGCCCAGCCATCTTCAGCTACTTCATCATGACTTTGCTTCCATCATAAGGTCAGAAGTGGGGATGTTTGTTGATGATTGCACAATGTTCAGCATCATTCACGACTCCTCAGATACTGAAGCAGTCCATGTCCAAATGCAGCAAAACCTGGATAGTATCCTCTGCATTGCTTGAGTGGGCAGATAAGCTAGAAGCCTAACTTCACACAGTTCAATGTGGCTGCGCCTGAACTGTCTCTGCTGCAGAGGAATGGTCACTTTATACAAGGCATCCCTAATGTGTGGCCGCTTCCCTCACCCACCAGCCCCCCACCCTGCATGTGCTTGTGTTCTACCTTCAACTTCAGGGCAGCCTTTGTCCCCCGCTCCCAAAGTTGCCTCAACTGCAAGGCCCCCTTTGTCCACGGCACAAAGTTGCCTCAACTGAAGGGCAGCCTTTGCCCACCCGTCCCCAACATGCCTCAACCTTGAAGTCCAACAGACATCCCTTGCGAGCTCTCCACAACATTACTGTGCACTCACCTCCGAGTTCCCCTCAAAGTGCAGTCTGCCAAGTGCATGTCTTTTATATGTTGTTGTGAAACATGGGTGGACGATCCAGTGGGGGGAGGGGGATGAGTCCAGCGCGCTAGCCTTATAATGATATGCAGATGTATTACAATAAGGTTCCCTATGTCCAAAGGCGGGAAACGTGGCCTGCCATCGATAGGCTGAACAGATGATTGCAAACTAGTTTCACAACATCATGAAACTGATTTTTGGCCTTCTCGCCATATTGTCCCCTCACACCACCAAACACGCCTGATGCCAACGGGCACGGACAGCTCCATCCATAGTTTCATGTTGTAGTTGAAAATGGGACAGTATACTTGGTGGGAGGTGTAGTATAAAAGGTTAATAGTGGGATATGCTAATGTATGACATAGATGATGATGTACCACTGACATCAGTCAGCTATGTGTTAGACTCTCTTGAGAGAGGCTGGAACCATGCCTTGGTACAACATGCCTACTCTACAATAAAAACAGAAAATGCTAGAAAAGCTCAGCAGGTCGGGCAGTGTCTATGGAGAGAGAAAAACAGAGTTAACGTTTCGAGTCTGGATGACTCTTAACCCTTCAGAGCTCTGAAGAACAGTCATACAGGCGCAAAACATTAACTCTGTTTCTCTCTCCACAGATGCCACCATATCTGTTGAGTTTTTCCAACATTTTCTGTTTTTATTTCAGGTTTCCAGCATCCATAGTATTTTGCTTTTATTTTACCATTTAATTCACTGCCACTTCTGTTCCGGGAACGCCTACCTTGAAGAAGTCCTGTTCTCCTCTTTGACGGGAGTTGCAGTTGTCTTTCTCGCCATGTTCTCATTCATTGCTTTCCATTTCCCTTCTGATGTTTGATAAGGTGTTTACCAAAACTCGCTTTCACAGCCACATCTCCTTCCTCAGTTACTATTTCCATCTCGACTTATCCCACATGGATTCCAACTGAAGTTTCTTCCTTCATGTTTTGAATCCACCCAGAATTACAGATATCTCCAGGACATACAATGTACGTTGGTCTGCTGTTCTCACCACACCTTGAGGTCCACACTCCATGCCATGCGCCGCCATATGTACACACTAAATCTCTCTCCAGCAGCATCAACTCACCCCATGTCAAATCTGTCCTTGTCCCAGTTCCATTTCATTCTTCATCTCATCCGACGCCGTAATAAGAAACTTTTTCTCTTCCTTTCAGGTGTTAAGGAGTGCAAGATCAAACAAATTATTGACACCAATGCCCATCCAGGACCCTCCACCCTGTTCTGTCCCTCTGACCCCATCCCTCCTTCTAATCCCAGCTCTGAAGAAGAGCCATATGCACTCAAAATATTAACTCTGTTTCTTTCTCCAAAGATGCTGCTAGACCTGCTGAGTTTTTCCAGCATTTTCTGTTCTTATTTCAGATTTCCAGCTTACAGGGTATTTTGCTTTTATTTTAATGCCTGCACTGTAACTTTTTTAAAAATTCATTCATGGGATGTGGGCTTTGCTGGCTGGGCCAGCATTTATTGCCCATCCCTAATTGCCCTTGAGAAGGTGGTGGTGAGCTGCCTTCTTGAACCGCTGCAGTCCATGTGGTGTAGGTACACACACAGTGCTGATAGGAAGGAAGTTCCAGGATTTTGACCCAGTTACAGTGAAGGAACGGTGAAATATTTCCAAGTCAGGATAATGAATGACTTGGAGGAAAATTTCCAGGTGGTGGTGTTCCCATGTATCTGCTGCCCTTGTCCTTCTAGATGGTAGTGGTCGTGGGTTTGGAAGGTGCTGTCGAAGGAGCCTTGGTGAATTCCTGCAATGCATCTTGTAGATGATACACACTGCTGCTTCTGTGTATCAGTGGTGTAGGGAGTGAATGCTTGTGGATGTGGTGCCAATCAAACGGGCTGCTTTGTCCTGGACTGTGCCAAGCTTCTTAAGTGTTGTGGGAGCTGCTCTCATCCGGGCAAGTGGAGAGTATTCCATCACACTCCTGACTTGTGCCTTGTAGATGGTGACAGGCTTTGGAGAGTCAGGGGGCGGGTTACTCATCACACATTCCTGGCCTCTAACCTGATCTTGTAGCCACAGTATTTATATGGCTAGTCCAGTTCAGTTTCTGGTCAATGGTAACTCCAGGATGTTGATAGTGGGGGATTCAGTGATGGCAATGCCATTGAACATCAAGGGGCAATGGTTTAATTCTCTCTTGTTGGAGATGATCATTGCCTGACACTTGTGTGACACGAATGTTACTTCCCACTTGTCAGCCCAAGCCTGGATATTGTCCAGGTTTTGCTGCATTTGGGCATGGACTGCTTCAGTATCTGAGGAGTCACAAATGGTGCTGAACATTGTGCAATCATCAGCGAACATCGCCACTTCTGACTTTATGATGGAAGAAAGGTCATTGATGATGCAGCTGTGGCTGGGCTGAGGACACTACCCTGAGGAACTCCTGCGGTGATGTTCTGGAACTGAGATGATTGACCTCTAACAATCACATCTATCTTAATTTGTGCTAGGTATGACTCCAGCCAGCAGAGAGTTTTTTTCCCTGATTCTCATTGACTCCAGTTTTGCTAGGGCTCCTTGATGCCATACTCAGTCAAATGCGGCAGTCACTCTCACCTCACCTTAGGAGTTCAGCTCTCTTATCCATGTTTGAACCAGAGTTGTAATGAGATCAGGAGCTGAGTGGCCCTGGCAGAACCCAAACTGGACGTCAGTGAGTAGGTTATTGCTAAGCAAGTGCTGCTTGATAGCACTGTTGATGACCCCTTCCATTACTTTACTGATGATGGAGAGTAGACTGATGGGGCGGTAATTGGCCAGGTTGGATTTGTCCTGCTTTTTGTGAACAGGACATACCTGGGCAAGTTTCCACATAGCCGGGTAGATGCCAGCATTCTAGTTGTAATGGAACAGCTTGGCTAGGGGCGCAGCAAGTTCTTGAGCACAAGCCTTCAGTACTATTGCCGGAATATTGTCAGGGCCCATAGCCTTTACAGTGTCCATTACCTTCAGCTGTTTCTTGATATCACATGGAGTGAATCGAATTGGCTGCAGACTGGCATCTGTGATGCTGGGGACCTCCGGAGGAGGCCGAGATGGATCATCCACTCAGCACTTCTGGCTGAAGATTATAACAAATGCTTCAGCCTTATCTTTTGCACTGATGTGCTGGGCTCCTCCATCATTGAGGATGGGGATATGTGGAGCCTCCTCCTCCAGTGAGTTGTTTAATTATCCACCACCATTCACAACTGAATGTGGCAGGACTGCAGAGCTTAGATCTGATCTGTTGGTTGTGGGATTGCTTAGCTCTATCACTTGCTGCTTATGCTGTTTGGCATGTAAGTAGTCCTGTGTTATAGCTTCACCAGGTTGACACCTCATTTTTAGGTATGCCTGGTGCTGCTCCTGGCGTGCCCTCCTGCATTCTTCATTGAATCAGGGTTGATCCCCTGGCTTGATGGTAATGGTAGAGTGGGGGATATGCCAGGTCATGAGGTTGCAGATTGTGTTCGAGTACAATTCTGCTGCTGCCGATGGCCCACAGTGCCTCATAGATGCCCAGTCTTGAGCTGCTAGATCTGTTCAAAATCTATCTCATTAGCACAGTGGTAGTGCCACACAACACAATAGAGGGTATCCTCAATGTGAAGCCAGGACTTCATCTCCACAATAATTGTGCGGTGGTTACTCCCACCGATACTGTCATGGACAGATGCATCTGCGGCAGGCAGGTTGGTGAGGGTGAGGTCAAGTGTGTTTCTCCCTCTTGTTGGTTCTCTCACCACCTGCCACAGACCCAGTCTAGCAGCTATGTCATTTAGGACTCAGCCAGCTCGGTTAGTAGTGGTGCTACCGAAGCAATCTTGGTGATGGACATTGAAGTTCCCCACCCAGAGTACATTCTGCGCCCTTGCCACCCTCAGTGCTTCCTCTAAGCGGTGTTCAAGATGGAGGAACACTGATTCATAGGCTGACGGAGGGCGAAACATTGTAATCAGCAGGATGTTTCCTTTCCCATGTTTGACCTTATATGTAGTACTAATAAACAAGTATTAAGCAGATACCAGAGTCTGACTGCAGTCTGTCTACTATCCAAATACCATACCTAGAGTCCACAGATAGAGGGACCATCTCAGAACATTGAAGGATAACCCGAAGTATCAAGAGTGATGCTGGAAACACAAATTTCCTGCAACTTGAATAATGATGCTATTTTGAGAGTCTTTCCAAGTGTAATCTTAATTTTAAAAAAAGCTTTGGGGTGAAAGTTTTCATTTGAACCTGCCAAACGGTCATTTGGATTACATGGATCCTAAAGAACATTGCTATGATAAAGAATGCACAAACCCACAAATACAGCATTCGTTGTAAAGTGAGTTTGAGGTGGAAAATTAAAAAGACCCAAATCTGTCACAGTGTAAAGAGCGCAAAAGCAGATCAGTAACCTTCAGCTCAGATCATTGGAACAGGCTTATTCCGTTGCCTGAAGCAATGTTTATAATTGTAAATGTTTTGCAGATTCTTTTCACCCTTCTAGTCAGGATGTCTCTAGTTCATTTCCCATTAGTTAATCATGTGATAAAGTATCTGGCAAACAGTTGGAAAAGGGACAACTTCAGTGATAAAACTGGCAGGGGAAGAGAATCATCTGTCAAATCATGCAACTCCTATATACAAGGTAGGCAGCACATCAATACCCGGAAGTGGATTGAGTTTGACTCTGAGTACTAAAAGGAAGGGCAGCCCTGCTTTTTCTGTCTCAATGTAATTGAGTGAGAGTATGCTCTTTATTATGTCTAACCCTGTACTACAAAGGAAATACAGTAAATATTACACACCATTTTAAAAAAAAAGAGTGGTTCGTATTCCTGCCAGCTAAGCCAAAGTTACCTCTTGATTGAGAACTGTTGTAAATGGTAATTGGCCGTGTTTCTTCTGATAGTGCACATAAAATGAGTATCAAGGATTATGACTGTTTCTGTAATATTCTCACCTTGGCATATACATGCTGCAGTTACTGACTTAACATGTTCACTGTACATCAGTTCGTTTATGGATTAATAGACCTGTTCTTGCCGTTTGAGATACAGCTGGATCATTGCCTAAAAAAATGTTAATTTCCAGTTTTGATTACACAAAAGCTCATAGTTTATGTTATAAATTATTGCAATAAATCACAGACTGTTGCCTAAGAGATGACAGGTAGTGTATCATTGTGACAAACTTCACACCTCGATCAATCTCTTATCAGGCTATTGACTTAATGTCAGACTTCTGTAATGCATAGCAGACCTATTAGCACATCTTTTAACATATATTGACATAGGCTGCTCCATTAAAATGAGGTCTTAAAGTAAATTCAATGCTCACAGAAAAGGAATGCTGGAAATATTTGGTTACAAAGGGATGGATAAATGGATAACCCCTGAAAACAGGCATGGGGATCGTGGTACACAATTAACACACGTCAGTTCCTTGTGTTGCAGGCAACACATTAAATTCATGCTGCTGGAGCTTTTGTATGGAGCCAGCACTACCCGCACTGTTTATTGACTGCACACGTCAGCAGGAAACCTGACATTACAAATGACTAACATTACTCCAGTACTTGCGCATAAAAATCAAGGCTGACACTGCAGTGCGGTACTGGGTGAGTGTTGTGTTGTACTGTCAGAGGTGTCACCTTTCAGATGGAATGTTAAACCAAGGCCTGTCTGCTCTCTTAACTGGACGTAAAAGACCCTTGACACCATTTTGAAGGAATCCTGGCCAATATTTATCCCTCAAAAATCATCACAAAAACAGATTATCTGGTCATTCTCATATTGCTGCTTGTGGGAATTTGCTGTGCGCAAATTAGATGCCATATTTCCTTTATTGCAACGGTGACTCAATTTTTCAAGGACTTAATTGGCTGTAAAGTAGTTTGAGATGCTGGATGATTGTGAATGGCATTATATAAATGTAAGTCTTTCTTTTCTTGTTACTTAAAGATAGTTGCACCTCATAAAGGGGAAGTGCATTGTGGCTGCAAGAAATGATGGGAGTGTTTTTCAAAAGTCAATCTGGGTTATGATTCTTTGAGCAATGACTAAACATGCAAGGGAACAAATACCAAAATTTTCAGACAATGCACTGGAGCTCTGGTTGAAAGAGGTGGGAAGGTGAGAGACCCTGTATCTACAGGAGGTAGGAGGGCCTCCAGACATATGCTCAGGAGGCAGGAGGAAGAAGTAGCAGCAAAAGTCAAAGCAAGAAGAGTTGCTCCGATGCAGTGCAGGAAGAAGTTCAATGATCCGACACAAGTAGTCATGGTGAATGAATGAATCTTCAAGTGATATATCCAATTAACAGCATCACCAGCCACAGTCACGACTCAATGTTTACACTCCATCATTCACCTACCAATAATCTCTATCAATTAGAACTCAACCCTAAAGTTCATATGCTTTACCTCACTCTCACACACTTAGCACTGTTGCAAGCCTTTACCCACAATTCATAGCTCACACACATTGGCAGCGATTCAACTATGATAGCCACATCACCCAACCATATTGCAGGACATCACTGACACCCTTCCCTCTTTCTTGCAGGAGAAAATGGTGCATAACAGGAGGAAAGAATCGGATAAGGACAAATGAGCCAGCATGTTTTAACCTCAGTGGGGGGGTTGGTGCAGGCTATCATGGCGAAGGACATCATTGAGACTGTGACCACTCATGGGCTTAGAGAAATCAATAATGAGGGTATCTGCATATCTAATCCTCCTTTCTCTGATCCCATTTCTGCCTCATCCCACAATCTCTTCTGATTCACAAATTGCAGAAAGTGTAAACAAACACTTCTTATTTCCTCCTCTCCCCATTGCGGAGATGGTGGTGAGGTGATAATGATGCAAAATTAGTAATCCGGAGGCCCAGCCTATATATGCAGGGGACATGGGTTCAAATTCCCACCATGGCAGCTGACGAAATTTAAATTCAGTGAATAAATCTGTAATATTAAGCCAGTCTCCGTGACCACGACATCTGCCATTGATTGTTGCAAAAACCCATCTTTTTCAGTAATGTCCTTTAGGTAAGGAAATCTGAAATCTGGCCTACATGTGACTCCAGATTCACTGCAACGTGGTTGATTCTTAACTGCCCTCTGAAACGGCCTAGCAAGCAACTCAGTTCAAGGGACAATTTGGACAACAAATGCTGGTCTTGCCGGTGATGCCCACATTCCATGAAAGAATAAAGGGAAAAAAACCCTCATCACAACCCAACCCTTGTCCATTTTTCACTTTAGACACCCAGGAACTGAAACCGTCCCAGTCAGTTGAGGAAGTGGAAAAGGAAAGTGAAGATGAAGCGATACCATCGTCCAATCTTCCGCTCTCACTCGCCAGGTCAGCAATGCACACTGTATGTGTCTTAGAGGATAGTTTTGCATTGGGATCTACATGTGACAGGGTGAGGGAAAAGGATAACACAGATGCCAGCTTGACAAAGGGCAAGGCTTCACATCAGCTTTGCTGCAGAGGAATCGGATGAAGACTCCGGGAGGTTAGCTTACAGAACACAGCTGAGGGGTGTAGATAACCAAACACTTGATGCACTGGAAAGCCTGCCAGAAACTGGTGTTTAATGTCAAGGACCAAGGAGGAATCCGGCACTAATTTGACACAGGGCTTTGCACAGAGCTTGGAGCCCATCCTTTCCACCAATAAATGGGGGGTCACCTCCATCAGCACAGCTGTGGAACCACTATAATCCAGTGTCTGATGACCAATGTCACTGCTTCTATTGCAGCACCAACAGCTTCCATTAAGGTCTGAGTGCTGCAGTGAAAGCTCGAACTGCCACCATCATAGTTCTAAATACCAAGGTTCCAAAAGCTTTCTATAGCACTGCAGCGGTCCATCAATCTGTTCTCCAGCATAGGATTGCCAAGGCAGTGGTTCCATGGAATACAAGCCTGATATCCTCACTCAGGCTGACAACGGTCTTGCTCCCACCCCTGCCACTCCTCCACTGTCCTTGCTGTTACCCATCAGCCAGCTAGCCTAGACTGCTGCAGCTCAGGCCAAGGTGGTGCAGTATGGAGCCAGGCCTCTGAAGCCCAGAGCTGCTTGAGGTTGCCCCCCAAGACCTTCTGCAGTCTCCTCAATTGAAAGTCAGCAACCCTATACCAGCCATACTAATGGAATTAGTATGCTCAGGACCTTGTAGCTGGTGACCATGTCATGCTAAGGAATGCCAAGGATACATCTAAGACAGTGAAGATGGAAACTGTTTAGCATTTTCTCCTGCCCAGCATATGTTGCTCAGGTCTCCCTACTGCAGAGCAGTGCACTGAGGTTGCAGGCTTGGTAAACTCGCAGTTTGGTGTTCCCAGTCAGTTTTATATTGTTCCACACTCCCATACTCAGCTTGGACTTATCAGCTTCAGCTTTTGCAATACTTGTGTTCATTTCAGCATCAAGTGACAGATTGCTGGTGATTGTGGAGCAGAGATATGTGAAGCTACCAACAACCTCCAACATCACATGTTAATACTGATAGATGGCAGTATGGCAATGTTCTGGACCATGACATTTGTCTTCCTGATGCTGATGGTCAAACCAAACTCTTCACAAGCATGAGAGAGCCTGTCCATTTGTCACTGAAGGTGTTCCTAAGTATGGAAGGCTAGTGTGGCATCATTAACATACAGCAGCTCTCTCATAAGGACTTGATGTGCCTTTGGCTTGGATCTCAGGCGGGCAAGGCTGAGCAGTTTCTGTCAGTTCTGGTGAGTAGACACTGTACATGATCTGAAGGAATATGACAGCAGCAAAGAGAAGAATATGCCAAACAGTGTCAGTATGAGAACAACCCTGTTTGACCCCACTGCGAATTTCAAAGGGTTCCAATGTTGCATCATCATAGCTGACCTTACCCATCATGTTGTCATCAAAATAGGAGAGCACACTGAGCAACTTTGGAGGGCAGTCAATTTTCTCCAGCAACTTAAATAGATCGCCTGTTCCCACGATCGAATGCCTTGCCGAGATTAATCTAGGTAATGTAGAGTGATTTCCTTTGTTCTCTTGCAGCTGCTAGACTGAGAAGATGATGTCAATTGTAATCTTCCAGTTCTGAAACCACACTGGGATTCAGAACAGATGTGTTCAGCCAGGATCTTCAGTCTGACAAGGGCAACACGGACAAATACTTTTCACATGATGTTCAGTGGGACGATTGCTGCAGTCGCTCTTGTTCTTGTACAAGGTCACATTCTTTGCATCACACATATCCTGAAGCACTGCCCCCTTTCTCCAGCAGAGGCAGAGAATTTTGTGCAAATGCTGCAGGAGTGCCGATGTCCCCTGCTTGATGAGTTCAGCCAGTATCGCATCAGTACCTGGAGCTTTTCCCATGGCAAATGAATTTATAACTTTCCTAAGCTCCTACACCAAGGGTTTGATATCCAGCTCTGCCATGACAGGCAGGCTTTCTATGGTGTCCAGAGCTTCCTCAGTGACAGCGTTCTGTCTAGAGTTGAACTCAAGATGTGTTCCACCCATCTCTCCAACTGTTTATTGCAGTCGGTGGCGAGCTTCCCTTGAATGGTTTCCCTGGTGTACACCAGGGAGTGATGTGTATCACAGTCAGCACAGTGGTGTCTGTGTGTGGTGAGAATGCAGTTCAAAAAGTCACATCGGGTGATGATCAGGTGCAGCTGGTATCCATGCCATGAATTTGGATGTCTCCAGGACACCTTGTGGCATGGTTTGTTCTGAAAGAAGGCATTAGCTACACAATGCTCATGGTAGCAGCAAAGCTCAAGTAGCCACTGTCCGTTCTCAGTTATCTTTCCCAGGCCATGATGTCCAAGGCAGGGCAGCCATGCCTCATGTCCTTGCTTTGAAATCCCCCAGTAGGAAAAGATGTTCTGAGCTAGTGTATCCAACAGGCCGATGTGATGCGTCTAGTGTGTGGTGAAGAGAGCTAGCATGCTTCCTGCTTTTGTGTGTTAGTTTGCTTCTCATTTGCAGCCTACACCACTGGCTGGCAGCACTGCAAAAAAGAAAGGGATATGTGTAAGTCTCTCCCTGTCAGTACATGGCCTGTCCATCAGCAAGTCTTCAGCTGTGCCTCCTCATGGTGACACATAAGAACTGGGCCCCTCACAGCCCCAGGCTAAAGCTTCAGGGGAACTCAGAAGAGTTTTCGCCACCAGATATGCAGAGCGCAGACCCACTAGCATGTGGACACACCCTGGCATTCATGAATCAAACTCTCAGCTATGGGAAAATAGCTCCACTGCCTTGTAGATACCTCAGGAGAGTGGAAGGCTAAGGGAGTAAACCCTGACAAAAATCTGGAGTGGAGCCCAAAGACAGACTGATGTCTAAACATGAATCTTTCCAACTCCTGCAACCAAGTCAGTGCCAAATGTAGAATTTTGCATTCCTTCTGGATAATTCTTCTACCAATTAATTTAAATCTATGTCCCCTGGTTATTGACTTCTCTGCTAAGGGCATCTTTCCTCTCCACTCTATCTAGTCCATCAATTGAATCTCCCCTCAATCTCCTGTGTTCCAAGGAAAATAACCCCAGCCTATCCAAGTTTTCCTCACTGCTAAAATTCTCCATACTTAGCAACACTCTCATAAATTTCCTCTGTACCTACTCTAGTGTGATCACATCTTTCCTGTAATGTGATGACCAGAACTGTAGACTTCAGCTGTGCTCTAACTAATGCTTTATACAGTTCTAGCATAGCTTTCCAGTTCTTATTTACTATGCCTCGACCAGACTTGCCATCTTCCTTTAGTGGGCTCAATCTCTGGCTGCTGCCTCCTGCTATGTGTGATGTTCTCTTACAAGCTAGAAAGCAGCATGTTAGTAACAGCCTTGTAAGCTATCTTGAGAATGTGTTGATCATTGCACATTGTGCAGATGTTGGATGCAAGATGTGAGATGTAGGCAAATGAGGGTTGCCATAGGAGTATGAGATGCAGAGTGTGAGTAGGAGGGTCAGGAAGTGGAATGAAGTGTAGTGCAGTGATTGGAGGAGAGTGAAGGTCAGCAGGAGAGGGAAATGTTATGAATATTGGAGTTGCAGGTGATCCAAGTTTGAGGAGAGAGTAGTTGATGGCATAGGTAAGATTCTTATCTTGACAACTCTGGTGAGGCCATTAAATTTTTAACCACGATTACATTGTCCTCAGAGTTAATCTCCTCATCTTGATCTCTTCAGCAACGCGTTTCCATGGCAGTGGAGGTGCTACCTGTAGGGCATCTGCTTCATGAGGGGTGGGAAGAGGGGAGGGATTTCCCTCATCCTGTCCATGGCATGGACCAGGGATTCTAATGCTGTGTCTGAGAACCTGCCCCCTCTCTGGACTTCTTGCAGCCATAAGACCATAAGACCATAAGACATAGGAGCAGAAATTAGGCCAATCGGCCCATCGAGTCTGCTCCGCCATTCAATCATGGCTGATAAGTTTCTCAACCCCATTCTCCCGCCTTCTCCCCGTAACCTTTGATCCCCTTACCAATCAAGAACCTATCTATCTCCGTCTTAAATACACTCAATGACCTGGCCTCCACAGCCTTCTGTGGCAATGAATCCCATAGATTCACCACTCTCTGGCTAAAGAAGTTTCTCCTCATCTCTGTTCTAAAAGGTCTTCCCTTTACTCTGAGGCTGTGCCCTCGGGTCCTAGTCTCTCCTACTAATGGAAACATCTTCCCCACATCCACTCTATCCAGGCCTCTCAGTATTCTGTAAGTTTCAATCAGATCCCCCCTCATCCTTCTAAACTCCATCGAGTATAGACCCAGAGTCCTCAAACGCTCCTCATATGTTAAGCCTTTCATTCCTGGCATCATTCTCGTGAACCTCCTCTGGACCCTCTCCAGGGCCAGCACATCCTTCCTGAGATACGGGGCCCAAAATTGCTCACAATATTCCAAATGTGGTCTGACCAGAGCCTTATAAAGCCTCAGCAGCACATCCCTGCTTTTATATTCTAGTCTTCTCGAAATAAATGCCAACATTGCATTTGCCTTCCTAACTACCGACTCAACCTGCAAGTTAACCTTAAGAGAATCCTGGACTAGGACTCTCAAGTCCCTTTGAACTCCAGATTTCTGAATTCTCTCCCCATTTAGAAAATAGTCTATGCCTCTATTCTTCCTACCAAAGTGCATGACCTCACACTTCCCCACGTTGTATTCCATCTGCCACTTCTTTGCCCATTCTCCTAACCTGTCCAAATCCTTCTGCAGCCTCCCCGCCTCCTCAATACTACCTGTCCCTCCACCTATCTTTGTATCATCTGCAAACTTAGCCAGGATGCCCTCAGTTCCTTCATCTAGATCATTAATGTATAAAGTGAAAAGTTGTGGTCCCAACACTGACACCTGCAGAACTCCACTAGTCACCGGCCGCCATCCTGAGAAGGACCCCCTTATCCCCAATCTCTGCCTCCTGCCAGACAGCCAATCTTCTATCCATGCTAGTACCTTGCCTCTAACACCATGGGCTCTTATCTTACTGAGCAGCCTCCTGTGCGGCACCTTGTCAAAGGCCTTCTGGAAGTCCAAGTAGATAACATCCATTGGCTCTCCTTTGTCTAACCTACTCATTACCTCCTCAAAGAATTCTAACAGATTTGTCAGGCATGACCTCCCCTTGATGAAACCATGCTGACTTTGCCCGATTTTACCATGCACTTCCAAACATTTTCCAACTCTAGAAGTTTTCCTGTCACAACCACAGTACACCTCCCCTTCAAAGAGGTGGGAATGCCTTTAAGTGGTGTCAATCAAATTTAATTTTGTTCCTCCCTGCAATACAGGCATACAGGCAGTAAACAGCACCAGCAGTGTTGGCTGTACGCCTGACCTGTTATAAATGAGGTCCCAATACAAATGTCACACTCCTGCACCAACATGAGTAGGTAAATGTAGACCACATCTAAACATTTGTGTGCCTGTTTTCAGGCACAACCAAATTGCAAGGCCTATGTATAGTACTTCATAGCTTTAAATAAAGCAACCTCGAGGCTGTCCATGAAACTCAAGTGCCACCCAATGGTCACTAATGGCATTGACAATAAATATATGGAATGATTTAGCCTCATGTCATAAGATCTTATTGAAAGGTCTGTGTGAATGTGCAACTGTGCGAGGTTGCACTGTGGCATTGCGCAGTCTCTTTGACCACTCAGATTGCCAAATCAATGTTCATTATTCCTTTAATCAAACACATTACATGAAGCATTATGCAGCAACAGGTTAGTTGTTTCCAATGGTTCTGAGTGCTGAGAGTTATTCCTATTGGACTCCTATTTGGACTGTGTAAAACTCCCATTTTAACCTCCCATTCTCCCAAGCTTACTAAAAGCAACATCACAGGAGATTCATTAATTATATGATAAATATTTGCCCATTTCTATCATAGTTTTGCATGAATTTCTAGCTTTGTTAATGTGTATATTTGTTTGCTTTTATGGTTTTGCATGGTATTTAGACAGCTAACTTGATTTTTCCAAATTCAACGTTGAATATTGTCATGATTTTTAAACATTATTCACTGCGATAAATGGAAACATTCATTTATCCTTCAGAAGTAAATATTTTCTGTGTTTGGCTGTAAAGCCAAATCATAAACAATTAGTTCAAATATTAGAGAAATAAAATTAAAGACAAACAGGTTATCGCATGAAATAAAAAATGTACTGTACTTCTATTTTTCCTGTGGCTTTTGTTGATTTCAAATCTTCACACTTTTCTTGGAGAATAGTGTGAAGCAGCAGGAGGATTTGGTGGCTGACTTTTTTGTCAAGGAGGCTGAGCAAAACTGGAGTCAATTGGAATCGGGGATGGGGAGAACTCTCCACTGGTTGGAGTCATACGTAGCACAAAGGAAGATGGTTGTGATTGTTGGAGGTCAGTCATCTCAGATCCAGGACATCACTGCAGGAGTTCCTCAGGGTAGTGTCCTCGGCCCAACCACCTTCAGCTGCTTCATCAATGACCTTCCTTCCATCATAAGGTCAGAAGTGGAGATGTTCATTGATGATTGCACAATGTTCAGCATCATTCACAACTCCTCAGATACTGAAGCAGTCCATGTAAATACTGTGGCTACAACAGCAGGTCACAGGCTAGGAATCATGCGATGAGTAACCCATCTCCTGACTCCCCAAAGCCTGTCCACCATCTACAAGGCACAAGTCAGGAGTGTGATTGAATACTCCCCACTTGCCTGGATGAGTGCAGCTCCCACAACACTCAAGAATCTTGACACCATCCAGGACAAAGCAGCCCACTTGATTGGTACCACATCCACAAACTTTCACTCCCTCCATCACCGACGCACAGTAAAAGCAGTGTGTACCATCTATAAGATGCACTGCAGGAATTCACCAAGGCTCCTTAGGCAGCACCTTCCAAACCCATGGCCACTACCATCTAAAAGGACAAGGGCAGAAGATACATGGGAACACCACCACCTGGAAATTCCCCTCCAAGTCATTCACCATCCTGACTTGGAAATATATCGCTGTTTCTTCACTGTCGCTGGGTCAAAATCCTGGAATTCCCTCCCTAACAGCACTGTGGGTGCAGCTACACCGCATGGACTGCAGCAGTTCAAGAAGGCAGCTCACCACCACCTCCTCAAGGGCAATTAGGGATGGGCAATAAATGCTGGCCCAGCCAGTGAAGCCCACATCCCATGGATAATTTTTTAAAAAATCCATGACATGATGCTGCTACCATCTTTCTAGCCAATATGGCGGTTAGGCCTATACTGCAGGAGAGCCTAATGGGCTCCCATAACCCATATGATGATTGAGTACACACACCTACAGGATTCAAGGATCCCACTGGATTCAAAGCTGGTGCTTCTTTGTCTGGATTGAACCCTGCACCTCTGACTCAGACATAGGAATGCTACCACTAATGTTAAAGACTCATTACTTGTCTGTGGTGAGGAAGGTTTAAGGTGAAGATTAACTACATGTTCAACTAAAATGCCATTGTTATGAAATTAATTTTTATGTCTTCAAAGTCTAAAATGATTATCCTGTCTTTTAAATGTCATTATATTAAAATTAATAAATCCTCAAAGAAATCACGGAGTTTTCCTGGTGTTCAGGAGAGATGAGATTCAGTACTGGATGAGCAGAAAGTTCCTCCAACTAATTATTTTGAAGACCCAAGCCATTGTCTTCAATTCCTTTCACAAACTCCATTCACTAGTCCTGACTCCATCCCTCCCCCTGTCCACTGTCTGAGGCTGAAGGAGACTGTTCACAATCTCGGTGTCATACCTGACCCCGAGATAAGCTTCTAAAAACCTATCTGGGCTATCACTAAGACTGCTTATTTCCACCTCTAAAACATCACGTATCTTCAGCCTTTTGCAGCTCATCTGCTGCTGAAACCTTCATCCGTGCGTTTGTTACCTCTAGACTTCACTAATCCAACATAATCCTGACCAGTTTGCTATTTTCTACCCTGTATAGGTTTAAGCTTATCCAAAGATCTGAAGCCCGCGGTCCCAACTTTCACCAAGTTCCGTTCACCCATCGCGCCTGTGGCTCGCTGTCCTACACTGACACCTGGTTAGACAAATCTTCAATTTTCAAATTCTCATTCTTGTTTTCAAATCCAGGATTACATAAATGCAAGTCATTGTTAGTGATTCTATATTAGATCCCTGAAGTGACACTTAGGTTGTATATTTTGAAAATAACAATGAATAGACTTTACTTATGACGACATTTTAATCACATACATTAGCCAAGTAAAGTGTCTTGGTTAGTCCTGAATATATTAATGTTTTTTAGAGCATTTGATACATTTTAATTTGCATAGAAGAACAAAGACTGAGGGCAGAATTGTCCCATATTTGCACAAAGTGGTAGTGGGCGGGAAAAACGTTGTTTTACCCACTGGCCGTAATGGCAAGTTTTCGCGCTGTATCGTCCCATTCCCGGTGCGTCCTGCCTCATTAATAATGCATTCACAGGAAACACTCAGGATCGCTGGCGGGCGTGCTCGAATTTACCCCCCCCACCCTGCCATGACCTCAGCACTTCCTTGCTCCAGGTGCCATTTTTAGAGTGCACCAGAGTGCAGCCTACTTCATGTCTACAGACCAGGACTGCTCAAGGCGACTGATGGCCCCGAAAGCAAAGAAGATGGCAGCTCCCAAATTTAGTGACGCCTCTCTGGGGTGCCTGCTGGATGCAGTGGAAGGCCACCGTGATGTCCTCTACCCCTGCTCTGGCCACAGGAAGTCCACCAGAGTCTCCAATCCATCCTGGGAGGTGGTGGCAGTGGTGGTCAACGCCACTGGAGCACAGAGGAGGGCAGCCATACAGTGCAGGAAGAGGATGAATGCTCTCATCTGTTCCGCCAGGGTAAGTCAATCACCCTCATCACTCTCAACTCACACACTCACAAACCCATCATATATCCACAGGGATCTCACACCTCAATGGACAACATCACTAACTCTCACAAAGCACCCTTGCATCTCCATCAGGCTCATATCCTCTGGAGCTCGTGTCCTCATATGTTCCATGGCTCCGCTCACACACAAACATTCCACACAGCGTCATGCATCCCGCTCACACTGTCACCATCTGTGTTCATGCAGGAGAAGCCTGCTCACATCAGCAGAAAGAGGTCCCAGACCCAGGGTGAAGTAGCCCACATTAGGCCCCTCACTCACTTTGAGGAGTGTGCCATCGCACTGACTGGTGAGGTTGTGGGCCGTGCCTGTGGAGACGGTGAGGTCGGTGGCGAACAGCCATGTAAAGATCCTGCACCACATCATCCCTCTCTCTACACAGCTGTGAGTGCTCTCTCTCTCTCTCCTGCTTTTGACTCTGCTGCCATGCACTAATTATCTCTACTTTGGTTCACAGGGAGCTCTGCCAAGCAACCAACACCCTCAGCCAGCCAGTCCCTCAGCTCCATCCAGATCCTCACCTCCAGCCAAGAGGACTCCTCCTCCACTGAAGAGCTGGAAATAAGCAGCCTGGAAGACCCATCACAGCGCTTACCCACACCCTCCACCAGCACAGAGACACACACCTCAGTGGGACCTAGATCTAGAGCAGGCTCAGGTTCACAATCTGGTGCTCACCGCATGGACATGTGTCCGCAGCAGGAGGAGGCAGGTTCAGCCAAGCTCCCCGGCACTCGGAGGACTGCTGGGGAAGAGGCATCTGTGAGGTCCGAGTCAGATGACAAGCCTCTGGATTCGACCTTCCAGCTCATCGTGGAGAGGCAGGGGAAAGCGGGGGAACATCATGCAGAGCTGTTGGAAGCCCTCAGCAGTGTGGCACACAAGATGGAGGAATGCGCCTGCCTGCTCTCTGATGAAGTGGTGCCCACATGTGCACATATGGAGGTCTCGATGGGAAGCATGGCAGACGCCTAGGAGACCCTGGTCCAGTAGAACGTGGAGGTGCATGCAGACCTGCACTCCATTGTGGTAGCCATGGGTGAGTTCCTGCAGTGGCAACACGAGAGGAAGATGTCCAGGGGCAAGAGGGAGTAAGGGTTGAGGAGGGAGTAAGGGGTGGGATATGTCGAGATGAACATGCAAGGGACGGGTCTGTGGAGTCTCTCGATGTCTCTCCAGGTTCTCCTTCCCCTCAAGGAGTCAGGCCCGGGCCCTTGAGCACCCGAAGGGAGGAGGAGCGGCAGCTGGACACCCCAGGGTCATCCACTCAGGAATCTCAGAGGCTGCTCGCTCCCTCCGAGTCCCCTTTGGCTGTGACCCCTCAACCTTGCCCTCTGCCACCGCGGAGGGAGCAACTGACCCCACAGGAGGACAACCAGAGCAAGCCGGGGACCCCAGAGGACACATGCTGAAGTCATCAGAGGCGACAGGGCCAATCTTTGCACAGTCTGTCTCCATCCCTGCTGCAGATAACAGAAGAAGTGGTAGGCCTAGAAAAGTTAAGAAATCCTGATCACGGGTGGTTGCACAGGTGAACACATTTTGTCACTTTATAATCTGAAAATATATTCACTTTCTCTGAATAACGTGTAATGTTGTCTTTCAGCTTCATTGACAGGCTTCACAAGTCCTCCCAATGCATCCCCACACCCACCCCCCACCCACCCCCGCTCCACGAGCAGTTCAGCTGCACACAGCTGGACCATGAGTGATTCTGGAGGGAGATGTGTGTGTGCGTGTGTGTGCGTGTGTGTGTGGCAGGGCCTTTCGGAGCCTTGTGCGAATATTCTCCCACGCATGTGGAGCCTTTCTCCATCACACTCATCTCACTGTTCCGAGCATTTTCAATGCTGGCTACTGGGGTTGTCTTTCAGTTGTCCATCTGAGCTGACCTGCATCTCCACCCACGCACTGATCGCACTCCCACGCAGCTCCTGTGCCGTCCAACACCAGGCTCCACTCGCTTTGATTTCGATAACGATGGTTGTAGTCAGATTTTTGCTCAACTCCCTGTCCCTTACCCTCCCCAAATCACCCACATCCTTTCCCCCATCACTGTCAACCTCCTTGGCATCACCTTCCACCTCCCCACCGTCATCTACCAACCCGAACCCTTGTCTTTCCAGGATGTCCAGGTGAACGCACACGTTCCCTACATTCCTGAGAATCCCACTCCCACCCACATTGACCTCCCCGACCTCCACCTTCCCACACCCAGGGTCCCTGTCTGCCTCCGAGCCCCCATCAACCACCCTCGCTGTCCCTTCTACCGCTATCTACGTACACTCACCCTCCCACACATCCAACTCCCTTAGCCTGCTCTCACACTCAACATTCCCTCCTACCATGTCCACCCTGAGTTCGCTCCCCAGGAGGCAGTCATTGACTCCACAGGCCCATCCCTTGCATGTTCATCTCGACATATCCCACCCCTTAATCCCTCCTCAACCTTTACTCCCTCCTGCCCCTGGACATCTTCCTCTCCCTAGACCCCTTCCCCCTTTTTGAACTTTCGCCATATTGTCCCCCCCACCCGCCATGATGCCCGACACCAATGGGGCCGGAAAATTCCAGAAAATGAGAAGCAAACACAAGTAATCTCGAAATATCTCAAGGGTTAAACATAAAGCATTTCAAAAGAAGTTACTGTTCATTCACAATCCCTAATGACTATGCTCAGTGAATATTTCAATGTTTATTTAGCTAGGACTCTTTGAAGACATAACCCAAACTGTATAACCAAATGTTGGCTCTGCAAACTAATATTGTAAAGGCCATACCAATATTTCTGTCAAAATCACATTCACACCCTTTCCTGTGTTTATAATATGTTGGGAAACCCACTTTACTCAAGGGTGTAACTATTGGTGATGTTAGCAAACCAGAGGCATAATCCATTGGTAGAAATATGATCTTGTGCAACACATATGGGATTGTGACTATTTGCGTCCAACATTAAAACTATAACATTCCACAAAATGTTGGATTTTGTGCCCACACTTCAAGCAGTCACACTACTTCTTTGCAATTCATTTGCTTGATATTACCTGTTGCTATTATTATTGCTTGGAACGAATTCTTTAAAATGTTTTTGGAAGCAGGCTAGACTGCCAGCATACTGTACCAAAGATGGACAGGATGCAGGTTCCCATTTGTCATTTCCTACTGGGTAATTTCCTGATCTTGGGCCTGGTGTCAAAGGAGGCCCTGGGCAGGAACTAAGAATTTCCCATAAAGGGAGGGAGTATCAGAAAATGAATAATCCAGCCTTCTTTGTAATCTTTTTCGACAGTTACCAAGAGGTATTAGATGGGGTCAGGGTACAGATTGCCTGCCCATAACAACAGTACTTAGGTACATTTTAGTCACACGTAGTAGACAACTGTGGCAGGAGATTAAAGAAGAGCAAATGACAACAAAACAAGGAAGAAGGACATTTTTAATGTTCAGTTGTATAATCATTTAGGGCTGGATTTTCAGCTCAATGTGCGGGCGCACGCCCGACACGCACAAGCGTAAAATAGTGTGCGATGACGCTGGGCGAGCGTCCCGATGTCATCGCGCACTCGCGCGATATTTCAGTCAGCAGGCGCACGCGAGAGTCAGCAGCGGGCCCGCTGACAATTAATAGGGCTGTTAGGCCCATTAATCAATTCATTGAATTGAATTTTTCTCTGCCCGTCCAACCTCATGGTTGGCAGGCGAGTAGGCCAAGCGGCCTTTGGATTTTTGAGGAAACCTCGGGCGAGATGCGGTTTCCGATATTACTTAAAAATAAAATAAAAATTTTTCCAACTCATTTCTAATATTCCCACAGAATCATATGAGGGGACGTGTTTTCCTTTTCTTTGAAAACTTTCTTCTTAATGTTAGAAGTCCTCAGCTCCCTGAGGCAGCTCTGTGCCTTCTCTGTGGGGGGAGCGATGGCGTAGTGGTATTCCAGAGACCCAGGGTAATGCTCTGGGGCCCAGGGTTTGAATCCCACCACGGCAGATGGTGGAATTTGAATTTAATAAAAATCTGGAATTAAAAGTCTAATGATGACCATGGAAGCATTATCGATTGTCGTAAAAACCCATCTGGTTCACTAATGCCCTATAGGGAAGGAAATCTGTCGTCCTTACCTGGCCTGGCCTACATGTTACTCTGTGGCTGACTCTGAAATGGCCCAGCAAGTCACTCGTATCAATCCGCTACAAAGCCACAAGAAAGGAATGTGACCGGATGGACCGCCCATCGACCTAGGCAACGAAAACGACAACGACATTCTCAGCCCTGTCGACCCTGCAAAGTCCTCCTTACTAACATCTGGGGTTTAGTGCCAAAATTGGGACAGCTGTCTCACAGACTAGTCAAGGAATAGCCTGACAGTCATACTCACGGAATCATACCTTACAGATAATGACCCAGGCACCACCATCATCATTCCCAGGACAGACCCAGCAGAGGTGGCGGCACAGTGGTATACAGTCGGGAGGGAGTTGCCCTGGGAATCCACAACATCGACTCCGGACCCCATGCCAGTCTCATGGCATCAGGTCAGACATGAGCAAGGAAACCTCCTGCTGATTACCACTTACCACCCTCCCTCAGCTGATGAATCAGTGCTCCTCCATGTTGAACACCATTTGTAGGTGGCAAGGGCGCAGAATGTACTGTGGGTGGGATATTTCAATGTCCATCACCAAGAGTGGCTCAGTAGCACCACTACTGACCGAGCTGGACAAGTCCTAAAGGACATAGCTGCTAGACTGGGTCTGCGGCAGGTGGTGAGGGAACCAACAAGAGGGAAAAACATACTTGACTTCATCCTCACCAACCTGCATGCCGCAGATGCATCTGTCCATGACAGTATCGGTAGGAGTGACCACCGCACAGTCATTGAGGAGACGAAGTCCCGGCTTCAAATTGAGGAGACGCTCCATTGTGTTGTGTGGCACAACCACCGTGCTAAATGGGATAGATTTCAAACAGATCTTGGCATCTATGAGGCACTGTGGGCCATCAGCAGCAGCAGAATTGTACTCGAACACAATCTGTAACCTCATGGCCCTGCATATTCCCAACTCTACTACTACCATCAAGCCAGGGGATCAATCCTGGTTCAATGAAGAGTGCAGGAGGGCATGCCAGGAGCAACGCCAGGCATACCTAAAAATGAGGTGTCAACTCAGTGAAGCTATAACACAGGACTACTTACGTGCCGAACAGCATAAGCAGCAAGTGATAGACAGAGCTAAGCGATCCGACAACCAACAGATCATATCTAAGATATGCAGTCCTGTCACATCCAGTCATGAATGGTGGTAGACAATTAAACAACTCAGTGGAGGAGGAGACTTCACAAATATCCCCATCCTCAGCCATGGAGGAGCCCAGCACAAAAGTGCAAAAGATAAGGCTGAAGCATTCGCAACAATCCTCAGCCAGAAGTGCCCAGTGGATGATCCATCTTGGCCTCCTCCGGAGGTCCCCAGCATCACAGATGCCAGTCTTCAGCCAATTCGATTCACTCCACGTGATATCATGAAACGGCTGAAGCACTGGATGCTGCAAAGGCTTTGGGCCCTGACGATATTCCGGCAATAGTACTGAAGACTTGTGTTCCAGAACTTACCACATCCTGTAAATGAACTTAAAGAAAGGGAGCTCTCACTGAGCGCACCCGTGCGCATGTGGACACTTCAGCGCTCGCGCTCCTGTCGCCCCCACCCATGCGTTGCTGAGGTCATCAGCACACGTTTCATGCTGGCTGGCCATTAATTGACAAGTGTAAAATCGCAGTCAGGGCCTGATCGTGGGTGGCGGACCGTTGCGCAGCCATTCCCGGGCCCGCTGGCCCAACAAGGGGAAATTCCTCCCCTGTTTGTGTACATGTGACATTTTTATTAAAGCATGAGGTATTCAGAATTATATTGAACTACAGCCATTTTTATAAGCAGCAGAATATCTAAACCTTCCTTTAATTGTTATTGGAAGTTACATTTTTTGTAATGAATATTTAATTTGGACAGATACATTTTGCATGATATTACATATAGTAGTGGATGTCATTCACCTGGAAGGCTGGGAAAATAAAAAAGGCTAATTTAATGAAAATTGAACAAAATCAAGCCTGAAATCTGTATTTCAAGGGTTAAACATGAAATATTTCAAAGTAAGTTACTGATCATCCTGGACCTCTAATGATTATTCCTGCTGAAGATTTCAATGTTTATTTAGATAGAGTTCCTCGGAGACAAAACCTAAATTGTACAACCAAGTTTTGGCATGGCAAACTAATAAAGTGAGGAAAATGTTAACATTTTTTGTCAGTTTTATTCACAGTATTCAGGAGCCAGGAAAGCACTGTACATGCTCTTACCAATGAGGGATTTAAAAAGTAACAGAGAGGGAATTTGAGCTTTTAATGTTTTTTTTTTCATGAAGACACAGACTGTAGCATAACCTGAGGGTTAGAAAATTGAAACTCTGAGAATGTAGCGGAAGGCGAGCTGAAGGACTTTGGAGATGACAGGCCTGTGCAGGAATTGTTAGGTATTAGCGGATGAAATGGGAAGTTTTGATTTGTATACTTAATTAGTTATTTTTGTGTTTATTACCATATAAATTTTGCTTTAAGATTATTTCATAGGATTGTGAAGATAAATGTTGAAAGGACTAGGAAAAATAATTAGAGGTATGATTAAGAATTTTTTGAGAGATTGTTAAATAAGATTTTTAGTTAATTTGAAATTTGAGCCAACTGGCATGCTGTGTGCCTACAAAGCAAGCATCACTGCCTTCTGATGAAAGAAACTTGCAATTATATATCACTATTGCGTGCTCATAATGTTTTAAAATGCTTCCTAGCCAATTAATCATTTTTTGTAGTGTATCCATTTGGTAGGAAAACACAATAATCAATATGCACACAGGAATGTCACACAAACAACAAGACAAATCATCAATTGATCTGTACTTGGTGTTCTTGATTGAGGGATAAGTAATGCTCAGTTCAAAAGAAAATTTCCCTTGTTATCTTTGAACAGTGCTATGAAATCTTTTATATCCATCTGAACAGGGCCACATACAGAAGGCAGCACCTTTGATAATGCCTTATTACTCCACTGAAGCGTCAACCTAGATTATGCACTTAAATCCGGGAATGGATTTTGAACACAACTTTCTGACTCAGTCAACTGTCAGACCACTGATGCAATCTAACACATACATTGATTGGATGTAATGTACTTGGAGACATTTCTGAGAGATGTCATAAGGGACTACATAAGGTCAGCCATTCTTGTGTGCCCAAAGGACGTGTGATACATTTTGCCACAGGCACAACAGACATTCACCAGATCAAACTTTAATTACATAGAGTGGTATAGTGGCAATTTTAATAGTGGACACACTCTCATTTTTTGATTTAGTTAAGCAATGTTCAATGATTTATCTTTGAAGTTAAATACTACAATTCGCCTTTTCCTGTTAAGTCACAGTGGATGGCTGGATTCTCCCATCACTTTAACAGATGAATGCTCAGCAAGACCAGTTGTTCACTGTCTAGGTTGATGTTGTCTCATAAATTGTGTTAAATTAAATCTTGATTTGCAAATCTGATTGCAAGACTACATATGAAGTCACTATTGGAAGAGCTGGTGAAGGCATTGGCTTTGCAACATGCTCGCTTGTCCTGTGGGTGCTTGATTATATTCTCCTCAAATATTGAAGTTGCCTGATGACAGGGACTTCTTCACCTGGGTCTATCCAGGGTCATTTTTTCTGTAGTGGGGTCCAACTTACAGGCCCTGAGATTGGCTTTCAGAATGTCTTTGTATTTAAGTTTGGGACATCTTTTGGTGCAGGTCCCCATGCTCAGCTGGCCTTGGGTGTGAAAAATCCTCATGTGAGCCACATGGTCAACCCAACAAAGATGAGCTCTGATCCACAAGCTCGCAATACCAGGTATTTCGTCTCTTGCAAGAACTTCAGCGTTAAGTGATGTGAGAACGACTACCTAGTAAACTTTAATCTTTGTTTTAAGACAAACTCCAATTCGAGTATTCGAGTCTGCTGAATGCTGAGCTTGGTTTTGCCAGGCAATGGCCAATTTCATAATCCTACATGGTATTGTTGGAAATGATGCTCCCAAGAAAGCAGAACTGAGATTCTCTCTTGTTGGGGAGAGCACTTTAACCGTCTCCTGTACCAAAAATCCACATTGTACACCTATGCCATTGAATCACTTCCACAGCATCACATTCTCGTTAAACTCACACTTGGTCCAACTCAAGCCTAAGTCTGCGGGAAGCCCCCAGGAGCCAATAGCATTCCACTTAAAGAATTCAAATACAGAGGAGCTCACAAGGTTAGGTTTCACTACCCTCTTCTACTGAATCTGGAACCACGTGATTGAACCCAAGATTACAAGAATGCTTCCATTACTCACCTGTATAAAGGGAAGAAAAGCAATTTCGTCTGTGACATCACCTCCTCAGTGGCAAGCCATAGTTGTTACAGAGGTGCATTAATGTTAAATATTAATTTCAATTTCATCCGCTGGACTCAAATATGGGACATTTTTAAAGGGCAGTTTCAACTGTTGGAAAAAAGGCACTGGGCAGAATTTTGCCCTCATCAGACAGGCTTGGTGGGGGCGAATGGGAGAGGTCGGAAACCCGACCACCACCCGCAATTGGGGCCCGACCACGATTTCACGCGAGCTGGCCAATTAAGGCCCGCCCAGCGTGAAACGTGTGCTGCAGCGCTCAGCACTGCCTGTGTGGGAGGAGGAGGAGGGCTAGCGTGTAAATTCGTGCATGCGCGCGGATGCGCACAGAGCTGCCTCAGGGAAATGAAGATTTTGAACAATGAAAATAAAGTATTTAAAAATAGAGAATTTAACTCTGTCACATGAGCAGGGACATGTTAGAAATTAGTTCGAGATTTTTTTTTAAATCACTGAACGAAACCTCATCCTGCCCCTGGATGAGGTTTTGCAAAAAATCCAAAGGCCGCTTGGCCTTTTTGCCTGCCCGCCAACCGTAAGGTTGGATGGGCAGCGAGATGTTTAATTGAATTGGTACTTTAATGGCCTTAATAAGCCTGTTAATTGTCGGCGTGTCCACATGTGAGTTGGCAGCGTGCCCGCCAACTGAAATTTCGCATGAGTGCACGTGGGCGTAGGGACGCTCACCCAACGTCATCACGTGCCACTTTATGCTCGTTTGGGTCAGGTGCAACGAGCGGAGAATTCTGCCCACTGGGTGGAATTTTATGCCGACAGGATTTTACGGTCCCGCTGAAATCAATGGACTTTTGAATGGCTCACCCCATTTTATGGTCCCATCCCCACCATGTTGGGGCCATAAAATTCTGCCCACTGACTTTTTGACTGCCAGAGGTCACCTAACCTGTCTGCAGCTGCAGAATAGTCAAGCTTCTGGAAACTTTCAATGTGAATTAGAAATAGGACATGCCTAGACAGCCCATCTGTGGAATTTCACACCTGCTAATGCCAATGATTATCTTCAAGAGTTGACTGAAACATAAAATGACTGCCACAATTTATATGACCATAAAAATATATTCCATTTCATCAGGGTGGAGACGGACAGTTCACAGAGACAACCTTTCGGGTGCTGATATTTTCTTCCCAGCTCATCAGATGAAGGAATGGGCCATTCAGAAGTGATGGCTTGGACATTAAAAATTAATCACCTAGGCCATAACACAATGGCTAAGAACTGTCCAGATGTGAACTAATCAATTACCTCCTGTGGAATGCACAATCATCATGGAGAGAGAGGCTATGTGATTGAAACCACCTCTTCTGAAATTCCTCTTATTACAAAAATTCTGCTTGCTTTGCAGCAGTCTGCAGAAGTAAGATCAGAAACAAGAAGACACCAGCAGCAGAAAGCTGCTTGCCTCTCTCTCTCTCAAATAAGTTGGACTCTGATTTGCTTATTATCAGACTGTGGACAGCAGACAAAGAAATCCTAAAGGAGACTCTGAATTCCATAGTCGCATTACCAGGAGGAAATCCAAGGACTGCAACTTTAAGAACTGCCTTAGCTGCAAAAGTAGGAAGTATAAAGAGTGAACTCTATTTGTTTGCCTTTTCTTGTTGAATCTTAATTTGGCCAGAAGTTAACCCCCTTTTCTTCGTACCTTGCATTGTGTACATGTGTGTGTGTTTGTGTGTGTGTGACCTTCCCTTCTTCACCTGCTCATAATACAGTGAATCATCCTTTATATCTATCCCCAGATACATATTTAAGTTAAGGGTTGTGCCAAACTGAAAGAAAAGATGTATGACGCCGCAAAGATTAGTGGTAGGCCAGAATATTGGGGAAATTTTAGAAACCAGCAAAGGATGACTAAAAAAAAATAAAGTGGGCCAATTGGAGTATGGGAGCAAACTAGCAAGAAATATTAAAAAACAGACAGAAAAAGCTTTGACAAGTATATAAAAAGGAAAAGACCAACTAGAGTAAACGTTCGTACCTCAGAGGGTGAGACCAGGAAATTAATAATGGAAAACGAGGAAAAAGCAGACACTTTGAACCAGTATTTTGTATTGTCTTCATAGTAGAAGGCACAAAAAGCATCCCAAGAATAATAGAAAAGCAGGGGGGAAAAGGGAAAGAGGAACTCAAAACAATCAAAAAACACAAGAGAGAAGTACTAGGAATGCTAATGGAATTAAAGGCTGACAAGTCCCTTGGACCTGATGAAGGTCTTAAAGAAAGTGCCTACAGACATAGTGCATGCATTGGCTGTAAACTTCCAAAATTTCCTAGATTCCGGAAGAGTCCCAGCAGAACGGAAAGCCCAAATGTAACACTGCTATTCAGTAAAGGACAGAGACAGAAAGCAAGAAACCATAGGCCAGTTAGCCTAACATCTGTTATTAGAAAAATGGTAGAATTCATTATTAAGGAGGTTGAGGACATTTAGAAAATCATAATACAATCAGGCAGAGTCAGCATGGCTTTGTCAAAGGGAAAACATGTTTGATAACTTTATTAGAGCCCTTTGAGGATGTAACAAGCAGGATGGATAAAGGGGAACCAGTAGATGCAGTGTATTTGGATTTCCAAAAGACATTCAATAAGGTGCTACATATAAGGTTACTGCACATGATAAGAACTCATGGTGGTGGGGGTGATATATTAGCATGGATAGAAGATTGGTAACCAATAGGCAACAGAGATAAATGGGATAAATGGACTATTTTCAGGTTGGCAAACTGTAACAAGTGGAGCCCCACAAGGATCAGTGCTGAGGCCTCAATTATTTACAATCTACATTCATGACTTGGATGAAGGAACTGATTCTATTGTAGCCAAATTTGCTGATGATACAAAGATAGGTAAGAAAGCAAGTTGTGAGGAGGATACAAAAGGGTATAGATAGGTTAAGAGAGAGGGAAAATATTGGCAGATGGAGCATAATGTGAGAAAATGTGAGGCTGCCCATTTTAGAAGGATTAGAAAAGCTGCATATTATTTGAATGGAGAGAGATTACAGAACTCTGAGGTACAGAGGGATCTGGGCGTCCTGGCATATGAATCACAAAAAGTTAGCATGCAGGTACAGCAAGTAATTAGGAAGGCAAATGGAATGCTGCCCTTTATTGTATGGGGTGCAGAGTATGACAGTAGGGAAGTCTGGAAACAACTGTACGGGGCATTGGTAAGATACAGTTTTGGTCTCCTTACTTAAGGAGGGATGTACTTGCTTTGGAAGCAATTTGCAGAAGTTCACTAGTCTGATTCCTGGGATGAAAGGGTTGTCTTTGATGTAAGATTGAGCAGATTGGGTCTGTACTCATTGGAGTTTAGAAGAATAAGAGGTGACCTAATTGAAACATACAAGATTCTGAGTGGGTTTGACAGGGTAAATGCTGAGAAGATGTTTCCTCTTATGGGATCATCTAGAACTAGGGGGCATAGTTTAAGAGTAAGGGTTCTCCCATTTAAGATGGAGATGAGGAGGAATTCTCCTCTCAGATGGTCACTAGTCTTTGGGGTCCTCTTTCACAGACAGGAGCGGAAGCAGGGACATTTGTCAAGAAAAGAAGAAATTGTAATATTTTCCTTCTGTTAGTAGCCCTGTCATATTTCTTAGTACTGGAAGACAGGCTGTTGGGGATTTGTAAATACAGTTAATTGGAGTAAGAGCCAGAGTGACTGCAAGAGTCTAAAAGCAACAGTAAGAAATGGTTTTGATATGTTAATGAACCAAGAGGAACTTCAATCAGAATTTTACATAAAACAATAACAGGAGTAATTTTGAATTGCTTTAGTTCAAAGGGAGTTATATGCAGGTTGTAAAAAGGTGTAAGTAAATAAGGTAAATATAAGGTACGTTTACTTTTTTAAAATCTAAGAGCTAAAGTAAAGAAGCGTTTAATCAATTCTGGGAAGAAAGCATTTCTGAAGACACTGGTTGAGACAATAGAGAGTTCAAAGGGAAGGAATGCATTTAAGGAAACACTGAAGCCTTGGTGGGCGAAGCTGCTTAGAACTCCCAGAAGACAGCAGGACAGCTGGTCAGAACTCCCAGAAGACAGCAGGGCAGCTGGTCAGAACTCCCAGAAGACAGCAGGGCAGCTGGTCAGAACTCCCAGAAGACAGCAGGACAGCTGGTCAGAACTCCCAGAAGACAGCAGGGCAGCTGGTCAGAACTCCCAGAAGACAGCAGGACAGCTGGTCAGAACTCTCAGAAGACAGTGTGAACAAAGCCAGACCGGAAGACCCAGTTGCTTTCAGCCTCAGAAGACACCCCAATAGAAAAAGGCACTGTGTGGCAAAAATTATTGGAATTCCATAGATGTTGAAATCTATAAGGATAACTGCTGAACAGAAAAAGGGACAGTTAACTCTAAGGTTAGTTAAATTAAGATCTTGTGAAACTGTTTTAAAGTACTGTTTACTGTGTGAAGCCATTCTTCCGTTTAAGTGCAATTGTGCTTTTCTCTCTATTTCCTTTTAATAAATGTTTACTCTACTATAAAATCATCACAAGTAGCCGGAGACATCATTTCCTGATTTCAGAACCCCTCCTCATATCATACAAATTGCAAAAATCGTGTTGGTAGCTGTTTCAAGTTTCCCTCTGGTATTTGGGCAGCTTGGCATTTACCATCAGCCGTGCCATAACACATTGAATATATTCAAGGTTCAGTTATATAGGTTTTTGATTAACAAGGGAGTCAAAGGTTCTGGGGGACATGCAGGAAAATGGAGTTAAGGCCACAGTCAGATCAACCATGGACATATCAAAGGTAGAGTAGACTTGATGGGCCAAATAGCCTGCTCCTATTTCTTATGATGGTGTGATCTTTTCGACAGACTCTATAAAGTGATGTTAGTTAGCAGAGATTCCTGTTAACTATTATGTATTGTTGTTGGGTGTGTACCTCTTTGCCTTGTGAAAGACTTTGAGACATCCATTTACGTAAGGAATATTACAAAGTGTGATGTTTTTGTTATGATTATTATTGTTAGAGATTCAAAAACACAATTTCAATCGAAGTAATAATACATAATTTACAGTGGATATTCCTGAAAATTGGAGTTTAGCAAAAGCCAGAAAGGGAAATAGGACAAAAAGAAATTCAACTTTTGCTACGTTAGGTCATTTGTTTCGAATTCTGTTTTTGAATCCTTGCTACTTTTACTTCTAAATTGCTTCATTTAGTTGCTCGAAGTAATGAGAAACTGATCTGATCAGATCAGGAAAGTCTCACATTCAAACTCCTATCTGTGTTGAGTTTGTTGATCTCAGCATCAGAGGCTAAGAAGGAGAACTGGCTCCCACTTGCTAACCAGCAATACCTACTGGAAACCCAGCTGTGAATACCAGGTGCGGATAGGATCAGCTCTGATTTCTTCCCCCTCTGTAGTGAAACGAGCTGCCAACACTCACTGTCAAGATTCACATGTGAAGATTGGCCTTTTGGACATGGTAGCAGAGGGCTCCCAGAGCCCATCAAACCCTGCCCCAACAATGAGTTAAAGCCTTCAGGGGAGATAAGATGGAAGCAGACAAAACTGGAAGGAAAGGAGGTTTCTTTCATGATCCCATGTTCTGTTTTGTTTCATCCAACAGCTTTAGAACCAACCTAGCTAATCCACAATGATATCTCACAACCCAGAATCAGCATACAAAATAGAGAAATATAGCTCATGGTTCCATATGAATTTCCTTGAAAGAGAACAGCACAACACAGCTCTTTATTGCATAATTATGGCAAAACCTTCCAAGAAGTTCCAGACTGTGGAGGGCTATGTTGATGAGTGAATGGAAATATCTCTATCTTTAAAAAAGTTTACTTCTTATGTTTCAAGCTAATTAGGTGTATGCATAAAAATGGCACTGTCATGCCAGTGAAGTATTCTGAGGTGTTTCTGACATAGGCAATATGATACTACTTTGTTTTTATTCTGACAAGCTTTTGAAGTTGCCATATTAGTTTCCTAAAACAAACTTTAATTCCTGCCCTGTGCTTTTCAAGGAGAAGTGGCCGTTGCCACACCAACACAAAGAAGTACATTAAAGATATATATTAATAAGTAAGAAATGACAGCATTTCTGTATATTATAATGAATGAATAACACTATGGCACATTTTATAAAATCTTTGTTTTAATATCTCCAAAAGGTGGTGTATTTTCCATAATTCAGTGTTGGTGGTAACTTAGTGATAAAGCATGGCTTAGAAGACAAGTCTTCTGTGATTTTGGTCTTGCATCATAAACCTCTTACTTTTCTTGTTCTTTGTCACAAATTCAATATCTCATCCCATTCTGTGTCATAAAATCAATATTCTTCAAATCTTCTGTCACATGGTACCATAGAATAACTGCTCTAGAAGCAAGGTAGCACTGCTAAAATTAGAAAAGTGATTACAAGGAATAATTAACAACCATGATGCTGGAAAATCCGACGAGACAGACTGCCTTGGCAGCAGCTGAAGGATGGCAGTCTGCATCTGGGCCCTCATAGGCTCAAATTCCCAGAAGATGCCAACCACAAGCATCTCACTTGAGCAACAGTTATCCCACACCAGGTCGGCTGAAGGTATGGCTGCATATAGTGACACCACTACCCTGGTCAGAATGGAAATGATTGTATCCTCCTTTTGCATCTTTATATCCTCCTTTTCCATCTTTGCATCCTCCTCACAACTTGTTTTCCTACCTACCTTTGTATCATTAGTAAATTTGGCCACAATACAGTTGGTCCCATCATCCAAGGCATCCAAGATCGTACATAGTTGAGGCCCCAGCACTGATCCCTGTGGCACTCCACTAGTTACAGTTTGCCAACCTGAAGATGATGCATTTATCCTGACTCTGTTTCCTGTTAGCTAGCCATTCCTCCACCCATGTTAATATATCACCCCCAACACCATGAACCCCCTGCCAATCAGGCCTGGACACTATACAGCTGTAAGTGACTGGGATTGATTTTAGGCACATAATTTGTCTTGAGCTAAGTTAGCTTACCTCAGCCAGGGAGGCATTATGGGATAGTGCAATTATCCTCAGCTCACTGGACTACCTATCCAGTGATAACTGCTAAAAATTGCATGTGTGGGGATATTGGGTGAGGTTGGGCTTGGGCTCCATTGTAATGTTTTCTACAGGAGCAATTTGGAAAAGAAAGAAACAGCTTTCAAATGAGGTAAAATTGCCAATAGTTAGACAATTGTACAGATTTTTTGAGGTGTTACATATTCATTGGCCACATTACAGCCAGATATCATTGTTCATTTCAATTGTCTTTCTGAATTCAAGTCATCACAAAAAAACTCAACTAATCTAAAGCTTCAGTCAGCATGAAAGACAAATGCAAGTAGGAAACATTATTGGAGAGCCTTCAGAAAATAAATTATATTAAGGCATGTAACGTATAGAGTTCCACGTTTGTACCAGTATCTTACCAGTATCTTATCATTGAGAACAAAGAACAAAGAAACGTACAGCACAGGAACAGGCCCTTCGGCCCTCCAAGCCTGCGCCGATCATATAGCCTGTCAAACTAAAACACTTTGCACTTCCGGGGTCCATATCCCTCTATTCCCATCCTATTCATGTATTTGTCAAGCTGCCTCTTAAACACCACTATCGTACCTGCTTCCACCACCTCCTCTGGCAGCGAATTCCAGACACTCACTACCCTCTGTGTAAAAAACTTGCCCCGCACATCTCCTCTAAAGTTTTCTCCTCTCACCTTAAATCTATGTCCCCTAGTAATTGACTCTTCCACCCTGGGAAAAATCTTCTGACTATCTATTCTGTCCATGCCACTCATAATTTTGTAAAGTTCTATCAAGTCGCCCCTCAATCTCTGTCACTCTAGTGAGAACAATCTGAGTTTCTCCAACCTCTCTTCATAGCTAATAACCTCCAGACCAGGCAGCGTCCTGGTAAACCTCCTCTGCACCCTCTCCAATGCGTCCATATCCTTCTGGTAATGTGGCGACCAGAATTGTACGCAATATTCCAAGTGTGGCCTAACCAAGGTTCTATACAGCTGCAGCATGACTTCCCAGCTTTTATACTCAATACCCCTGCCGATGAAGGCAAGCATGCCATATGCCTTCCTGACTACCTTATCCACCTATGTTGCCACTTTCAGTGACCTGTGGACCTGTACACCCTGATCCCTCTGCCCGTCGATGCACTTAAGGGTTCTGCCATTTACTGGATAATTCCTAACTGTATTAGACCTTGCAAAACGCATTACCTCGCATTTGTCCGGATTAAACTCCGTCTGTCATTTCTCCGCCCAAGTCTCCAACCGATCTATATCCTGTTGTATCCTTTGACAATCCTCTTCACTATCTGCAACTCCTCCAACCTTAGTGTCGTCTGCAAACTTACTAATTAGCCCAGTTATATTTTCCTCCAAATCATTTACGTATACTACAAACAGCAAAGGTCGCAGCACTGATCCCTGCGGAACACCACTAGTCACAGCTCTCCATTCAGTAAAGCACCCTTCCACTGCTACCCTCTGTCTTCTATGACCAAGCCAATTCTGTATCCATCTTGCCAGCTCACCTCTGATCCCGTGCGACTTTACCTTCTGTACCAGTCTGCCATGAGGGACCTTGTCAAAGGCCTTACTGAAATCCATGTAGATAACATCCACTGCCCTTCCATCATCGATCATCTTTGTCACTTCCTCGAAAAACTTGATCAAGTTAGTGAGACATGACTTCCCCTTCACAAAACCATGCTGCCTCTCACTAATACGCCCATTTGCTTCCAAATGGTAGTAAATCCTGTCACGAAGAATCTTCTCCAATAATTTCCCTACCACTGACGTAAGGCTCACTGGCCTGTAATTTCCTGGATTACCCCTGCTACCCTTCTTAAACAATGGAACAACATTGGTCATTCTCCAGTCTTCTGGGACCTCACCCATAGCCAGTGAGGATACAAAGATTTCTGTCAAGGCCCCAGCAATCTCCTCCCTTGCCTCCCTCAGTACTCTGGGGTATACCCCATCTGGTCCTGGAGACTTATCCACCTTAATATTCTTCAAGACACCTAACACCTCTTTTTTGATCTCAACATAATCCAGGCTACCTACACACTCTTCCCTAGACAAATCGACCGCTAAGTCCTTCTCTTTGGTGAATACTGATGAGAAGTATTCATTTAGTATCTCTCCCATTTCTTCTGGCTCCACACACAGATTCCCACCTCTGTCCCTGAGTGGGCCTACCCTTTCCCTGGCTACCCTCTTGCTTTTTACATATGTATAAAAGGCCTTGGGATTTTCCTTAATCCTGGTTGCCAATGACTTTTCATGACCCCTTTTAGTCCTCCTGACTCCTTGCTTAAGTTTCTTCCTACTTTCTTTATATTCTCCACGGACTTCATCTGTTCCCAGCCTTCTAGCCCTTACGAATGCTTCCTTTTTCTTTTTGACTAATCTCACAATATCCTTCATTATCCAAGGTTCCTGAAACTTGCCATACGTATCCTTCATCCTAGCAGGAACATGCCGGTCCTGAATTCTTATCAACTGACATTTGAAAGCTCCCCACATGTCAGTTGTTGATTTGCCCTCAAACATCCGCCTCCAGTCTAAATTCCTCAGTTCCTGCCTAATATTGTTATAATTAGCCTTCCCCCAATTAAGCACCTTAACCCGAGGACTCCTGTTATCCTTATCCACCAGTATCTTGAAACTTACTGAATTATGGTCACTTTTCCCAAAATGCTCCCCTACTGAAACTTCGACCACCTGGCCGGGTTCATTCCTTAATACCAGGTCCAGTATTGCCCCCTTCCCTAGTTGGACTATCTACATATTGTCTCAGGAAGCCCTCCCGAATGCACCTTACAAATTCTGCACCATCCAAACCCCTAGCACTAAGTGATTCCCAGTCAATATAGGGAAAGTTAAAATCACCCACCACAACAACCCTATTGCTTTTACATCTTTCCAAAATCTGCCTACATAACTGTTCCTCAATCTCCCGTCAGCAATTGGGAGGCCCAAAGTAAACATCCCAACATTATGACTGCACCCTTCCTATTCCGGAGCTCTACCCATATTGCCTCGCTGCATGAGCCCTCCGATGTGTCCTCCTGTCATACAGCTGTGATATTCTCCTTAACCAGCAGTGCACTCCCCCACCTCTTCTACATCCCTCTCTATCCTGCCTGAAACATCTAAATCCTGGAACGTTTATCTGCCAATCCTGTCCATCCGTCAACCAAGTCTCTGTAATAGCAATAACATCATAGTCCCAATACTAATCCAAGCTCTAAACTCATCTGTTATACTTCTCGCATTGAAACAAATGCATTTCAGACCCCCAGTCCCACTGTGTTCAGTAATTTCTCCCTGCCTGCTCTTCCTCTTAGTCCTACTGGCCATATTCACTGGTTCCCAGGCATTTATTTCACCTGCTGACCTATTGCTCTGGTTCCCACCCCCCTGCCATACTAGTTTAAACCCTCCCGAGTGACACTAGCAAAACTCACAGCCAGGATATTGGTGCCCCTCCAGTTTAGATGCAACCCTTCCTTCTTGTACAGGTCCCACCTGCTCCCGGAAGAGATCCCAATGATCCAGATATCGGAAACCCTCCCTCCTACGCCATCTGTTCAGCCACGTGTTTAGCTGCACTATCTTCCTATTTCTAGCCTCACTGGCATGTGGCACAGGGAGTAATCCTGAGATTACAACCCTAGAGGTCCTGTTTTTTAACTTTCTGCCTAACTCCCTGAACTCCCGCTGCAGGACCTCGTCACTCTTCCTGTCTATGTCGTTAGTACCAATGTGTACCACGACCTCTGGCTGTTCTCCCTCCCCCTTCAGAATGTCCCGTACCCAATCAGATACATCCTGGACCCTGGCACCAGGGAGGCAACATACCATTCTGGTGTCACTTTCACGACCACAGAAGCGCCTATCTGAGCCCCTGACTATAGAGTCCCCTATGACAATTGCTCTTCTGTGCTTTGACCCCCCCTGCTGAACAACAGAGCCAGCCGTGGTGCCACTGCTCTGGCCACTGCTGTTGTTTTCCACTGATAGGCCATCCCCCCCAACAGTATTCAAAACGGTATACCTGTTAGAGAGGGGGACAGCCACAGGGGATTTCTGCACTGACTGCCTGCCCCTCCTAGCGGTCACCCATCTATCTGTCTGTACCTTGGGTGTAACCATGTCTGCAAAACTCCTGTCTATGGCACTTTCCGCCACCTGAGTGCTCCTAAGTGCATCCAAATGCTGCTCCAACCGATCCTCACAGAGCTGCAATTGGGTACACTTCCTGCAGTTGTAGTTGTCCGGGACACTTGAAGCGTCAGAACTATGCAACACTTTAGACAAACAATTAACAATAAATCTACAATGGTACGTTTTTTAAATTATTCATTCATGGAATGTGGGCATCACTGGAAAAAGCCAGCATTTCTTGCCCATCCTAATAGCCCATGAGAAGGTGGTAGTGAGCCGCCTTCTTGAACCGCTGCAGTCCATGTGATGCAGGTACACCCAGAGTGCTGTTCAGCTTGGAGTTCCAGGATTTTGACCCATTGACAGTGAAGGAATGGCAATATGTTTCTAGGGCATGATGGTGTGTTACTTGGAGGGGAACTTGCAGGTGGTGTTGTTGCGATATACCTGCTGCCCTTGTTCCTCTAGGTGGTAGAAATCGCAGGTTTAGAAGGAACTTTCGAAGGAACCTGGGCAAGCTGCTGCAGTGCATCTTGTATATGGTACAAACTGCTGCCACTGTGCACTGCTGGTGGAGAGAGTGAACGTTTGAGGTGGTGGATGTGGTGCCAATCAAGTGGACTGCTTTATTGTGCTGGATGGTGTTGAGCTTCTTGAACTAGTTGGAGCTACACTCATCCAAACAAGTGGACAATATTCCATCCCACTCCTGACTTGTGCCTTGTAGATGATGGACAGGCTTTGGGAGTTAGGAGGTGAGTTATTTGCCACAGAATTCCCAGCCTCTGACCTGCTGTTGTAGTCCCAGTATTTATATGGCTGGTCCATTTCAGTTTCTGGTCAATGGTAAGCCCCCAGGATGTGAATAGTGGGGGATTCAGCGATGGTAATGCCAGTGAATGTCAAGGGGAGATAGGCAAATCCTCTCTTGTTGGAGATGGTCATTGCATGATACTTGTGTGGTGCACATGTTACTTGTCACTTATCAGCCCAAATCTGAATGTTCTCCAGGTCATGTTGCATATGAACACAGACACTGCTTCAGTATCTGGGGAGTTATGAATGGGACCGAACACTGTAATCATCAGTGGACAATCCCACTTCTGACCTTATGATAGAGAGAAAGTCATTGATGAAACAGCCAAAAGAGGGTTGAGCCTGGAACACTAGCCTAAGGAACTCATGCAGTGAAGTGATATCCTGGGGCTGAGATGATTGGCTTCCAACAACCACAACCATTTTTCTTTGTTGTGGATATGGCTCCAGCTAGTGGAAAGTTTCCTCCCGATTCCTATTGACTTCAATTTTACTAGGCTCCTTGTTGCCACACTCAGACATGGACAGGGGGTGACCACCATGGAGAGGCAAGCCCAGGAGACCACACAGTGGATGCCTGGTATAAGCGCGACCCTGCAGACCATCACTGGTGCCATGGTCTCACTGCAGCAGTAGGCCAGCAATAGGTTGTCAGTGCCCCTGGGCACCCCTCCAAGTGCAACTCAGTCAAAGGGAAGCAGGGCTGTGCTATCTTGCACGGAAAGACTTTTTTAAAATTCCTTCATGGGATGTGGGCGTCGCTGGCTAGGCCAGCATTTATTGCCCATCCCTAATTGCCCTTGAGGAATGGTGGGAGCTGCAGCCTGACACACTTGTGAGTTCTTCTCAAGGCATGTTAAATGTTGTCCAGAGCCTCCCAGCCCCTTTGCCAGTAAGCCAAGCTCCTCCAGTGGTATTGGTCATGGAGGACTTACCTGCATTGGTGCAGGAGAGCCTGCTATACCCAGGCCTATCCAGGCCGAGGACTTCCAGAGGAGGCCAGCCATGATCATCAAAGGCCCAAGAGGCAGAGGAAGTAGAAGCCTGCTTTCACATATCAGCAGATGTTGGGGATGCACCTTGCAGCAGCGCGCACAGTTGTTTTAAGAAATTCACTTTCACACAGTAAGGTAGCACAGGTGTTTATATTATTGTTTTAAGGAGGAAGCATTGGTGTCATATTAAAATGTTGCATTTCATTCAGGGTGATTTCTTTCCTTTGAGAGCCTCATGATGTTTCCCCTTCAGAGATGTATGAAGTTTAATATCATGTTTTTACAAGGCACTGGCTGCTTGTTCACAGATCGAGGAGTGGGCCTATGTGTGATGACTGAGGAAGAGGATTGAAGGTTCTTAGATGCAACAGTGTGTGCCATCCATGGAAAAGGCTGTTGATTTTATGTCACTTTATGGTGACCATGTGGTTGGAAGCGGGTCAGTATGAGATGGTCCCTTGCCTCCCATGCTTTAATTTCCATGGCACACACATCAGCAGCTGCCCACTGATGTGGATCCCCTTCCATGTCGCTCTCTATTTCAACAATCTCCTCGTTAGATGAGGTTTCTGCCTCCTTTTCTTCTCCAGGCTGATGTTGCCACCGCTCTGCATGGTAATGTTATGTAGTGCATAACACACAACGTCTATCTGTGACACCTTTACTGGGTTGTACTGGAGAGCACTCCCAGTGTGATTGAGGCAATGGAAATGTATCTTCAGCAGGCCGATAGTTTGCTCTATGATGTTCCTTGTGTCGTGACTGGCATTCAACGTCTCTTCTGCCTTACTGCAGGAGTTTTTGATGAGCACCATCAGCCATGTGTGGAGAGGGTAGCCCTGTCATCCAGGATCCACCCCTTGATGGACGGGCACCTAGTTGGGATACTGGGTGCCCAATCCATCTCCCACACTGACATTGACCACCTGAGGTCATTGCCGCTGTGAGCGCTTGTAGGTCTGAGCGCATTCCCAGGAAGCCCTGATTGATCTCCTGGAGCAGCCTCTCCATGAGAGCCGCCACTCTCTCCATGGAGGAGACAGTGCACTCGGCCATGAGGGTCATTGCATTGCTCACACTCTGCAAGGACTCCTCTACAACGGAGACCATAGCACGCATTCCCTCATGTATCGCCGCCAGATCCTCCCGCACATCCTGCTGGACTTTCAGCATGTGCTGCTTCAGGGATGACTCCAGAGGCCCATCATCAGTCACTGACTGAGCATGTTCCTGGTCCCCAGCAGTCCTCCAACTGCTGACACCCTGGGCACTCTCTGCCTCTGCCTGCACCTCAAGCGAGTGTGAAGTACCCTCACCGCTGTGCACCAAGATACTAGCCACCGATCTAATGCCCACCGAGGTGCTGGTATCTGCGCTGGTGCCTGCCTGGCTGAGAGGGTGTGACGCAGGTGCGTTGTGATGGTTGCTGTCCTCTGGGGTCAGTCATGAGCCACCTTCTGAGGGGGTAGCCCTTGTCACCCAGTAGCCATCCATCCAGTCAGGCTGGAGCAGTGAATAGCCTCAGCTCCTGGGAGTGTCTGAGGATGAAAGCGCCATGGGAGCTGCCAGGGTACTTTGCACAGACTTGTAGAATCTGCATCCTGTGATCACACACTATCTGCACGTTCATGGAGTGGAATCCCTTCCTGTTGACGAAGGAACCGGGCTCACCCGCTAGCACCTTGATGGCCACATGTGTGCAGTCTATAGTACCCTGGACACAGGGGGAACCCAGCAATTACTGCAAAGCCTCTGACTCGCTGTGTCTAGCTGACCTCGTCTGTGTGGTAGGGAATGAAAGTCAATGCACGCCTGAACAAAGCCTCTGTCACCAGCTTGACACAAGTGTGGACAGCTGATTGGGAGGCTCCACAAAGACCACCCACGGACCCCTGGAAAGAGCCGGAGGCATAGAAGTTGAGGGCACCGTGACCTTCAGCGCCACTGGCATGGGGTGTCCACCCACACAGTCGGAGCTGATCTCAGGGCCGATCCTCTGACAGATGGAGGTCACTGTCTTGCTTGAGAGGTGGAGTCTCCTTCGGCATTGCACCTCAGACATATTGAGGTAGCTGCATCACTGCCTGTAAACCCTGGCAACAGGATAATGGTGTCTTCTGCGGCCCCTTCTGCCTTGGACTTCCTGTTGGCCCTGCACCCCTTGTGCCTGCGCCTCTCCTCCCACAGGCCATTCCCCTGGGGGCTAAATAGGGACACCTGGCCTCCTCCCCCTTCTGGCCCTCTCTTCCTCCTCAGAGGAGGTGCCTCCAGCAGAGACCACAATCCCCATTCCCAAGGTAAAGGAAGGTTGTCTGATACCTGGAAGGCCCCATGTGGTATGATTCCTCCGGAGTCCTGAACTGAAGACTCTTATTTCTGTCAAAGCAGCTCTGAAGCGAAATGAAGTTGTCCTGTTCGCACAAGCAGCAGCAACTTATAAGCTAAAGTACAAACAACTCGCATTAGTGAGCCCACTCACCCCTCTTATCCCATACGTGGATGAGTTTTTTGAAAATGTGGCCTGCCTGTTGCACCCATGCAACACCCTGAAAATCACACGAGCTATGTAAACTCTGAGACAATTGGTGTCTCAAGGGCCTTAACTGGCCCGTTAATTAATGGCAGGCGCACCTCCGTCTTCATCACGTTTCCCCCCCACCAAAATATCGCCAGGGTGCGCAATGACGTCAGGACGCACACCTGACATCATCGCACGTCATATTATGCTCGGGCATATCGGGCACACGCCCGCATGCCAAATGTAAAATTCTGCCCATGGATGCAGTCTATTCAACCTTGAACACACAGAAAGTTGGCAATAGCTGAGAATCCATTGCCCTCTTTGCCTTGTCCATCCAGAATCTTATGAATTCTCCAGCCTTCTTGTACAGCACATTTGTCACCTTCTTGATACAGCAGTGAGTGGTTGTTTGGGAGATGCTGCAGATGTCACTTGTAGACCCCTGGAAGGAACCGGCTTCATAGAGGTTAGGAGCTGCAGTCACCTTCAATGCCACTGACATAGATGTCCACTGTATGTCCATTTCCCAGTTCATCCTGCATTAGGGCACATAGTTTTGTGATGGTCTCCCTAGAGAGGCATAGTCTCTTAAGGAATTGTCTTTCTGATGTTTGTGGGTATCCTAGCCCTGTAAACACCTGGATGTGCGAGGGATCTGTATCTGCCTCTACTTGCTGTCTGGCTTCTTGTTATTGTGCTCCCTCCTGTTGCTGCTGCTCAGCTGCCTGCACTGGTTCCTGTGCAGCGTGATGTTCCTCTGCAGTGCTGCTCCCCCCACCTCCCCCAACCCCCCCGCAGTGCTCAAGGATGAAGGGGTACAGGGTGAATGATTGCCATTGTGCAACAACCCCTCCCTTTTTTTCAAGGCAGCTTCTGAAAGTGTCCTCCTCTTAAGGACTCAGGCATGTAATGCCGCTTTAAGGAGTGGCCACTCTGGCCGTAGGCTATGTGCTTATTTTTGATTCATTCACAAGATATAGGCTTCGCTGGCTGGACCAGCATTTATTGCCCATCCCTATCTGCCCTTGAGAAGGTGGTGGTGAGCTGCCTTCTTCAACCGCTGCAGCCCATGTGGTGTAGGTACACCCATAGTGCTGTTAGGAAGGGAGTTACAGCATTTTGACCCAGCGACAGTGAAGGAACGGTGATATATTTCCAAGTTAGGATGGTGAGTGACTTGGAAGGGAACTTCCAGGTGATGGTGTTCCCATGTATCTGCTGCCCTTGTCCTTCTAGATGGTAGTGGTTGTGGGTTTGGAAGGTGCTGCTGAAGGAGCCTTGGTGAATTCCTGCAGTGCATCTTATAGATGGTACACACTGCTGCTACTGTGCGTCGGTGGTGGAGGGAGCGAATTTTTTTGGACGGGGTCTAAATAAGGGGGTTGTTTTGTCCTGGACGGTGTCAAGCTTCTTGAGTGTTAAGGGAGCTGCACTCATCCAAGCAAGTGGGGAATATTCCATCACACTCCTGACTTGTGCCTTTTAGATGGTAGACAGACTTTGGGAAGTCAGGAGGTGAGTTACTTGTCGCACAATGCTGAGCCTCTGACCTGTTCTTGTAGCCAATGTATTTATTATGGCTAGTCCAGTTCAGTTTCTGGTCAATGATAACCCCCAGGATGTTGATAGTAGGGGATTCAGTGATGGCAATGCAATTGAACATCAAGAGGCGGTGGTTTGATTCTCTCTTGTTGGAGATGGTCATTTCCTGGCACTTGTGTGGCACAAATGTTACTTGCCACTTGTCAGCCCAAGCCTGGATATTGTCCAGATCTTGCTGTATTTGGACATGGACCGCTTCTGTATCTAAGGAGTCGCGAATGGTGCTGAACATTGTGCAATCATCAGCAAACATCCCCACTTCTGACCTTTATGATGGAAAGAAGGTCATTGATGAAGCAGCTGAAGGTGGTTGGGCCTAGGACACTATCCTGAGGAACTCCTGCAGTGATGTCCTGGAGCAGAGATGGCTGACCTGCAACAACCACAACCATCTTCCTTTGTGCTAGGTATGACTCCAACCAGTGGAGAGTTTTCCCCTGATTCCCAATGACTCCAGTTTTGCTGGGGCTCCCTGATGCCACACTCGGACAAATGCGGCCTTAATGTTCAGCTCTTTTGTCCATGTTTGAACAAAGGCTGTAATGAGGTCAGGAGCTGAGTGGCCCTGATGGAACCCAAACTGGGCATCAGTGAGCAGGTTACTGCTAAGCAAGTGCCGCTTGGGAGCATTGTTGGTGACCCCTTCCATTTCAGTACTGGTGATCGAGAGTAGACTGATGGGGCGGTAATTGGTCGTGTCTGATTTGTCCTGCTTTTTGTGTACAGGACATACCTGGGCAATTTTCCACAAAGCCAGGCAGATGCCAGTGTTGTAGCTGTACTGGAACAGCTTGGTTAGGGGCACAGCAAGTTCTGGAGCACAAGTCTTCAGTACTGTTGCCGGAATATTGTCAGGGCCCATAGCCTTTGAAGTATCCAATGCCTTCAGCTGTTTCTTGATATCACATGGAGTGAATCGAATTGGCAGAAGACTGGCATCTGTGATGCTGGGGACCTCCGGAGGAGGCCGAGATCGAGATGGATCATCCACTTGGCACTTCTGGCTGAAGATTGTAGCAAATGCTTCAGCCTTATCTTTTGCACTGATGTTCTGGGCTCCTCCATCATTGAGGATGGGGATATTTGTGAAGCCTCCTCCTCCAGTGAGTTGTTTAATTGTCCACCACCATTCACGACTGGATGTGACAGGTCTGCAGAGCTTAGAACTGATCCGTTGCTTAGCTCTGTCTATCACTTGCTGCCTATGCTGTTTGGCACACAAGTTGTCCTGTGTTATAGCTTCACAAGGTTGACACCTCATTTTTAGATATGCCTGGTGCTGCTTCTGGCATGCACTCCTGCACTCTTCATTGAACCAGGGTTGATCCCCTGGCTTGATGGTAATGATAGTGTGGGGGATATGCCGGGTCATGAGGTTACAGATTGTGTTCAAGTGCAATTCTGCTGCTGATGACCCACAGCACCTCATGGATGTCCAGTCTTAAGTTACTAGATCTGTTCGAAATTTAGCACGATGAAGCACGATCGTCTCCACAATGACTGTGCAGTGGTCACTCCTGCAGCAGGCAGGTTGGTGAGGATGAGGTCGAGTATGCTTTTCCCTTTTGTTGGTTCCCTCACCACCTGCCGCAAACCCAGTCTAGCAGCTCTGTCATTTAGGACTCGGCCAGTAGTGGTGCTACCGAGCCACTCTTGGTGATGGACATTGAAGTCCCCCATCCAGAGTACATTCTGTGCCCTTGCCACCTTCAGTGCTTCCTCCAAGTGGTGTTCAACATGGAAGAACACTGATTCATCGGCTGAGGGGGTGGGGTGGGGGGACGGTGGTGCTGGTACGTGGTAATCAGCAGGTGGTTTCTTTGCCCATATTTGGCCTGGTGCCATGAAACTTCATGGGGTCCAGAGTTGATATTGAGGACTCCAGGGCAACTCCCACCCGACTGTATACTCTGTGCCGCCACCTGCCAGTGGGACAAGCCATGCCCGGGATGGTGATGGTGGTGTCTAGGACATTATCTGTAAGATATGATTCACAGACTAGGCAAGCAACAGCTCTCTCAATTTTGGCACTAGCCCCAGATGTTAGTAAGTAGGGCTTGCAGGGTTGAGAGGGCTGAGATTGCTGTTGTCGTTTCCGGTGCCTCGGTCGATTCCATTTTTGTGGCTTTGTGATATAACTGAGCAGCTTGCTAGGCCATTTAAGAGTCAACCGCTCTTGCTGTGTGTCTGGAGTCACATGTAGGCCAGACCAGGATGACAGATTTCCTTCCCTAAAGGGCGCCAGTGAACCTGATGGGTTTTTACAACAACCGACAAGGGTTTTTATGGTTTCGTGGTGGGATTTGAACCCGGGTCCCCAGCGCATTACCCTGGATAGTCCAGTGACAATACTACTATGCCATCACCTCCCCTTTAATCTTTGGAACCAACACATTAGGCTTAGTCACATCCTATGTCAGAGTGTCAGATTATCAAGTTTGAACGGAAAGAACAAATCTCCAAAGACAATGCAGCTGCCTGTGACTCACTCTCCTGCAAGTCAAAAACTCTCATCGTGAGTCAGATAATCCACATTTAAGTCACCAACGTTCAGTGGGCGAGTTAGTGAAGGCACGGGAGACTCATGTCAGTTTCATTTAATTGGGGTGGTTGCATTAAATCCCAGCGAATTATATTTAAATTGCAAGCAAGCGGTTGATTTTGATTATTTATGACGTTCCCACTGATAACGGGCAAATTTCCTGCTTACTATCCTTCCACCGACATAATCAGGATCCATTTTCCTGCTGCCAGGGTTCAGCTACATGACCTCCCATGTGATTCTCTAAGCCCGCCCGCCATCTTGCCCGCTCCAGTAGGCTCTACAAAATCTGGCCCCATGTCCTCTGGATGGCATTGTTACAGAGTGAACAAAATTAGTAATACAAAATAATTTCCAACAAAAATAAAGCTTAAACTAGCATTGAAAGAAAATGCTGCTCTTGCTGTACTTCGAGCAAATCGTCTACTTTTCAAAACTGTTACAGCCCGGGTTGTTTTGCTGGAAAGAAGGTGTAAGATATTCACACTTGGAGACAATGGCAGCAGTGGCGATACTTACAGTGGTTAAACTGCTAGTCTCCACAATCCCAGGAAAATGTTGAGAATGTCAAGTTGTAAACAGTTATGTTTTAAACTGCCCATTTACTTCCAAGATAAAAGAGAGTTAGGGTCTCAAGGATAGCTAATCAGATTTTCTACCTGGATACAAAGCCCATATGATTCACTTTGTCATGGCAATGGGCTTTGAGAGGGGAAGGGTTTTGAAGATATTTCTGAAGGCTCACAGACACAGGCAGTCTGCCAGGATCCAGGAGAGAGGGAACAGCTAGAGGCCAAAAGTCTCTATGCTTCACCATGCAGGAATGTGGGTGGAAATGTTTGTATGTCGAACTTATGCAGTTTTGCAGATTTTTTATTTTGCTTTTCAATTGCAAAAGACAAAGCTTTTTGCTAGAATCACCACTTATTTTGAGCACTTTGTTTCAATCCCCATAGACTGATAATTTTTAAAAATAATTCGAATTTCCAGTTGGTAACTAAAAGGATGACATGACAAGGTTTCAACTTTTAAAACTTTTACTATAACAAACAAACTAAGAGCACTATGACTAAACACTATTTTTGTAGGCAACTTATACACAGGACTTTCACCTTTTACTTTTAATGAAAAACCCACTTCACAGGTATTACTTTACACTGTCCTTTAAGCAGTCATTTAATTTTCTCGGACCCAGTCCAAAGTGATTCTTAGCTCCCAAGGGTTCTTTCTGTTCCTTTCCTTTCCCATTCTGGCAACTTATAACTCTGAAAGTGTTTTTCACAGTAAGGGGTTTCCTGGCAATTGTCCCTCCAGTGCAAGCTAGGTGAATCTAACAGCCTTGTTTCAAATCCTCACAAATTTGGTCTTTTCAATCCGAGCTGTTGGTTTTGAATATTTATGAGATTCCCACTGATAACCGGCAAGTTTCCTGCTTGCTTACCATCCTGTCACTGACATAACCGGGATCTGTTTTCCTGTTGCCAGGGTTCAGCTGCATGGCCTCCCACATGATTCTCCGAGCCCACCTGCCATCTTGCCCACTCTAGCAGGCTCCACAAAATCTGGTCCCATGTCTTCTGGATGGCATTGTTACAGAGTGAACAAAATTGGTAATACAAAATAATTTCCAACAAAAATAGGAGCAGAAGTAGGCCATTAGGCCCCTCGAGCCCTCCCCGCCATTCAATAAGATCATGGCTGATCTACTTGTGTTTCGAGTTCCACATACCCATCTACCCCCAATAATTTTGATTGCCTTGCCTAACAAGAATCTCTCTACCACTGCCTTAAAAATATTCAATGACCCCACTTCCACTGCCTTCCGAAACACTTCTTCCAAAGTCGCACAACCCTCTGAGAAAAAAAATCTCCTCATCTCTGTCCTATAAGGGTGACCCCTAATTTTAAAACAGTGCCCCCTATTTCTGGACTCACCCACAAGACGAAACATCCTTTCCACTCCACCTTGTCAAGACCATTCAGGAGCTTATTTACTTCAATCAAGTCACCACTCACTCCTCTAAACTCCAGTGGAAACAAGCCCAGTCTGTCTAACCTTTCCTCATAAGACAACTTGCTCATTCCAGGTATCAATCTAATAAACCTCCTCTGAACTACCTCCAGTGCATTTACATCCTTCCTTAAATGAGGAGACCAAAACTACACACAGTATTCGAGATGCGGTCTCACCAATGCCTTGTATAATTGAAGCATAACATCCTTACCTTTATGTTCAACTCCTCTCATAATAAAGGATAACATTCCATTAGCCTTCTTGATTACGTGCTGTAACTGAGTACTAATTTTTTATGACTCATGAACAAAAACACCTAGATCCCTCTGAACATCGGAATTCTGAATTCATTCTCCATTTAAGTAATACTCTGTTTTTTTATTATTCCTACCAAAATGAACAACTTCACATTTTCCCACATTACACTCCATCCAGCAGATTTGTGTCCATTCACTCAGCTTATCTCTATCTGTCTGCAAACTCCTTTTGTCTTCTTCACAACATACTGTCCTACCTATCTTTGTGTCATCTGCAAATTTAGCTACCCTGCCTTCGCTCCCCTCATTGAAGTCATTGATGTAAATTGTAAAACGTTGAGGCCCCAGCACAGACCCCCACAGGACTCCACTAGTCACATCCTGCCAATCAGACAAAGATCCATTTATGCATACTCTGTTTTCTGCCAGCTAGTCAATCTTCTATCCGTGCTAATATGTTACCCCCTACACCATGAGCTTTATTTTCCACAATAACCTTCGATGTGGCACCTTATCAAATGCCTTCTGGAAATCAAAGTACAGCACATCCACAGACCCCCCTTTAAACACAGTACATGTGACTCATTCAAAGAACTCCAATAAGTTTGTTAAACATGATTTCCCTTTCACAAAACCATGCTGACTCTTCCTGATTATCTTGTGCGCCGAATCTTCCTGACATCGGGCGTGCTTGGTGGTGTGAGCAGAAAATGTGGCGAGAAGGATAGAAATCGGTTTCACAACATCATGAAACCAGTTTGTGATTATCTGCTCAGCCCGTCGATGGTGGTCCACATTACCCGCCATCGGACATCGGGAACCTCTTGTAATACATCTACATATCATCATAAGGCCAACCCGCCAGAATCATCGCCTACTGCTGGGTCATCCGTTCATCACGCCGATGTGTTTCACAACAGCATATATAAGATGTGCACCCGGCGGGCTAACTTTGAGGGGAACCCAGAGGTGAGTACACACAGCGCTTGCCTGGGTCATCTGTTGGACTTCAAGGTTGAGACGCATTGGCAGGGGGGTGGTGGAGGGCTGCCCTGCCCTTGAGGTGACTTGGGGGTGGGCAAGGGTTGCTCTGCGGCTGAAGCGGGTTTGGGGGGGTGGGGGGGTGCGGCGCAGGGCAAAGACTGCCCTGCATTTGAAAGTAGTGTACAAGCAGCTGCGGAGTGGGTATGGAGAGAAGCAACCACGCATTAGGGAAACCTTGTATAAAGGGACCATTCCTCTGCAGCTGAGACAGTTCAGGTGCAGCCACATTGACGTGCTTGGAGTCGGGCCTCTAGCTTATCTGCCCACTCAAGCAACACAGAGGCCTGAAAGTGCCACCAAATGCTGCAGAGCTATTCACCCCTCAGGCACAGGCTGCAAACTAATGAGCATTTTAGTGGACTGCAGAACAGTTGGATGACTGCACACGTTGAACAATCTCCTTGTTAAAGCTGGCCATGAAGCAGTCACCAACGGAGGCGCTGGCAGCCGCTTGCAAAGTCATCATCCCAGTTTGGACCAGTCTCCCCCGTAGTTCAAGCTGACAGTGCAGCCTTGCACTGCGGGTTAGGAGAATGCCTGTGCCTGAGCTGAGAGCACAGCATGCAGTCCAATGGGCAAAGCTGCAGCTAATCAGTCAGGTGGAGTGGGGCGAAGGTGGGTGGGGTTTAGGGCAGCAATGCAGCGCACTAATCTCTGGCCATCAAATTGGTGGTCAGCCCTCTCCGGGATGCATTAAGGAGACTTCAAGCTTAACCAAGGCAGGTTCTTAGTGCACCATGCTAACCCATGTGTCTCTCTCTTCCATCCTGCAGGAGGAGTACATCAGAAGCATGGAGCCTCGTGAACTAGCTGTATACCTGGTGGCATACAGAGAGCGGAGACAATGGAGAAGAGAGCGACGGAGACAGCTGGCTGCACAGAGGGAGGAGCAGCACCCTCTAGAACAATGGGCAGCTGGGGCTGTGGAAGAGCCACAGTGAGCCGTTGTTGGTCGGCACTTAGCTAAACCCAAGGTCCGTAAATGCCACCTTTCATTCCTGCATACAATCGACAACCAGTGCTGCCAAAGACTGTGCATGTCTAGGGAATTGGTCGGTCACATCTGGCAGTTGCTGCAGGACTCGGCGCCAAGGGGTCATGGAGGGCATCCACTGCCTGTGGCTGTGAAAGAGACCATGGCGCTCAATTTTAATGCCCGTGGCTCCTTTCAGGGCTCTGCAGGTGACCTCTGTGGGATTTCACAAGCCTCCATCCACAAATGCATCCATGAGGCCATGGATGCCATCTTTGTGAGGACACATAAATTTGTGCATTTGGCTGGGGACCAGGAGAGCCAGAGTGCAAGACCAATTGGATTTGCCCAGATCTTGGGTTTCCCACAGGTGCAGGGTGCCATCGACTGCACTCACGTGGCACTCAGATCTCTGTCGCAACACACGGTCAACTATGTCAATCGCAAGGGATTCCATTCACTGAATGTGCAGCTGGTGTGCGACCACCACAAACGCATCCTGCAGGTCTGTGCCTGGTTCCCAGGGATCGTCCACGACTCTTACATTCTCAGTCGGTCACAGATTCCTGATGTATTCCAGGGTCCACAGATGCTTCAAGGTTGGCTCCTTCGGGTCAAAGGCTACCTGCAGAGGCCATGGATGATGACACCCGTGCAGCGGCCTCAGACTGCAGCAGAGCGACGGTATAACGAGGCTCAGGCTGCAACTCACAGCTTGGTGGAGCAAACCATCAGGATGCTGAAAATGAGGTTCCAGTGCCTGGGCCGGTCTGGTGGAGCCCTACAATATAGCCCACAGAGGGTGTCACACATCATTGTCGCCTGCTGCACCCTTTACAACCTGGTGCTGCAACAGAGAGAGGAGCTGGCTGAGGAGGAAATACAAGAGATAGAGGCCTCCTCCAATGAGGAGGACCTCAGCAGTGATGAGGGTGAGGAGATCCTCAAAGTTGACGATGATGGGGATGAGGCCCCCACACTGGCCAGAGGAGGCAGCTTCTAATGGATGAAAAATAGAGTGTGTTTAACACTATTGAAAGGGTAGCCTTATAAAATAACAATGTGTAAATATTTAATCTTTTCCCATTACTTCTATTTTTTCACCTCAGGCATCTGCTGAGATAGCAATTCCAAGGTCAGTTTGTTTATTTGGGGAGTTATATGGGCTCTGGGCTGTGATCCAACTGCCTAATCATTTTCCAAATGCTTAACTCTGTTTACACAGTTGGTTTGAGGAGACTGTTTGTTTACTTGGGGAGTTTAATGGGCTACTCAACAGCTTCCAACTGTCATAATAGGGCTCGTAAATTATGTTCATGAAGTGAATAATGGGTGAGGTGGGTAAGGGATAAGGATGAGGGAGGTTTGAATTAATTAGAAGGTTTCAACTTCTGTAGATTGTGAGGCCTTCCCACGCACTTCAGCCTTTGCTGTTGATTCCATTGGAAGAACTGGGCCAGTGATGTTGGGAACAGAAGTGGCTTTTTAAACTGACCACGCGCGGCATCATTGCCACTTCTGCCCCCACCTTGGGCCTGCCACCTCCGGCAACAGGCCCGCCTCCAGTTCAATTAAATCCACAGCTGCTGGGAAATCCTACTTCCTGGTATCCTGGCAATGGAGGCAGGACCACAATGGGGGAATTAGTCCTGCCTCCTGACTCCCACCTCCAAGATTAAAATCGTCCTGTGATATTGACGGTGAAGGCTGGGACTCTGTCAATGCTTCTTGAGCTGTCTATGGGATTGGCTACAAATGCAGTATCTAAGCACAAAGGTATTTAGAGCAGGACTTTTTTAAATTAAAGATTTAGTCACACTTTAACCTTCCCCCCCACCCAGATTGTTGATAAATGTTTGATCCCCTCCTCTCTATCATGGTATAACAATGAACCACTGATTATTTTAAGAAGCCAGTTTACTCAGATGGAGCGCATGCTTTACCTGTGAAGATAAATGTCAGGACATTTAAGAGCATTTGGGGATTTTAAAGATGTTATCTGCAAGGGAAGAAGGCTGGATCAATTGGCCAACATATGCATTTGAATCATTGCTTTGGACAGAATTATTAGCTTTTGTATTACATTTCAACTCAGACCAATATTTTAGCTTTTACTTCAGAAGGATACATTTCAATCCAATTACTAACCATTATATTTGTTTTGGGAAAGTTAATATGTGGTATTTGCTCCATATTATTATGATTCCTAAGAATTAAAATAACCAAGTTGTTGCCAATAAAATCAGAATTATATCGCTATCTATGTTCTCTCCAGAAAGTGACATGGAATAATTCCTTAAATGTCGTTCATTAAAAATGAATTACTTGGGAGAGTGGGAGAGAAGTGGTATTGTTTCACTGACACAGTTATAGTGCTTGTTCCAGTCTCTTTGAAATAAATACATGGTTGGAGAACACTGATTTGTCAAAATAACAGTGAGAATCATGGCTGGTACAAGAGGTAAGTAAAATGATGATTTTTTTGGATGAGAATATAACTTAGTTAAGAAATTATGTAAATATTTTGTGCACAGGAGGATGTGCCCCAGTGATGTAGGCATCAGGATTCTAAGCTGGGTGGGTTTCTGCATAAGTTAATGGCCTAGCTTAGGCTTCATTAATGTATGAAAATGCACGATTAAAAGCAGACTTATGGTCAACAGATTCACATGTTTGAACAGCAATTAACTGCAGGAAGGTGGTGATGTGACATACCAGAGTAAGTAATTATACAGCTTTTCTCCCCTTTTACCTTGAGGTGGTGGAAAAGTGCAGTTTCCTGTGTGCCAGCAGCCCTCTGGAGCCTCACTCAATTGGCTATATATAAGGTCAGGCAATGAGTACAAATAGGCTATTTTACCACACTAAAGCTGTTCTTGCTTGTCATCTGCAATCAAGACTAGTCACCCTGGTTGATTTCCCCAGCCGTTCCCACAATCCAGGGGTGCTGAAAACAACTGTAATACCCCAATTATGAACTCTGCAGAGAATGGGATGTAAACCTTGGGGCACCTTTTCTATTTAGCTTCATACTTCACCTGATAATGCCATGTTTTTCTATGGTTGAAGAGCCACAGGCACAGGGTATCCCTGTATATCATGTTACTCTAAACCGGAAAATTAAGTATGAATTATATCAGCTAATAGGAAACTTGAATTATTAACTCTATGGCCTGAGTTCTTCCCTCATTGGGAGGGCTCGGCAGGAACAGGCAAGGAGCCGACCGCCACCCGCAATCAGCTCCACACCGTGATTTCACACGGGCGGGCCAATTAAGGCCCACCCTGCGTGGATCGCGAGCGGTAGCACTGTGCCTGTGCGGGCGGGGGGGAGAAGGGAGAGTCGTGTCTAGCGCGCAGTTTGTGCATGCGTGCGAAAGAGCTCTTCAATCTCCCTGAGGCATAGACAATAAAGACATTAAAAATTGAATGAAACATGTCCCCTCATGTGACTGTGTCACATGAGATGGGACATGTTTCTAATGTCAAAAGGAAGTTTTTATTTAATTAGTATCAACTTTAGGAAACCTCATCCCGCTCATGGTTGAGGTTTCCTAAAAAATGTAAAGGCCGCTTGGCCTTTTCGCCTGCCCGCCAACCATTAGGTTGGACAGGTAGGGTAGATTTTAAGCTAATTAGTTCATTATTGACCTTAATAGGCCTTTCAATTATCAGCGGGCACAGGACGCATGCCCGATGTCATTGTGCGTCATATTACATTCAGGCGTGTCGGGTGTGCGCCTGCACACTGGAGGTAAAACTCTGGCCTATGGCTTAAAACCAGATGATGGAGATTGGTGCTTTTTTAACATGAGCATGTGACTGCTGATACTATCTGAAGGATTTGACTGTTGCAGAAATACATTATGTGGGCTCAAAGTGTAACTATTTAATCAATACAAGAAACTTATGCATTAAAAGGCAGCTCTGCTACTTTATCTTAGTGGCAAGACTTATAAGTATGTTTTAAGGAACACTGAGGTGGAGTTATATTAGTTGGTTGCTTCATGTAAAGTTGGGTTTCTGGAAACAGCAGAGGGGAAAATGCCAACTGAGGGCTTTGGGCAATAGATCTGTGAAGGAACTTGGCAGCATTTGTGTGAAAAAGCAAATGCTCAAGTTTATTGTGGAGGATTCTGGAAGCATCTGCCCGCTTCATTTACCTTGTTTTAATTCCAAGGGACAACTGCATCCCCACTGATTGTGGTTGATGGTAACCCATCTCTGGCAAAGATAGAGTGTCTGCTTGTGTCCTGCCATCCATTCTTAATTAGCACATTTTCTTAGATAATATCACTACCTTCAACACCTCTTTGATCCTTCTGTCTGTGACATCTTTTGATTATCTGCTCCTATCACTGCTTGCTTGTCCCTACAACCACGCCACCCCCCCCCCCCTCAATTTCTCTCTCCCGCCGCCCACCTTAAACCAGCTTATATTTCACCCCTCTCCTAACTATACTCAGTTCTGTTGAAGGGTCGTGAGGACTCGAAACGTTGACTCTTTTCTTCTCCACCGATGCTGCCAGACCTGCTGAGTTTTTCCAGGTAATTTTGTTTTTGTACATGGTAGTTTGTTGCATTTGCACCACTTGGCAATGCAAAGAGGAGGCACAGTAATAAGAAGAGCAATCGCCTGATGAGGAAGAATTGGGTAAATGTGTATGTGAGAATGTAACAAAAGCAGAGTGTCATGAACAATGAGAATCACCTCGTGTCTCAGTATTACTGTTGGCTGTGTTTAGAGAAAAGAATACAATCCCTCAGATGTAGGACAAATCAGTTCCTGAACTTGTTTGTGCCGTTCTTTATAAGAACCTTTAACAGGAGTTTGGTGTATGGATGGCGATATGCACTCAGAGTGGACTCACTGACTTTAATGCATTGGAATAGTTTTTCATACATATTTAATTAAAGTTAGATCTTCGTGTTAGGGTAATTTTCTGTTATTGTTATTCATTTATACATACTATTTTAACAAACGTACCCAAAACAAATTTCTGTATGAATAGTAATAAGGTGAAGTCTTAATCACAAGAAAGGGGGTAACCATCTGGCATTGCAGCCAGAGAAGTTAGGGTGCAGTTGATAGAGCAGTGCTTTCAGTGACTTCCTCAACCCCTTATCTAAAACGTTAATAATAGCTCTCAGCATTAACAGTCCTTTGGTTCCCCTTCACCACCCAATTGATTCTGCATTTAAGAAAGAAAATTCAGGCAACTTTTATGTCAATGAGTTTCAGAGGGTACAAACTAAGACGCTAATGAGAAAATACTATAATGAAATTGATTTTAATCTCAAACAAAACATTTTAGTGGATTCTTTTGTTGTCCAAGTGATCAACTCGTACAGCTTTTCTTGAAATAAGGTTAACAAGCTCTCCTACATTGTGCACCACCATTGCCTTTAACAGTCAATTCCACTCAGGCCACAAGTTAAACCAGGACTTGGCGATTTGTACGACTCAGAACCGCACCTCTTAATCTATGACCAATAAAACCATGGAATGAATAACTTTCAAATCCAAAAAAAAATCCATGAATTCTCCCATTCCATGAGTTTGTATTTCAAAAATAATTTTTGTTCATCAAACACATACAGAGCTCTGAGCAAATGACCATTATTTAGTTTGAACCCAATGTGATGACTGTAAAACTAACCATAATTTGTAGCTTACATCTCCATTTTCAATCAAGCAAAGCAGAACATTTTTGTGGAAGTTTGTTGCATGAAACCACAGGTAGATGGCAGTGAAGTGCAAACGAAAGAAGAAAAATTTTAATCTCCTAACATACAAGGTTGTCTTCTGACTGAAAACAGGAAGAAAGCGAGAGAGGGAGGAAGGTTTGTATTTACAGTTCTTTTCATGACCACCAGACATCGCAAAAGGCTTTACAGCCAATTAAGTACTTTTGAAGTGTGGTCCCTGTTGTAATGTAGGAAACCTACATTAAAAATGAGTAGTTCATTTTATATTATACAAAATATATAATTTTATATGTATAAAATATAAAATTTTCTTATTAACATTTTAATTATTAACTTTATTATTACCTTTTGTAATTTAAATATTAATATTTATTATTAATAAATAATATTATTATATGGATTCAAATTTCAAATCCAAAACCAATAGTAAATGCTGTCAAATCAAAATATTTTATTAAAAATTATACAGCTTATGAAGGTTTTTTGATGGTTGGGAGCATTGAATTATGCTTTCTTCTCCATGTCAATAAATTGTGAAACACTAAAATGAGACATTCGATGACCACTGTTCTAATCAAAATTTATTATTTCAACATTGTAAATGTAAAAACAATACAGAAAATATACAAGGAATCTGCATTTGAAAAGCAAACCTATTGTTTCCCTTGCTTATAGATCCAGGGTGGTATTTAATTGAGGTGACAGAGGTCTCACCCCCAACTGGAGAGCCGATGGGAGACGCATATTGTCTTCTTTGGGGAAAGCCCACCAAATTAAGTGTCAAATAAGCACTGGCCTGTGGTGGGCCTTTCCTGGGATCAAGGGCCCCATGGGCAGAATTTCCCCCCGTTGCAGGGGAAATTGATGGGCTGGAGCATGTGGGCGCGTTTCGGATCAGAAGCACAGCGCCATTTTACGTGGGCGGGCCAATTAAGTCCCACCCAGCGTGATGTCCACAGGGAAGCACTATGCGCTTCCTGTGCGGGCGGGGGGGGGAATCCCTAAAATCGAGAGTCCATACTTCCGTGCATGTGCATGTGCACGAAAGAGCGCACTCATCTCCCTGAGGCTAAGTGCTGCCTCAGGGAGATCGCCTCTACTTTCAACAATATTAAAAATAGAAAAAAAAATCCCTTACGTGTCCCCTCATGTGTCAATGTCACATGAGTTGGGACATGTTCATAATTTCCATAACAGCTTTATTAAAATTTTTAAAACCCTACATGAAACCTCATCCCGCCGGTGGATGAGGTTTCATGTTTTTTCTAGTTGCCGCTGGAGCTCCTGGCCGACCCGCCAACCTTAAGGTTGGACGGGCAGGTCCTTTAATTGCTTAATTGGTCGTGTCAATGGCCTCAATTGGCCATTGGCAGGTCAGCGGGCACACAGCTGATTTTGCTGCACCCCCGCCTTCCTGAAAACTTAAATGGGGCGCGGTGACGTCGGGAGTTCCACCAGATGTCATCCCGCGTCATTTTACGCATCGGCGGGCGGGCCCCGCCCCCTGCTCGCCGACGGTAAAATCCTGCCCCATGAGTGGGAATTCTGCCACCCCACCAAGTCCTGTTGACCAGAGGCTGGCAGCTGTTCATTGCAGTCAGTGCTGGAGGGAGTGATGGCAGCTGCTGGCAATGCACCTAAGAAGAGTTTTAGGATCACCAAGGGGCCCAGGCCACAGGTGAGCAAGGACAGGCTGGGGTTCAAGGGGTGAGTATTGGAGGAGAGTGGTTGGGGAGGGGGTTCAGCAGAAAGGATAGGGTGTGGTTTCTCAGTCCACTTCCAAATCTGGGTCCCTCAATCAGGTATTGAGCGCCTGATAACAAGGGACCACCCTGGGAACCTGCAAGCAAACCAGATAGGGTATGCTTTTTGGTCTTCCCGGAAATGACTGCCTCACCCTCCACTGGTTAAATACCAGCAACAGTGAGATGAGGCCCATAAGTGGGCATTAATTGTCCACTTAAGGGCCTCAATTAATGAGGGGGTGGGAAGGCTGTCCACGAACCTTCCCGCCCCAAACTTAATCAGGGCAGAAGCAGAAAGACGGAGGCATTAAATTCTGCTCTCGCTGTGCATTTATGTTTTGTCTATTTCTACAAATGTTGAGCAGGAGAGAGAGATAACATGCTGTGTCTTACTAAAGCTTGCTAATTCTAATCCTTATTGTGACTGATGCTCTGCATTCAAGTTCCCTAAAATAAACAGAACATTTACTTCACCAAATATTATGAGTCAGCAGATGTTTCTTAAAGGAATAGATGACAATCTTAACAAGGGGGAAAATTTACACTAGTGGCTGAATATTAAAAAAACCTCCATCATAAACTGTATACTGATGCAAATAAACACATTTACAAGCAACAAAGGAATTATGTGGTAAACTGAATTAGGGAAGAAAAATGCTAACTGAATTAAGCAAACATCCTTAAGGAAAATTCAGCTGAACCATAGAAGTTTAAGTGAGTTGTCAGTTCGGTTATTAGTACTATAAAGGGGCCTCATTGATCCTTAATTCAGAAATTTTGGTGTGACCCCTTTTGTTGGGGGAGCGAGGGGAGTGAGACTACCATCCACCTAATGGTAGGAGACTTCACCTCATCTAATTTCATGGCTGTGACCTTGGCAAAGCTTGTGAAATACCCCATTGGATCTCTATTATCTCCACATCCAGAATCTCCCTAGCCTTCTCCTCATTAAGAATCAAACGTTGCAGCTTTGCTGATCGAGCATGAACTGCCTCATTTTGTGGGATGCTTGCAGTTGCAAACAAATATAAAAGGGCATAATTTGAAAAGAGGAATATGAGAAAAAAATGTGCGCCATCCAAATGCAGAGGCTACCATCCTCTTTACATGTACACGTGTATATACATGTGAGAGCCATGGCTAATCCTACTGAAAACTATGACATCAGATATCTTAAAGCTACAGTTGTATGCCTACATGCATGTGCACATGTGTGTGCATCTGTGGGTGGAATTTAATTCCTACCCCCACCCCACTGGCAATGGAAGCTGCTGGGGGGGGCCATAGAATCAGCAGGGAAGGTTGAGGGCAGGCCAGGGTAAGTGCCCGGTTTTCCCCGACTCCCACTGATTCAGTCAGGGATGGGGGAAAGTCGATGACAGCCTTCCTGCCCATAGCCCAATTGAGGCCCTAAAGTAGCAAGTTAATGGCCGCTTAAGGGCCGTATGGCACGTACGGAGACCATCCAATAAAAGCTAGTGGCCTCCTGTTCGAGCATGCTGTGGTCCAGGGAAGGCCATTCCTGCTGGAAGAGCCCCCCTCCCTGCCCTCCACAATAAACCCCGTTCGCCTAGCCAGGGCCTGCCTCACTGGCCCCGGTTAGCCCGACCAACCTACCTGCACTGCGGGGCCTCCTCCACGCTGTCAGGTCTGGGGTTTGCTGCTGTCCGAGCAGTGGCCACCTTTCCTGGTGGTGCTGGAGGTACTGAAGAGCTACTGGCTCTCCAATTGGCCAGCAGCTCTTGGAGGCAGGTCTTCAATCCTCAATGGCTCGGAAGCCCCGATTGCATGTCGTGAACTTTCTTGGTGCAAATATATACTTTATTCATAAAGTATCTAAACGAACATTACAAAACATTTCAAAATGGCCATCACAGAAACTGCATTGCTGTTCAAGTTATCTGCATAGATTACGTTGCACTCTGAGGTACAAAAAAAAAAGAACATTACAAATATTGCAAAACGGTCACTCCAGAAAGTGCAGTGATCTGCCTGATTGCCATTGAATACAACCGGGGCTTCCGAAAATAGCCATGGCAGTGTTGCCTTGGGATTTCCTGCCGGTGGACATTAAATTCAACCTTGTATGTAAAGGAGTTTCCTGGCTCCCCTGAAAAGACATGGGAATCGTTGGGATTCTTAATAGATGAAGAGGGTCAACATAAAAAGCTATGGAAACATACATGGGGCAGCGGGGAAAGCTGATTTCCATATTACCAGTCCACCCTTTGCCTATCAATATTCAGCATTTAGATACATTTTAGCTAACAGTTTAATATATACATCTTGAAAAGACGACATTAGAGTGATGAGCAACAACACAAATTTGCATTTAGAGCAATTGGCAGAAAACTCTTCATTTTCTGATTCTAATTGTGCACCAAGTTAAAGTGTGATTTAATATACAATAGAAGTCAAAGTTGTAAAACAAAGCAATGTTTACCTTGCCAACCCTGTGTGGCCCAGCAGTTTTTCTCCTCACCTGCTCTCAGCTTTGGGCCACAGAGTAAACAGCATTAACTCTCTTTGACAACTCCATCCACACTATTCTAAGCCCTCAACGAAATACTAAGCAGTGTACTTTGTCTCCAACCATTTTCCTAATTTCATTGCTAGGCAGCTTTAGGGTGTCAGCAGCCTTTTAGAATTGTTCCTATTGGATGATCCATCTCCTGACCCATGACGCGCCCAGCCTATCATGTTGCTGTGTGCTGACAATGTCCAATATTTATTATGATGAACTAACAAGACATTGCATCATCAGTTTAGCAGGAAGCACTGCTGGTGAATGCAGCCCTCAAATATTAGCCGTCCTTGTGTTGCTGTGTAGCTGCTCTGTTATCTGCCCAATGCAGTTTTCATGCTCATTGCAGAGGGAGACTAAGGATTTAACATTTTTCTGTTTAAGCCAAATATAGCAGGAGAATGCCCTGTACATTGCTTTTAAGAATTCTGTTACACTGTTACTAAATAAGAATAGCTGCATAATCTCAGAACTGCTGCTATTTAGCATTCTATTAAAATAATGGTGAATGTTAATCCTCTTCTCATTAGTGATACCACCAACATTTTGTGGCACAATTCCTGAAAGGTAACACTCATTGATATAAATCGGCAAACGTTACCAACCTAATTTAAATATTTTCTGTGATGAACCTTGTGATAATGATCTTTTAAGATGCTGACACATTGGTCTATTCTACTGCTATCTCACAGAGGAGAAAAGAATTGTATAATTAGCACCAAATGCATAGAAAACCTACATAGAAAATCAATATGATTTTCAGAACATCAGTAACAGCAACAGTTCTGAAAAAGAATATAAATGAGCCCCAGCCTCTGCATTCATTACAATGTTAATGGCCTTATCGCTGGTTGACTGCTCTTAATTTTTTCTTATTCTACCTCAAGTTGAATGGCTTCATGCCCCAGTTTGTACCAGTTTTATTGCAACCATTTATATATAACATGCAGTCAGACTAACCTTATGAACCAGATATATTTAAATATAACTATAAATATTAATTACAAGCAATTATTTAAACAATCTCACATTATGCTACTATATTAACTTTTTTAGTCCCTCAGCAAACAGTAGATATAAAATCTTTTCCAGTTCACATGAACCATATTGCACCAAGGTAGCAAGTCCATTTCCCACATCGGCCATTCCTATAACCTCTCTGGGCAAACTATCAATGAATGCTGCGTAACTGCCATTGATTGATACCTTCTTGAATGGAATTGAACTGCCCAAACTCACTCCATATATCATAACAAAGGGGGATATTTAAACCCAGATCCCAGATGTGAAAGCGTATTGTCCTGCTAAACTCTGTAAAATTTCTTTAATGCATTATTCTCAAAAGTAGGATTAGAACTGGCTAGAGATTGATTGCATCTCAAATTAATATACCAGAACACCTAAACTGGAAATAGCAGGAAATTAAAAAGTGCAATTTAAAAGAAGGAGCAAAATAGGACGAGTTTAAACACAAGTAGAGCAACTCTCAGCGTACACATTCTTCAACTGCCATGTTATGAAGCATAGAACTTCAGGCGGGTGTTTTTGTGGAAACAAGTACATCTCTTTGGTCACTTATTTAGAACCAGCAACTTTTCTGAAAATTAAAAGTATAAGGAGACCAAGAAACAATCATGAACAAGTGGACACTCCTGAGTGGGGTCTTCAGTGAATGAGTATATGACCAATTATTAATGCGCTGGGAAATTTTCTTTAGAAGAGTTTCCACAACAATAGTGCATGATATCTTCAACCTCAGAATCCCAAATGAATCATTCTTGGTGTTTGTAGGGATCAATGTAGGTGCTTAGTTTAATGCAGTGATGAATACTGCCCTCAGTGACACCCTGTTCTCTGGTCTTCCACCAACTATGGGGGTGCCACAATAACAACTACAACAACTTGCATTCATATAGCACCTTTGACATAGGAAAAAATCCAAAAGCCATGCATAGAGGCATAAAGAAACAAATAGAAAAAAGCAACAACAACATATATTTATGTATCCCATAAATATCCCCTTTAACATAATAAATTGTCCCAAGGTGCTCCACAGGAGCATTCTAAAACAAGATATCACACTGAGTCACATAAGGAGACATTAGGTCAGATGAGCAAAATCTTAGTCGAAGATTTAACCTAATTTGCACACAATCTTTGTTTCGTTACAATACCCATTACCACTCTCTTTGGCTGTTGCATCATGAAATCTTTAGTTATTGAATCTCCCCTGCCCTCCACCCTATCACAGACCTTCTCTTTAGCTCTTCCTGCCTCCGCCTCCCTTTCACTGGCTTCTAAGCTCCTGTATTTCTATCTTTCTTCAGTTCTGATGAAAGGTGATTGACCTGAAATGTTAACTCCATTTCTCTCCACAGATGCTGCCTGGCCTGCTGAGTTTCTCCAGCTTTTTTTTTTAGTTCTTATTTCGGATTTCCACCATCTGCAATGTTTTAATTTTGTCTTGGTCGAGGAGGTAGGTTTTAAGGAGTGTTGTGAAAGGGAAAAGCGAGAAAGAGAGACAGAAAGATGAAGGGAGGGGATTCCACAGCTTACAGCCTATTAGGCATGGCCATCAATTGCAGGGCAATTAAAATTAGGGATGCTTAAGAGGGCAGAATTAGATAAAAACAGGTATCTCAGAAAGTTGTAAGACCGGAGGAAATTACAGAGATAGGGAGGGGTGAAGCCGTGGAGGGATTTGAAAACAAGGATGAGAATTTTAAAATCGAGTCATTTGTTCAACTGGATGCCAGTATAGGTCAGCAAGGACGTAATGGGTGAACGACATTTTGTGTAAGTTAGGACACGGGCAGCAGGGTTTTAGTTGACCTCAAGTTTATGGGCAGTAGAATGTGGGAGGCCAGTCAGGAGTGTTTTAGAATAGTCAAGTCTTGAGGTAACAAAAATACATATAGGATTTCAGCAGCAGATAAGCTGAGGCAGGGGTGAAGTAAAGCGATGTTCGAGGGGTAGTAATAGGCAGTCTTATTGATGGCACAAATATGGTCAGAAGCTCATCATGGGTCAAATATGGCACAAGGTTGTGCACAGCCTCGTTCGTCTCAAGAAATTTGTCAATGAGAGGGCTGGAATTGGTAGCTAAGGAATGGAGCTTGGAGCGGGGAACAAAAAGAATAGGCGGAATCATCCAGCACCATGGTGGGCGGGAGGATGGGGACAATATGGTGAGAAGACCAAAAATCGGTTTTACGCCGTCACGAAACCAGTTTGCAATCATTCACTGGCGGGCTGTGTTTCCTGCTGCTGCACATCAGGAACATAATTTCAATACTTTAGCATCTCATTATAAGCCCTACTCGCCAGAATCATATCCCCACCCACCATCCCCCCTTCCCCCACGCTGGATCATCCGGGCACGTCAGTGTGATTGCATCACGTGTTTCGCAGCTGTACATAAGCAACGTGCACTTGGCGAGCTGCACTTTGCTCGGGACTTCAAAGTTTACTAGCCTACCCTGCTTCAGGCAGCACTTGAGCTCATCGGCGCCAGGCTTCACAGACAGCACCACACCACTTTTAGGGGGTTCATGGCAGGTCTCTGCCCAGAATGGAAAGCATTCTATCTCACTAACAACTCTCACCCGACCACATTAAATTCATAAAACGAAATGAAACATCGCTTCATGGGATTATGCCAATATTATAAATATTCAAAGTTACTCTGAAAATGAAATTTATACTGTTGCCAAAACTGGAGTTAGTAAGGACACATTTTCTTTTTATTCTAGCTAATATAACCTTCCCTTGTAAATGTCTTTGGGGTGAGGTTTCTGATACTTATGCCGAGATCATAACTGGAGTTTCCCTCCAGTGCCGGAATTTGCAGAGTCAGTAGGAGGCCAGCTTATTTGCACTGGTCAAGCAGACTCTCCAGCATCAACCTATCCCAGGCTGACTTCAAACCCAGCGTTGACCTGCTTCTTTCGGGCAAGTGGGTAAGCTCACTGGCATTATATCCTCAGTCCACAGAGCAAACATTTTTTTTCTCAAAAGCCCTTACTGAGGATTGTACAAACAATGACTGACAAAAAAGACCCTCTGGTCCATCCAGTCTGACCGACACAATGAGACCTGGGGCTGAATTTTAACTTCCAAAGAATGAGTGCCTTCAGGTTGCGTCAGAGATTAAAATGTACAACATCTGGAACAGGCATTCGCCCCATCCGCTTCTGGTTTTAATGAGGGGCAGGCGACAAATCTGTGCACTGGAAGTGGGTTTTGCGTTTAAAGCAGGCTTGTCCAATGTTTTAGTGGGAGGGGCCACATTTCAATTTTTTTCTCACTCTAGGGGCTGATGAGCAAACTTTGAACACAAGGTTTGGCGCAGCGTTAAACACGGATTTCAATAAAATATTGAAGTGTGAATTTGCTGAGCAAAAATAAAGCAATGTCAAAGCAATAAATTGATAACTTAAAATAATGAGTAATTAATAAAGTGACCATTAGAGTGTGAGAGAATCAAATTGTGTTTTCCGGCTCACTCTCAGTCTCAGGGTACTTATTCACTCGCTCTCACCCACACCCACTGTGTGAGTGGATGTGTGTGTTGATGTGTGGGTGTGAGGGTGAGTGCGAGCCCCAAGACTGGGAGTGAGTCAGACCCTCTCACACTCATGTACACACACACCTGCTCCTGCACACACACGCGTGCGAGCTCTCTTGCACGTGCTCTCTCTCACACGCTCAGTCGCACGTACACACGCTCTCTTGCACGTGCACACGCTTACATACACACACATTTGCTCGCCATGTACACACTCGTGCTCGCGCACACATACTCTCGCTCGCTCATGCATACACTCTCGTTTGCTTGCACATGCACACTCACTCGCTTGCTCGCACACGCACACTCGCTTACTCGCACACACACACTCTCACTCACTCGCACACGCACTCTCTCACTCGCTCGCACACGCACAGTCTCACTCGTTCGTACACTCTCTTGTTCACAAAAACACACTCTCTCGCTCACATACACACACACTCTTGCTCACGCATACACACCCTTGCTCACCCACACACACTCTCTCGCTCACACACTCGCTCACACTCGCATGCTCGCTCACGTGCACACACTCTCGCTCGCTCGCATGCGCACACATTCGCTCGCTTGCATGCGCATACTCTCGCTCACATGTGCACACATACACACTCTCACTCAGTCACACACACACACTCGAGCTCACACACACACACACACACACTCGAGCTCACACACACACACATACTCCAGCTCACACACACACACACTCTCACTCACATACACGCACACATTCCCTCACTGACATATACACATACTCTCTCGCTCACATACATACACACACACACACACTCTCGCTGACCAACACACACACACTCTCGCTGACCAACACACACACACACTCTCACACACACACACGCGCGCTCTCTCATACACGCGTGCTCACTCACATGCACACGCACACACACTCTCTCGCTCATGCACACACTCTCTTTCTCACACACACCAGCAACCAGTCTCATCTACCCCACCAGCAGCCAGTTTCTTCTACACCCGCCCCACACACCCCCCCGGGCCCACCCAGCAGCCACTCCATTCCCACCCGGCAGAAACTCCGACCCCACTCAGCAGCCACTTTCCCCAAGCCCGGCAGTCACTTTGACTCTTTCCCCCACCCTGAAAACCGCCCTCCCTCCCCAGCCGGCTCGCACCATATTTTCAGGCCTCAGGCTGAAGAAAGCTGCTCCTCCAATCAGTGACTGGTTCTCTCCCATGTTTGCTGCTGATTGGCTCACTAGTGATGCTAGCAACAGCAAACAGAGGAGAGAAACGGCTCTGATTGGAAGAGCAGATCTTTAAAGAATCTTCAAATTCACTCACTGGCATTTTGAACATGGGGTCCGTGGGCAGGATGGAGACGTCTGGTGTGCTGGCTTGTGGCCCATGGGCTGCGTGTTAGACAAGCTGGATTTAAGTATTATAATGAAGCTGTGTGCCTCCATTTTAATAATTGTTCTGTTTTTAGACCCAGGCGGCCAGGTTCCTGGGCCTCGAGAATGCTAAGCGGCTTAAAAGATACAAGAAGGGCTGAATGTGGTAGGTGCCTTAGCAGAACTGCTTGTGGGCAAAGGAATGTTTCCTCCAGGGTTGAGAAGTTACCCTGTAAACCTTCTCTCACTGGGATCTCTCTGCTTTCCCCATCCCCCCTATCCCATCAGATCCATGAACCTCTCACTCACCCCAGTCATCTCTCTGCTCCCTGCCCAACCACCATCTGAAACACACCCCTTACCCCTCACCAAAATGTTACAAGGGCAACATTTTTCACCTTGTCTTATCAATTGTCCTATGAGTGCACCCTGTTGGGTTCCTATGACATGAAAAGAAATCCCGCACTGTATGTTCAAAACTTTATTCTTACTGCTTTTTTTTAAAAATGGATTTTCTTCTGAACCAAAAAGGATGGCTGCTACAAGTCACATGACCACAGGGTTGGCCTTTTATTCCGGGAGCTACCACCAGGGCCAGGATTTTTCAGTTGGCGTGCGGGGGCAGACACAACATGCCGGTGCATAAAATGACGCGTGATAACATCAGGCATGTGTCCCAACGTCATCGCGCTGTCTCGTGATGTTTCATTCGTCAGATGCGCGCCGAAATCGGCTGTGCGCCCGCCAATAATTGAAAGGCATATTAAGGCCATTAACTAAGTAATTAATTTCCAGTTTACTCTGCCCGTCCAACCTTATGGTCGGTATGCAGGCTAAAAGGCCAAGCGACCTTTACGTTTTTTAAGAAACCTCATCCATGAGCGAGATGAGGTTCCCTAAAGCTTTTAGAAATGAAATAAAGTTTTTCAGAAAAATAAAAACATATCCCCTCTGTCACATGAGGGGACATGTTTCAATAAATTTTAATTACATTTAGTTATGTTTTTCAAAGGTGAATTCAATCTCCCTGAGGCAGCTCCGTGCGTCAGGGAGATAGAAGCGTTCTTTCATGCACATGCGCGAAAGAGCACTGGCCCCGACTCTCCCTCCTCCTCCCGCCCGTATAGGTAACGCTCAGTGCTACTGCTCGTGTCTTACGCTGGATGGGCCAATTAAGGCCTATCTATGCAAAATGGCAGCGCGGAGCCGATTGCTGGCTACGGTCAGCTCTGCGACCGCCCCCGCCCGCTCCTGCCGAGCCTGCCTGACACGGGGAAAATTCTGGCCCAGGAATTACAAGAACAACAGAACTCTTCACTCAGCCTATGGAATCTCACAACTCATTGTACAGACCCCTTGTCATCAACGAAAGCACAGGCAGTGCAGATGAACTGGCTCCCCAACCTGAACAATCACAACAGAGGGAGATTGGGAGAGACGTTAGTAACCAGCTACTTCATCTTGCGGTATCAGCACCAACTGTCAAGCGAATTCTACAACTCTGGTCTTCAGCCAGCTGAACTGAAACTCCTACATGAAGGAATTTCTCATTGGACTCTGGAAATAATGTGAACTAATATTCATTTCTGTGGCTCTTGTACTGTTACAATCCATAGTTGTAAAACTCCTTTTTCCAACCCCCTCCCACCCCCCCCCACCCCCTACCTTGCTCTGTGTATGTGTGTGTGTGTGTGTGTGTGTGTGTTTAGTGGAGTGGGAAGTTGCGAACACTCCTCCCCTGAGTTTTGAATGTGAAATAAACTAACCTTATGATTAACCTGAGTTAATCATAACGTGAGTTTGTTGTGAATTAGTAAATTGGATCACACAAACCGAGAGTTTGGGAAAACACGCCACTGCATACTTTAAAAATAATTCAAAACACCTTCTGCTTACTGTCAGGTGGTGAGAGGAAACCTGTCTCTCTCCTGTCAGCAACAACCATAAGACCCTATTCTGTCTAGCTTTTGCTTCATGACTTTGCTCATTGAACCTTTAGACATGTTTGCACGTGAACACTAGATCTTCCTTCCTCTTAAAACCTTTTTTGATGGTTTTAAATCAGTAGCAGCAACTCCCAGCTTATGTCTCTGCTGTACCTGCCATTTTGTCTTGTAATGAGCAGAGATTCTAATTCTTAAAACGTAGAGAGGGAACTCATGGGGCGGGATTTTACAACCCCATCACAGTCGGGGTGGGGCCGTGAAATGTGGCGAGCTATTAAAAAGCCCATTGACTTCAAGAGGGCCATAAAATCCTGCCAGCATAAAATTCCAGCCTTGGAAACGGCAGCTGCCCAGTGCTGCCAGGTTTATGCTATTTCCCTGTGAGCTCTTCTTGCTTAAGATGGGGTACTGGAGGAATCCGCTGTGGAAGTTCAAGACCATAACTAAAGGCAGAGAATGTTGATTTTCTGGTTGTTGAGAGGATAGATTCGATTTCCTTGTATTGCCAGATAATTGATTTCACTAGCATTACCCATATAAATGCAGAATATGGATATTAATCTATGAGGTCGACACAACTAAAGCAGAAACAGAATTGAAACTCATTTGCAAGCTTTTTTAGAAATAGGAGGTGGTGTAGGCCATTTGAGCCTACTCCACCACTCAGTACGTTCATGGCTGATCCAATTGTGGCCTTAACTCCACTTTCCTGCTTGACCCCCCCATAACCTGACTCCCATGTTAATCAAAATCTATCTAACTCAGCCTTGAATATATTCAATGACCTAGTCTCTTGCAAAGTGTTGATAGCTGGTCTCTTGAAAAGAGAATTCCAAAGACTAACGACCCTTTGAGAGAAGAAATTCCTCCTCATCTCCATATTAAGTAGGAGACCCCTTATTTTTAAATCCCCCAAGTTCTAGATTTCCCCATGAGAGGAAACATCCTCCTGGCATCTACCCTGTCAAGCCCCCTCAGAATCTTCTATGTTACAGTAAGAACACCTCGGATTCTTCTAAACCCCAATGAATATAGGCCCAACCTGCTCAACCTTTCCTCGTAAGACAAACCCTTCATCCCAGAAATCAGCCTAGTGAACCTTCACTGAAATGCTCTGAAATGCACTTTGTAAAAGAAAGGCAGATTATAATTTGTGGATATGAAACCCACCCCAGATGGTGCAGCAATTAGAAACATGCTAATGACACCTTCGTTTTACTCCATGACACCAATCACTAATGAAGGTTTATTCTATTGCTGCAGTCTGCTTTTGTTTCTGTGCTAGAATCAAGAATGTGGTTGGCAAGAATCAGTCTCACCGTTTAAAGCACTTTAATGATATTTAAATGCTTTTGACAGGTTTGAATCCTGAAAGTGTTATAACGTTACAGCATCAATGAACATATGCATCCGATTTGCTGATTGAATCAATCAGATGATAATATCCATCAACACTTTGCAAGAAATGGCTTCTGTGTTGACTGGGAAACTAGGCTGACAGATATTTAAACTGAGAAAAATGTTTTTGCTAAGTGCAGTCGCCCGAGAGTGGAATGTTGCTGTTATCACGCTGATAGCAAGAATGAAATAGATTGAAGCTCATGCCAACAAAATAAACATCTTGAGCCTAAATTGAAAGATTGGATAAAAGTGACAAATAATTTGGAAATTTTAAACTAATTATTCCACTTGTTACAAAACAATATTCCTCCACATTTATCACAAAACAATGCGGTTCCAATTTGTATCCACATCCTCGCTGCAGCACAGCCAAAGTTTCTTCGCTAGTGAGAATTCTGCCAGGAACCTGCTGTGCTTCTCTAATCAGCAATGGCCCAGGGAAATAGGCCAAGGCTGGGTTGGACACAGAGGCATAGATGGACGTACCACCTGCTGGAACTCCGCCCCAAAGAGGAAAATCAAGACCTTACTAGCGGAATGTGGTACCATTATTAATTTGTTAATTTTTTTTATGACTGTGAAGTTAATGGATATAAGCAATGTTGCGATCTCCCATTTTCCAGACTCATGTATCAGTATCCAAACACTCCTGGATCAGGTACAGGAAGCTGCTGGTGCCTCTGTTGCAACAATTTTTATCTTTAACATTTGGGTGTTAAGTATCGCCTGGGCTGAGCACCCTAGACAATAAATCCAGGATGGAGGTTGGTGTGCAGATAACAGATTCTGCCGCATTTTCCTTCCATTGAAATGGTGGTTGAACAATCTGGTGGTCGTGTAAGAGGCAATCCAACCCAGCAGGCTGTTCTTTGTGCACTTTGCCCAGGTAATCCTTTATACCCAGCTGGGAAAAGAAAAGGAAACTTTTAAAGAGCACCCTCCAACAAACTACTGTCATGTTTTCATCTCCTTGCACCCGTCACGAGCAAGATTTTTAACCCTCTTGTTTTGGGGGCCCACTTTATTTCTTTTGACTATTTTCAAGTTTTCTGTAATGTAATCTACAATGACAGGAGGTTGCCTTGAACTCTATCTTTGTCCATATATCTTGCCATTGAGCCTCAGCGCTCTCATTTGTACAATGGGGCAATCCCAGAGTTCAAGCATAGTCACTGGGTTCATGGGTGGAGAGAGGTGGATGGGGTGCAGTGGCAGAGCAGTGATTTTTATGGCAGATGAACAACCCAGTTTCTTGACTCATAGTTGACATGAAGGGGGAATGTTCACAAAATAGTCAATGTTCAGCAGTAACGTTTCAGATAATTTAGATTCTATTCTTGAGATCATCGTCACAGAAGTTATAGATTTGGGTACAGTTTTGTATATCTTAAGTAATTTTCATCATAGTTCCTTGTTCAAACCTGCATGAGTATTTCCTCTGCACCTGTTATGATGAAAACATAAACCTGTTCTTTATCAAAGTGCATTTACTATTTTGCTCCACTTTGTGTAGAGAGCTTATCTTCCTTGGATCAGAAACCCAACCAGTAACAATGATTTCTAAGTCAAACCATTATCGTACTGACTAAGAATATTAGATTTTTAAAAATCATAATAGCATGGGTTCTATGTGTAGCAACAGATTAAAGAGCAGCAGAGTTGCTGCTTCCGTCACAATGCAAGTAAGATTAATTGATTCTTTTGCAAAGGGAAGTTGCTAAACTGTCTTCTAAATCTTTCTGCAAATATGATTATTGACTTTGCTGTCTCCATGATAGATTGGTTGATCGTTGTGTTTAATTTAAATTTATTAGTCATTGTCACCTCCCCTGATTGCTCACTGGGTAAATGCACTACTTATTCCATACAGACATTGGTAAAAGTTAGGTCTGTGCTGAGTTAGCTGGCATCAGTTGGTCAATTATGAGTGTAACAACTAACATGAAGGCCTCAATTTTTACTTACTTGACCCAGTGGGAGCTGGGAGGTTGCTAGGACTTGGGGGATCTGGAGACCGAGGTTTCGCCAATTTACAGGCTTGCCTTCCAATCAAATGGGGAACTGGTCAGTGGAGGCTAAAGACCAAGTAGGCCTGTGGCCAGTGCATCGGAGGCACTGGTGGTGGTGGGAGAATCCAGTAGAAGAAGGGGTGCAATTGGCACAGGCATTGGGGGGGCAATCTCAGAGGCAGGGTGCAGGGGTCAATCTCGATGGTGTGGGGGATGGCGGGGGGGGTGGGTGGAAGTCTGGGAAGGGGATCAGAGGCATGGGGGTGGTCAGAGCTCAAGGGGGTAAGGTCAGACGCCTCTTGGAGCAGGGAGTAGTACCCAAAAGGTTGCTCAGGAAGGCAGTTGGATCCAGGAGGTAAGTGTGAAGGCATTCACCTCCTGGATGTGACAAACCCTCATCTGGATATAGCTATTGGCTCTCGCAAGAAACCAGCCCGGCAACAGTTAAAATTCAAAATGTGAATAACAATTAGTTTTGTAGCTTCATTATCATATTTAAACTGCCAACTGTCTCCTTGAATCAAGTTAGTCACCCACCCTCCTTAATTCAGTTAAAGCCAGAAGTGGGCAGGTTGAAGGCGGGTGTAGGTCCTCCTCCTCCTTTAGATACCATGCCCTAAGAGGGTGTTAGCAATCATGGACTTCCGCTGGACTGGTCCATGATAATGTTTGGCAAAGTCCTGCAGTGGTTTGCCATTGCCTTCCACAAAATGGCTGACCAGGAAACTCTCCTGCTCCTTAATACCTGCCATCAGGCACACTGGAAGGATTTACAGGCTGATAATCAACATGTTTGGCCACATTATGAATGCACCTTCCCAAGCTATCACATGCTGAAGTGGGACTTGAGGGTTTAATTAAGAATTCTAACTCTTAAGACATTAAACTCCCACCCGACCCAAAACCCCCCACCACATTTCACCAGTTTTAGAGAGAGGTAACACAGCTCAAGTCTCGATTGCTACCCAGAGATTCCTGCTGGCGAGTGTGTCAGTTGAGGTCAAGGTTGAAATATAAAAAAAATAAAAACAGAAAAAGTTTGAAATACAGAGCAGGCCTGGCAACATTTGTGGAGAAACAAAGTTAATGTTTCAGACCAGTGACTTTTCATTAGAATTGAAAGAAGTTGCCGATTTAACAATTTTTAAGCAAGTACAAGGGCAGAGAAGACAGGGAGTGGACAGGAGGAGGAGAGGAAAGAACAAGAGGGAAGGCCTGTGATAGGGTGAAAAGCCAGAGAGATTACATGACAAATGGGATGATGATGCAAAACAAAAAGAGGGTGGAACTGGAACAAGTAAAGAAACAAATGCGGGTCCAGAGAAGCTGGAAAAGGCAACAGCAAAACCATTTCCAGCACCTGATGGCTGGAAAAAACAGGAATAGTTCTTGTGATCTGAAGGTATTTAAATAAGCCCAGGAGGTTGCACAGTGGCTCATCTAAAGATCAGTTGCTGTTCCCCGAACAGTGTAGCGGGTGGGAGTGGGGTGGAGAATTAAAATGACAGGTGACTGGAAACTCTGGGTCACACTTCTGAACATGAACAAAGGTGTTCAACAAAATGTTTCACTATCTGACTTTGGTCTCCCCACTGTAGAAGAGACTGCACCATCAACGGCATGTACAGTATGCAGTGCACAAGTAGATCACTGTTTCACCTGGACGGAGTGTTTGGGCCCATGGCAGTGGGAAGGGAGGAGGTGCCAGGACAAGTGTTCTATCTCCTCCATTTGCAAGGGAGGGTGTATTTGGGTGTTGGGGGTGATTAATGAGCGAACAAGGGTGTTGTGGAGGGAACAGGACAGGGTAAGGTTTGGCTGTGATGGTCATGTAATAAAAGAACCTACCAGCATTCAATGTCTCTGCTTATATATGCAGTGTATGAGGGATCAAAGGGTCATCAGTGTGCAAGACTGTACTTCAGTGTGAAACAACACTTTCACAAAAGGAAGAGAAAAAAGTGAAAGACAATAAGGATAATTAGTAACTATCTTCTTCATTTTGTTGAAATGCCTGCAAGGTTTTATACGCCAGGGATAAACGTAAAAGTTTAAAATAAAAATCAGGACAAACAGAGTATACTTGGATTAGAATATTATACTCGGTGGGCATGCGCCAGAGTTGGCAGTGCGCCCGCTGACAATTAAAAGGCCTATTAAGGTCATTAAAGTCATAATTGAAAGAAATTTTTCACTGTCCATCCAACCTTACAGTTGTCAGGCAGACCAAGTGGCCTTTGGATTTTTTTAGGAAACCTCATCCACAGGCGGGATGAGGTTACCAACAGCTATTAAAAATTAAATAACAATTTTAACATTTCATTAATAACATGTCCCTACTCATGTGACAGAGTCACACGAAGGGACATGTCTTTTAACAACTTAAAATTCTTTGCGAAGAATTTCCCCCCTCCCCCTGTCGGGGAGGAGATTCAGGAGTGGGCACTTGCAGGTGCGCCTCCGATCAGCGTCCCCCATTGGGGGCGCACCGCCATTTTACGTGGGTGGGCTAATTAAGGCCTGCCCAACATGACATCTGCCAGGAGGCGCTATGCGTTCCCTGTGCGGACAGGGGGGGCGGGGGGGAGATTCCCTAAACCAAGATTGCGCTCTTTCGCACATGCGTGCGAAAGAACACACTCATCCCCCTGAGGCTAAGTGCTGCCTCAGGGAGATCGGCGCCAAATTCAAAAATGTTTAATATAGAAAAATAAAATTTCCCTGACATGTCCCCTTTTGTGACACTGTCACATGAGTTGGGACATGTCCATCACTTTTAATTAAACTTTTATTAAATTTTTAAAAACCTACATGAAACCTCATCCCGCCCGTGGATGAGGTTTCATGCTTTTTCTGAAGCCCGCCAGGGCTCCCGGCCTTAAGGTTGGACGGGTAGGTCCATTATCAGGTCTAATTACTTTTTAAATGGCCTCAATTGGCCGTTGACATGTCGGCGGGCGCACAGCTGATTCGGCTGCGCCTCCGCCGACCTGAAAATTGAAATGAGGCGGGGTGACGTCGGGAGTTCCACCCGACATATCCTGCATCATTTTACATGTCGGCGAATGGGCCCCGCCCCCTGCTCGCCGACCTCAATATCCTGCCCTTTATTATTCTTTCTTAAAATCTTCATCTCCCTGATGCTGCTCTGTGCCTCAGGGAGCTTCTCCTGCGCGCTGTCCCCCCCCCTCCCCCCCCACCACACAGGCAGTGCTGCAGCGCGCGTTTCACGCTGGGCGGGCCCTGATTGACCCACCAGCGAGAAATCGCGGTCCAGCCCCGACCGCAGGCGGCTGTCGGCTTCCCAACCACTTCTGCCAAGCCCGCCCAACAAGGGCAACATCCTGGGCTTGGTTTGAGTAGAAACTTAACAATGCATAACTTTCGCGCGGCCTCAGATCGGCTCCTGAACTAATGCTTCTCAATTAAGCAGTTACTTACCACATTTTTAAAGATGTAAATCAGTGAGAAGTAAATAATTATCCACTGCCAGCATCAAGCATTCCCATGTAAAATGTAATGCACCCAGGTGAAGGGTAAGTCCCTTGAAAATTGATGGCCATTTATTTTCTATACCAATACACAACAAAATTATTAAGCACTGAATAAGAAACACATTTATAATATGGGCACAGAAAGCACACAGTGGAATTCTTGCCCCATTGTTAATTAGCCCAGCTTCAGAGAGTTGTCTTTGAGCTGAATTGTAAAGTTCTCGCTTAAACTTAAACAAAGCCAGTTCCATACATATGAGGGGAGAGCTGGCTAAGCTTGATTGGGTAAATAGACTAAAGGGTTTGGCGATAAATAAAGTGGGAAACATTTTAAAAAGCCATTCAAAATGTTCAACAAAAGTACATACCAGCCAAAGCAAAACCCCAACAAGAAAGATCCATCTGTGGCTTACGAAGGAAGTTCAGGATGGTATTATCATGGATTGCAGCATGTAAGTCAACCTCCAGAGCTTCAAAAAATCCTTCCAAAAATGCAAGTCGACTATAAAAGCATAAAACATGAACCGCTGGCGTTGGTACAGGTGGTTATCGTTTTGAAATGTGGGAAAAAAACACACCAGTAATTCAAATTAAATCATCGTGTCACGTTTGTTTAATGAAATAATTCCACAAGAATAGTTGCAACTGCAATCATAATGGGGAGAATTTTCTCCCCATTGGGGGGGCTGAGCGGGAGCAGGTGCGGACGGGCGTGTAGCCAATCACTTCCCGCGATCGGCTGCGTGCCGCCATTTTACGTGCGCGGGCCAATTAAGGCCCACCCAGTATGATGCACACCATAACACGCATGCACGCGAAAGAGCGCAGAAATCTCCCTGAGGCATGGAGCCGTCTCAGGGATAATGGCTTCATTATAAAAAATTTTAATTAAAAAAAATTAATTCAGACATGTCCCTTCATGTGACAGCGTCACATGAGCTGGGACGTGTCAATAAATTTTAATGAAAAAATTTATTTGATTTATAAACCCTTCGTGAAACCTCATCCCACCCGTGGGTGAGGTTTCATGATAAATGCGAAGGCCGCCTGGACTCTTCACCAGCCCGCCACCCTTAAGGTTGGACAGGCAGCTATGTTAATTATTTGAATTGCTATTTAAATGGCCTTAATAGTTCAGCGGGCACACAGCTGACTCCAGTGCGCACCCACCGAACTAGAGATCTGAATGACACGTGGTGACATCAGGAAGCACGCCCAGCTTCACCGTGCGTCATTTTACATGTCAGCAAGTGGCGCCCCCCCCTCCCCCCCAACGCCGACCAGAAGATTCAAACCAATGTTTTAAAAACTGGCAAATTCATTGTCCTCAACCACGGTGTGTCTCTCCCCGGTGGATGTGGCGATTTATTTAAATCTCCATTCAGTTCAGCGGAACCTTTATATCCCGCCGGGCAGGAGGCACCATACAATCCTGGCCAAATAGTTCTTTGAGTTCTTCCTGAGTCACTTTGACTCCGGCATTATCATAACGATCCCTCTCTGAATCAGATTTGGCACTTTGGTTTCACAATCGTCCCTGCACAACAAATCATCTTCCTCTCCATCCATTGAATTGGGTATTTTTAAACAATCTGATGACAGTTTCTGCATTAATAGCATCCCATGATTTGATGATGAAACCACACAAAACATCAAGCAGGGCAGCACATATATGTCCACTCTTTGTGAAGGTGTTTTCTCTGTCAACATTCCACATATTCCATGCAGTACGAACAGGATACTTGTATGGCCTGTTGAGGCACATATCCAAAAGTTGCACTATAGACTTTAGACTCTGGGTTACACTGAAATTTGAGTGTTATTTCTTCATATGGGCCGCTTGACCTCATCAGTTATATGGAATCTGTATGGGATCTGAACATGTCCCACACTAATAAGCTGCCTTCTTCGTGTAGACCATCGGGAATGTCTGTTCCACACATTTTCGATCCACAACTTCAATCCATCCTCATCCATCCAACTGTTGTCATGGACACGCACAAAAACTCCTGCAGGGAACTTGATTTTCAGTATTTTACGTTTGAAAATTACCATAGGCTTTAAATTTGTTCTGTCAATCATGCAGAGAGTGACTGCCCTTGACATCAAGGTAGCATTTGACTGAGTGTGGCATCAAGGAGTCAATGGGAATCAGGGGGGACTCTCCACTCATTGGAGTCATACCCAGCACAAAGGAAGATGGTTGTGGTTGTTGGAGATCAGTCTCTCAGCTCCAGGACATCACTGCAGGAGTTCCTCAGGGTAGTGTCCTAGGCCCAACCATCTTCAGCTGCTTCATCAATGACCTTCCTTCCCTCATTAGGTCAGAAGTGGGGATGTTCACTGATGATTGCACAATGTTCAGCACCATTCGCGACTCCTCAGATACTGAAGCAGTCCATGTCCAAATGCAGCAAGACCTGGACAATATCCAGACTTGGGCTGACAAGTGGCAAGTAACATTTGCGCTACACAAGTGTCAGGCAATGACCATCTCCAACAAGAGAGAACCCAGCCATCGCCCCTTGATGTTCAATGGCATTACCATCACTCAATCCCCCACTATCAACATCCTGGGGGGGTTACCATTGACCAGAAACTGAACCGGACTAACCATATAAACACTGTTGCCACAAGAGCAGGTCAGAGGCTAGGAATCATGCGATGAGTAACTCACCTCCTGACTCCCCAAAGCCTGTCCACCATCAACAAGGCACAAGTCAGGAGTGTTATGGAATATTCCTCACTTGCCTGGATGAGTGCAACTCCCACAACATTTAAGAAGCTGAACACTGTCCAGGACAAAGCAGCTTGATTGGCGCCATATGTGCAAACATTCACTCCCTCCACCACCGACGCACAGTAGCAGTATTGTGTACCATCTACAAGATGCACTACAGGAATTCACCAAAGCTCCTTGGGCAGCACCTTCCAAACCCATGACCACTACCATTTAGAAGGACAAGAGCAGCAGATAGATGGGAACACCACCACCTGCAAGTTCCCCTCCAAGTCACTCACCATCCTGACTTGGAGATATATTGCAGTTCCTTCATTGTCACTGGGCCAAAATCCTGGAACTCCCTTCCTAACAGCACTATGGGTGTACCTACACTACATGGACCGCAGCGGCTCAGGAAGGCAGCTCATCACCACCTTCTCGAGGGCAACTAGGGATGGGCAATAATTGCTGACCCAGCCAGCGAAGCCCACATCCTGTGAATGAATTCTTATTCAAAATCTTGTCTTTTCATGTCCTGCTGTTTTCATTAGAGCTGTTTTCACACTTTTCCACTGCACCGCTAGTTCTCTGGGCATATCAAAAGTCAATGTGACTTAATGAGTACTTGTGTTTTTGCCACTGTCTGATGACGAATCACTGGAAACTGGTCATTTTGGCATCAAGTCTTTTGGTAGTCTCTAAGAAATCTTGGCCTTCTGCCACAATACCAGACTGCTTTGTTCCGTAAAGTAGCCACACAAACTAGCCATTGGTCTGAAATCTTTGCTGGACTCAATGTTTGATTTGGCCCACTTGAGTGTGTATATACGCATTGCATTCCTGGTGATAATGTCACCCTTATGACAAGTTTCGAGGACCCATTCTGATGCATGCTTCTCAAGATCAGGCCAGTGGCTCGTCGCTGTTCTCATGGCACATTCAGTCCTGGGAACCTTCTTCACACCAGATTTCTTCTTCCTCTTCCATTCTCACTTCAGTTTTTCCCTAAAACTGAATTTGCATAAAAAGCTTCCCATTTTGCACTCATTGGGACAGACACAAGAATGCCAAATTTCAATGGGAGCAACAATTTATGCTGCATGAGAAAATGGTGCTAACTGTTGACAAGTCGAATCTGATTGGTCACAGTGTTGCCATGGAGAATGCACCAGGGAACTATTGTTCCCAATGCTTTTGTTTAATTCAAAAAATGTTCCTTTTGCTCACAGAGGACAGGTTACATACATTGCTTCTATAAAGCATAAGTGAGCCGCAATGCGAGCCCAACTAATAATCTTAAATTGGCTTTTAGTGTCATTGTTAGCAAACTCAGGGTTGTTCAGCAAGTGCTGTCCAATCGCAGAATCACATCTAATGGTAGACATTATTTTCAGAGTTTTACAAGCACGGGCTGGTTGAGTATGGACAGTCCTCAGTCTATTTCAAACAACCAAAGGGACGTGCTGTTCAATATGAGCCGCCAGCCGTTGGGGTGTACGGCCTATGTACCTGGCATGACACCAGCACTGAGATTCATATACCACAAAAATTGCTCCACCTACCACACAAATGAGTGATGCAGTATATAAAACTAAGGCACTGTGACTGAGAGAGCATTGTGGGGAGGGAGGGAGAGCCTGGGACTTAGCGTAGGCAAATGGGTGCTGGGTGCAGGACTTGAAATGTTATCATTTATTGTGAGGGGAATTGAATACAAAAGTAGGGAGGTTATGCTTTAGTTGTACAGGGCTCTAATGAGACCACATTTGGAGTACTGTGCACAGTATTGGTCACCTTATTTAAGGAAAGATGTAACTGTGTTGGAAGCAGTTCAGAGAAGGTTTACCAGACTAATACCTGGAATGGGTGGGTTGTCTTATGAGGAAAGATTGGCCAGACAAGGCTTGTATCTGCTGGAGTTTAGAAGAGTAGGAGGCAACTTGATTGAAACATATAAAATCCTGAGATGTTTTGACAGGGTGGATGTGGAGAGGATGTTTTCTCTCGTGGGAGAATCTAGAACTAGGGGTCACTGTTTAAAAATAAGGGGGTGCTCATTTAGAACAGAGATGGGGCAAAATTTTTTCACTCAGATGGTCTTTGGAACTCTATTCCTGAAAAGATGTTGGAAGCAGAGTCCTTGAATATTTTTAAGGCAGAGGTTAATAGATTCTTGGTAAGCAAAGGGGTGATGGGTTACCGGGGGTATGCAGAATGTAGATTTCAGATTATTACTATCAGATCAGCCTGGTCTTATTAAATTGCGGAGCTGGCTCAAGGGGCCGAATGGCCTACTTCTGCTCCTTGTTTGTATGTTCTGAAGGCCTACTAACATTGGATGAGGGGATGGAATTTTGGGAAGACCACAAGGGAGGGGGATATCAGAAGCATCATAGGAAGTTTGAGATTTGTGTGTGGGAGGGAATCAGGGGGCAATACTAAAGCTGGTCTGAAAGCACAGATTTAGAGAAGTATTCAGTTCCATGACTTCGCTGTCAGCCTCACTGTCTGTGAAAGAATAATTTTATATTTATTGAATATCAAATTTCTATATTTGTACAAGTTCTTGAAGTCTATTTGATATTTAGCTTGTTTAATAATTTAGCTTCTACTTTAATCCCACGTGCATGTCCCCGTCTATGACTTTACTATCTGAAAGATTTAAAAATGAGATGTGGTTTTCCATCCTCGTTTATCTCTGAGGTACTTCTGTGTGACTGTTTGCTTACTCTGCATGATGATATCACTGTTGCTGGATATCTGGAGATCCCCTTGATTTGATGAAAGTTTCAAACTGATGTCAGGAAAGGGGATATCTGTGCTAGAGATCGCTGGATCCCTTCAGATCAGCTTTCTTCAAGGTCAGCTGGGGAGGCTATTCCTTCTCCCCTGACTGCAAAACCCAGCCCACTATTTTGAGATTTCATTTTACCAGATTTGTCCAGAGTAATCTATACTGGCATGATTGGTGACAACTTTTATGTTTCTTAAATATATTTACAAACTAGACTATCTGCATAAAAGGCAACAGGTCATAGTACTGCAGATGACTGATTGCAATGCAAACTTTCTTGGCAACCAATAAATTTAATTTTTAGGTTAGTGGGAGCTCTGTCTCCAGCAATATCACAAAAGAATCAAAGAAATACACCACAATCATTTGCAATTTATACATAGTGCAAATTAAAAATCAAATAACCACATTGTTTTATAAGGGGTGAATGATGGACTCTAGGCCTAATCCAATAGATTACCATATGGCAGTGCAAATTTATTTTAGCTAATTTTCAGGCCTGACATTGGCTTCTGGTCCCACACTTTCAGTGTGCCACCAAAGGCCCAAGGCTTAACCAAAATTTGGCCTCTGGCCTCATCCGCATATTTGGGAACGCAGCAGAAGCCAACCAGGCATCCAAACGCAGCTTGCTGGTTCCACAAGAGCAAAGTTAGGCCATCTGCCTCCTCATCAGCAGCCCCCATGTCCTGGGGCAGGGGCCATAGGTGATTGGAAGGGAGCTGGGCAAGGTACGACAACAGAATACTGCTATGGAGCATGCCTACTCCTCTCTGCTCCATGTTTGGTTAAGTTCTTTTGAAATTTGCCTTTTTTGGTATTGGTCTAAAAACCGATGGTTAGGCAACATGTAGTAAGACCTTTGCTGGCAACATTCAAGGCAATTTTGGAAGGGAGCCTTGAACAGGAATGAAACTCCACCATTTGATTTTACCTGTCTCAGACACGGGTCCTGAAAGTCTCCAGCAGAGCCTTTGCCAATGTGATGCATAGCTTACTTTTGGCGTGGAATATGCCATACACACCTCCTGCTATGTTGAATATGTTTTGCATCTGCAAAATCCAAAGAATTTCTAGGCTCTGGTATCTATACAGAACTGTACAAAGTATTAACAAAAAAAAAACATAAACACTTATATAAAGACTTACTTTATTTTCTATTTGAATTCTAAGCCCATGTTTAATAAAAAGTTCATTACATGGCTACATGGCTAAGAGTGGCAACATGTTTAACCCTTTGAGGGTTATTAATACAGAATAAACTTTCAAATGACAACAGTCTCCAGTTCCAAAAATACATATTTAGAAAATGTGTAAACATTTTAGCTTTTAGATTTGCTGTACATTTTAGGTAAATATCAGCTGTGCTTAACAAAGCATGAAATAATGGCTGAGAAAAAAAAAACTTTTTATAGCTCTAGAGTCATGATTACTTTATAAAGCTAGTTTCAGTAAAACAAAAGAGCAAATCTATTCCAGTTTAAACTTTTGTTGAAATACTCTGGTTTTGTACAAAATATTACTGATTCTCGCACCAACCATTTCTTTCAACATGTCTACACGTGATTTGCAGTAAAGTTGTAACCACCGCCCCCACCTTGAAGGCCAGAAATCTAGTTTAAAATTAGAGTTGTCTAGAATAGTGTAAAAATAAATCGAGTTGAACAACTAAAGCCATGTAGGAAATGTAACCAGTCAACGGACTTCAGACCTTAGAAGAGCAATTCCACATTAACATATTCCAGTTGCATGCACCACTTCAAGAAACACTGGGGTTAAAATTTATCTTAGTCAATAGTGCAGCAGGGGTAATAGCAAATTGGCAACCTGTTTTACATCCCTCCTCATGTGGCTGCCGATTTGCTATTGCTGTTTTGCATTATGGCAAGATAAGTTTACGCCCATTGTCTTTATAAAAAAAGGTCCTTGTTCATTTTATTTCAGGGAGATACGAAAAGCCCCTTTTATTTGTCATGCTAACTTCCCACAAAGGTGATGACTCGCCTCAGTGGGATTGGCATTGCACCACAATCTGTTCAAACTTTGTTTAAAATTTGCTGCTTTTAACATTTATCGTGCTAAAAAAAAAAATGGAAATGAATATACATGGGATTGTGAAACCTGTACGGTAGGATTTGTCTCATTTACCATTTTGGCCAGGCATCCATGAATCTGATGTGACTCAGAAAGACTGTGCTCCACCCACACACAGGCATCGCAGTCTGATTAAGTTATTTCACAAATTAAAACTATATATTCTGGTGGGGACAAAAAGAGTGAATGAAATTCCAATGGTGACTTTAGATTCATTGGACGTAACTTTGATTTTGGATGAGTGTGTAAAACAGACAATATTTAGTGAGTATAGCCAGGGTTTCACTTCCAGGGACTTCAAAGTCAAAATTCCTCCCATTATGTATATTGGCCGTGTGGGCATATTAATGTTGAGCTTTAAGTTATATCATGTACAGCAGGTACAGTGATTGCTTTAGAAAGGATGAGCTGAAACAAATACATAAATTTTAGCAAGGAATGAAGTGAACATTCCCTGGCGCCAGAGTTTCATTTCAACATCAAGTAAGAAATCTTTGGACTCCGTGAACTGCTGCTGTACAAACACAACCCCAGTGTAAGCATTCACCTTCCGTGTACTGAAGTAATTCTCAGCATTTCCTTTAGTGATGGTCAGGACAATACTATCTCCTACATATACAGGTGATGGCGCAATACGGAAAATGGTGCTCGGAATCTGGACATTGGTTGGAAAAGTCAGCTGATAGTAGGTGATTCTGACTGGTGTGTTCTGGCAATCCACGTAGTTGGGACACATCATACGTTCACAGCGCCTGAGAAGGGAAGGCCAACTTATTTACTTTATTCTAAGTAATGAAACAAGAGCAAAGTCTTCTCACATTAAAGTTAAAGAGCCTGCAGCACACAAACTTAAGATGGTATGTGTAAAAGAGTTGGGAAAGCATCGCTCAGTCAGGAGCCATTGTTGTTGTTATACAGCACCATAAAATAGACTGTAACGCATAATTATCAAATCAGCACAGTTATGATCCTTAGCTGTTCAGCCAGGTGCAAAGTAAACTCAAACGAAATTAGGCATTCATTGCATTTGCTCTATACAAACAACTTGTTTGTCAGAAAATGAGGATATGTAAGCAATGGCCATAATGACGTTGCTGTTAGATAGGGTTCTGAAAATTATTCAAAATGTCATAGGCTGATAATACTGGAGGAAGTTTGTACCAGCTCTCTGAAAGAACTCCCAGCTAGACCCTTCCCTGCCAAGTCCCCATAGACCTGAAACTTCTATCTTATTAAGTAAAGACCCAATTCCCTTTTGAAAAGCACTAATAAATCTGCTTTCACCAGCCTTTCTGTTAATACATTCCAGATCATAACATATTGCTGAATGTAAAAAAAACCTCCATCTCCCCACTGGCTTTTTTGCCAATTATTTTAAATCTGTGTGCTCTGATTACTGATCCTCCTGCTGGTGGAAATAGTTTCCCTCTATCTGTTCCATCAAAACCCCTTGTAGTTTTGAGCACTTCCATTAAATCTCCTAATAAACCTCTCTGGTTAAACCTCTCTGCTCTAATCAAAACAGTCCCAGCTTCTCTCATCTCCCCAGATAACTGCAACTCCCTCATCCATTCTAGTAAGTTACCACCTCAACTTCGCCAAGGCCTCGATGTCCTTTCTAAAGCACAGTGCCCAGAATTGGATATAACGGACAGTATTTTCTGGTCCCACTCGCCAGAGGGATCTTCCAGTCCCGCCGAAGTCAATGGGCTTTTGGCTGGCTTGCTGCATCCACCACAACGTGACCCGCTGTACCGGGACCAGAAACTCCTGGCCAATAGGTCTAGCTACAGTCCAGTCAGTAATTTTATAAAGGCTCAGTGTTTTCATGAAATGAAAGTACACAGACATCCTCTTGGACAAGTCTCCTCCATCATGGGCCAGCGTGACCACCAGCATAGCTGCTACTCTAATTTTACCCGTGAATTTCCAGATGTCAGTGCTACGTTGCACAGAACACTCACATAGTCCTGATGCTTTGAAAGATGAGCTAGCCTCAAGAGCATGTGCCCGTGCTGAGATGAGGTGCTACCTGGAGGCGGGCGTACCACCATCAGACATCAGAAAGTGCTGCCTCTTCACACGTCCATCCAGCATCCCAGTCACAATAGCACCTACAAGACGCAGGGGCACTTGCACGATCCAGAAGGGGCTATTGCCTGCATGCCTTCAATCTGGCAAGGCACCTCATGGAGATCCATGAAAACCAACGCAGCCACACACAAAGTGTTACATCGATGGTGAAACAGAAACATAACACTCGGTACAAGGTAGTTGATGAAATACCACTGCTGTGACTGCATTTAGAGATGACTCAGCCGGTGGTGGTACACTCCTCGAAATGATTCTGGCATCCAGCGGTTTAAGTTAGGGATCCTGAGCTGCATTTCTCCTAACCCTACAATGGAGGCGGAGCACCTGAGCATGACGAGGTCAGACACTTGACTGCCTGATATTGAAATGCTTCCTCTTAGACACAGCCAGTGTGCTCTCATGGCCAGCCCTGGCCCTTGCAAAGCCCAAGACGATCAGACAACATGAAGTCCTCAAGAGCATGTGTCATTGCTAATGAGGAGCACTGTTCTGCTTCATCACATACACACGCCTATCCCATTGCTCCCCTCCACAATATATGAAGCAATGCTGTGCAATTCCAGAACATGCTTAAAGGCTGGTTTGGCCTCCAGAAATCACTACTTGGAAGTAGCATCAGTAACCTCTTGGAGTGTCAAGGCGATGGGATGCACAGCACTGTCTACCAACCTTGTGACCAGACCCTTCTCCCCACAATAGTCACAACTACAGGGTGAGAGATACTTAAGGTTGGACGTCTCAGTGCCTGCACACAAGTGTGCCATTGCTTCATCTCATTGAGGTGGCAAGGTGCTCTCACTTATTGCAGAGCTCAGCAGATCGACACTGGGAATGTAGAAACCTGTTTGGTTGAGGGCAGCACTCATGAGTTCTGAGTATAGGCTCATATCATTATAACCCTGCCGAGAAACAGCGGGCGGTTGGAGTTGGATGGTACATGAGCCTTCTCCATGCGTGAGCAACTCTCTCCTTAAACAGCACACATTCACCTGTCAAGAATGCAGGTGAGATAGGGGCACACCCCTGCTTCAATTGTACAGAGCCAAGAATGCACATGACGAGACCCTACAAGGCATGGAAACGAGGTTCGTTCCACAAGCACTCTTAACCTGAAGGTGCAGGCATTACTTATGTGGAGCATTGTGGTGAAATGGGACACTCACTGTGGTGATATGGTGGCACACTGCACAGAAGAGATGCCAAGGATAGAGAACATTGCCATAAGAGGGTGCAAGAACCAAGGTATCACACATGAGTGGACAATAACACAGCACATGAGAAGGAGGCATAGATAAGAGGAGATATGAAATGATTGCCAGTCTATTTACATTTGTGAACATTATGTACATGTGGCTAATACCCATGCCAATGTTGTGCAATTACATCTTTTTCACTTTTTTTACCTGCCGCTATGCCTTGGTACTCCCCCGACATCCACAGCGGAGGTGGAGGTAGCCTGCTGACTGCTTCCCCTGTTGTCTATGATGACCCTGGTGGGTGCCCTCTGGAGGGCCGAGATCTGGAGGGCCCCAGCCTGCTTTGGCGTCCTGCTATGAGGCAGGTGCACCCTCCTCAGCTTGTGAAGCTGGAGCTGATGGGGCCACAGGAAGAGGGGATTTGGATTGGCCAGACATTCCCGGAGTCACCTGGGTGGATGGCCCCGGAGTGTCAAGCTGCTGGCCCTCCTCCCTATCGGTGCCCGATGGCCCTTGGCTGATTCCTTGGAGAGAAGGGACAGCTAGAATGGGATCGAGCTGCCCAGCACCCCTCTCGCGTACTCACTGTTGGAGGCCAACTATTGCATCAGCGATGGAGTTCAGCCCGCGCAGCAGTGCAGGACCAATGTCCTGGACCAAGGTCTCCATAGTGGCCACCATCTTACCAATGTGGACCTCAGAACATAAGAACATAACATAAGAACATAAGAACTAGGAGCAGGAGTAGGCAATTCAGCCCCTCGAGCCTGCCCCGCCATTCAATATGATCATGGCTGATCTCATTTCGGCCTCAACTTCAATTTCCTGCCCTCTCCCCGTAACCTTTCAACCTGTTACTAATTAAAAATCTGTCTATCTCCTCCATAAAAAAATGCAGCATCCCGGCATCCACTGCACTCTGAGGTAGTGAATTCCACAGATTCACGACCTTTTGAGAAAAGTAATTCCTCCTCATCTCTGATTTAAATCTATCACCCCTTAGCCTAAAACAATGGCCTCTTGTTCTAGAATGCCCCACAAGAGGAAACATCAGCTTTGCGTTTACTTTGTCTATCCCCTTTAACATCTTATATACCTCAATTAGATCTCCTCTCATCCTTCTAAACTCTAGCGAGTATAGGCCTAAACTGCTCAATCGCTCCTCATAAGACAAGCCCCGCATCTCTGGAATCAATCTAGTGAACCTCCTCTGAACCGCCTCCAGTGCAACTACATCCTTCCTCAAGTAAGGGGACCAAAACTGTACACAGTACTCCAGGTGCAGTTCACCAATGCCTTGTACAATTGCAACAACACTTCCTTATTTTTATACTCTATTCCTTTAGCAATAATAGCCAAAATTCCATTTGCCTTCCTTATTACCTGCTGTACCTGCATACTAGCTTTCAGCGATTCATGCTCGAGGACACCCAGATCCCTCTGCACTGAAGCATTCTGAAGTTTCTCTCCATTTAAATAATGTCACCTTTTTATTCTTCCAACCAAAATGGGTAACCTCACACTTATCCACGTTAAACTCCATCTACCAAATTTTGGTCCATTCACCCAACCTCTCCATATCCATTGTAAATTTCTTATTTCTTTATTGCAACTTACTTTCCCACCTATTTTGCATTGTGTATTGGTATTGGCAGGCCGGCGCTATCACCTCAGACTAAAGGTGGATGGACTCCTCAACTTGCAATCTGAGGAATGCAGCTGACATCCCTTCCTGATGCTCCCGTGCTTGTCTTCGCAGCTCCAGCAACTGATTTAGGACTGGGTCCAGAGACTCATCATCAGACTAGGACTCAGCAGAATCGTGGCCTCCAGCAGTGCTCTGAGTGCCTGTGACCTCTAATGCCCCTGACTCCGCCTGCTGTGGGCCAGATGATGCGCTGTGCTCGCCAGGTCATGACCCCCGAAGCCAACCTAGAACTAGTTGCCACCAAAGTGTGCGTCTCTGAGTGGGCGGAGGGTGTGGGTGAGCGCTGTGACGGGTCTTCAAAGGTGCTGTCCTCATCCGAGGTGTCGTTGGGGCTGAAGTTGAGGGCCTGGCTCATGGTTGCCCTCGGCAACTTCCCAGAGGTGCCTAAGAAAGAAAGGAGACACAATTAGTGCATGGGAGGCGAATCTGAAACAGGAGAAATCACTCACAATATGGTTGTCTGATGGATGTTGCAGTGCGGGATCCTCATTTGGGTGTGCGCTGCCAACCACAACTTCAAAGCGAGCATGGTCTACGTACTCTCCGGCCAGCTCTATGGTTCTGTTCTCAAGTCCATGAGAACCTTGATCTCAGGAACTCCACCCGCAGTCTGGGACCTCTCCTTATTGTGAGCCAGCTCGTCCTGCATGAAGACAGTTGGAGAGTCTGTGAGCAAGACGCAGGCAAGGGCTGATGGTAAAGATGCCTGGCATGTGTGGGTGGCGGGTAGAGCCCTGGACAGGATTAGGACGCAAACTCTTGAGGAGATGAGGTCAGATGGAGATGTCAGGGTGTGTGAGAGTGAGTTGTAATGTCTCTTGAGGTGGCAGGGGGTGAGATCCTTATGAATTTGTGATGGGCTTGTGAGTGTGTGAGTTGAGAGGACAGCTGATGTGTCAAGGCTGCAGCACGCGGGAGCTCCTGAATACCAGTGTTATCCAGGGCAAAAACGGCTGCAGTAAGTGTCTGCGACTTGAGGAGCTTCGGCTCAGTCATTGAGCTGGAGGCTGATCTGCAGACACTGCAACACATCAGACAGGGGGAAACGTTACCTGGATGCTTTATACCAGGAGGCAGTCACACCACTTAGGATAGGGTCATCTGATTTGGTCAGTGGCCAGGGACAGGAGGGTGTGACTGCAAGTGAGGCAGGTAAAGGGACTCAGAGGGCAGGAGTGCAGGAGTGTCAGCCTCTGCAATTGTTCAACAGATTTGAGGGTCTTTCAGTTTGTTTGGATGAGAGTGGGGGCTGTAGGGTGGGTGAGCTGACTGACCATGGTACTGTGGTACAGGAAGCCATTCAAATAGGGAAAGCACAAAGGAATGTCTTGGTAGTAGGGGACAGTATAATAAGGGGGATTGACACAGTAGTAAGGAGAAAGAGTCAAGATGGCTATGTTGCCTGCTTGGTGCCAGGGTTTAGGACATTTGCTCAGGGCTGAAGAGGAACTTCCAGGGGGAGAGGGAGGATCCAGTGGTCGTGGTCCACATAGGTACCAACGACAAAGGCAGGATGGGGAAGGAGGTCCTGCAAAGTCAGTATGATGACCCAGGTACTAAATTGAGAAGCAGAACCTTGTTAATAATTTCTAGATTATTACCTGAGCCACGTGCAAATTGGCATAGGACAAATGAGATTAGAGAAATGAATGAGTGGCTCAAAGACTGGTGTGGGAAAAGTGGGTTCCGGTTCGTGGGGCACTGGCACGAGTATTGGGGAAAGTGGGATCTGCAATGTTCGGACCATGCTGGGGCTGGTGTCCACACGAGCCACCTAACTAGGGAAGTAGAGAGAGTTTGAAACTGAATAGTGGAGCAAGGGATCAAATTTGAGAAAATGTGGTAAACCAAAGAGTAGAGACAAGGCAAGAGAGAAAGGTACTTTTATGGGAAATGATAAACAGACCGTGATGGGAAGGGACAGAGTGTCCAAATCTAAGAGTAAATCAGCAGATAATGCTAGACGCTACAAAAATATTAAAAGAGCAAAACTAAAGGCTCTGTATCTAAATGCACATAGCATTCGAAACAAAACAGATGAACTGATAGTGCTAATAGAAATAAATATGTACGATCTGCTAGCCATAACAGAGATATAGCTATAGGATGACATAGATTAGGACTTGAGTATTGAAGGGTATGTGACATTTAGGGAGGATAAGAAATTAAGAAAAGGTGGAGAGGTGGCTCTGTTAATTAATGATGGTATTAGCATGAGAGAGATGACTTAAGTTCAGGGAGCCAAGATGTAGAAGCGGTTTGGGTTGTGTTGACAAATGATAAAGGCAATAAGTCACTTGTGGGAGTGGTGTACAGGCCCCCTAATTGTAACTACATGGTAAGACAGAGTTAAAAATAGAGATAACGGGAGCTTGTCAGAAAAGTACGTCAATAATCATGGAGGATTTTAATCTACATATAGACTGGAAAAACCAGGTGGACAATGGTAGCGTAGACGAGGGGTTCATAGAATGTTTCTGGGGTAGTTTCTTAGAACAGCACATTCTGGAGCCAACAAGAGAGCAGGCTATACTGGACCTGGTATTGTGCAACAAGATAGGATTCATTGATGACCTCATAGTGAAGGCACCCCTAGGTAGTAGCGATCATAATATGCTTGAATTTTGCATTCATTTTGAGGGAGAGACAAGTGTGTCCAAGGCTAGTATTTTAAACTTAAATAAGGGCAATTCTGAGGGTATGAAAATGGAACTAACTAAAGTGAACTGGCAAATGAGGTTGAAGGATATGTCAATAGAGGTTCAGTGGCAGACATTTAAAGGGGATATTTCAGAATATGCAGAATAAATACATTCCAATGAGAAAGAAAAATTCCAAGGGGAGGACCCACCATCTGTGGTTAATTAAAAAAGTTAAAGGCAGTATCAAACTTAAAGAAAAAGCAGATAATTACGCAAAGATGGGTGGAAGTTCAGAAGATCGGAAAGAATATAAAGAATAGCAAAGAAAGACAAAATGATTAATATGGAGGGAAAAATTAGAGTATGAGAGAAAGCTAGCGGGTAATATAAAGGCGGATAGTAAGAGTTTCTTTCAATATTTAAATAAGAAAAGAGCTAATGAAGTGAGCATTGGTCCTATTGAAAGTGTATCTGGGGGATTGATAATGGAAAGTAGGGAGATGGCAGATGAATTAAGCAGGTATTTTGCATTGGTCTTCACTATAGAGGATACAAATAACATCCCAGAATTAGCTGCAAATCAGGAAAAGGAACGGAGGGAGGAACTCAGAAAAATAACAATCACCAGTGAAGTGGTGCTGAGCAAATTGTTGGGGCTGCAGGCTGACAAGTCCCCAGGCCCAGATATGGACTTCACCCTAAGGTCTTGAAAGAGGTGGTTAGTGAGATAGTTGATGCGTTGGTTTTCATTTTCCAAAATTCCCTAGATTCGGGGAAGGTTCCATTAGATTGGAAAATAGCAAATGCTACTCCTTAATTCAAAAACGAAAGGAGAGAGAAAGCAGAAAACTATAGGCCAGTTAGCCTAACATCTGTCATAGGGAAAATGTTAGAAGCTATTATTAAAGATGTTATAGCTGGGCACTTTAAAAAGATCAAGGCAATCAGGCAGAGTCAACATGGTTTTGTGAAAGGGAAATCATGTTTACCCAATTTATTGGAGTTCTTTGAAGGAGTCACATGTGATCTATTTGAAGGGGAACTGATGGATGGACTGTATTTGGATTTCTAGAAGGCATTTGATAAGGTGCCATATCAAATGTTACTGCAGAAAATAAAAGCTCATGGTGGAGGGGGTAACATATTGGCCTGGATAGAAGGTTGGCTGGCTAACTGGAAGCAGACAGTTGGCATAAATGGATCTTTTCTGGTTGGCAGGATGTGACATGTGGTGTGCCACAAGGGTCAGTGCTGGAGCCTCAACTTTTTACAATTTATATAAATGACTTGCATGAAGGGACCGATGGTATGGTTGCTAAATTCGCTGATGACACAAAGGTAGGTAGGAAAGTAAATTGTGAAGAGGAGTAAATTGTATAAACTGTAAGGAGGCTACAAAGGGACATAGATAGGTTAAGAAAGTGGGCAAAGATATGGCAAATGGAGTATAATGTGGGCAAATGTGAAGATATCCATTTTGGCAGGAAGAATAAAAAAGCTTATCTAAATGGTGAGAGATTACAGAGCTCTGAGATTCCGACGGATCTGAGTGTCTTAGTGCATGAATCACAAAAGGCTAGTATGCAGGTACACCAAGTAATTAGGAAAGCTACTAGAATGTTGTCGTTTATAGTGAGAGAAATTGATTACAAAAGTAGAGAGGTTATGCTTCAGTTGCATAGGGCACTCGTGAGACCACAGCTCAAGTACTGTGTACAGTGCTGGTCTCCTTATTTAAGGAGAGATGTAAATACATTAGAAACAGTTCAGAGAACTGTTCGGAGAAGATTTACTAGGCTAATATCAGCAATGGGCAGGTTGTCTTATGAGGAAAGGTTAGGCTGGTATCCACTAGAGTTTAGAGGCAACTTGATTGAAGCCTTTAAGATCCTGAGGGGTCTTGACAGGGAGGATGTGGAGAGGATGTTTCCTCTTGTGGGGGAATTTAGAACTAGGGGCCACTAGTTAAAAATAAGGGGTCGCTCATTTAAGACAGGAGAAATATTTTCTCTGAGGGTTGTGAGTCTTTGGAACTCTTTTCGTCAAAAGGCGGTGGAAACAGAGTCAGAATATTTTTAAGGCAGAGCTAGATAGATTCTTGGCTAACAAGGGGGTGAAAGGTTATCGGGGTAGGCAGGAATGTGGGGTTGAGGTTACATTCAGATCAGTCATGATCTTATTGAATGACAAGAGTAGACTCCAGGGACCGAGTGGCCTACTCCTGCTCCGAATTCGTATGTTTGTATGATAGTGATAAGATGGTTGACTTACCCAGACGGAACATAGGAGATGGTTCATCATCTTCCTGCACTGGGGGCTGACCTCTTCTGCAGGGTGTTTGCACTGACCACTGATGCGACCGCCTCCCAAGCCCGATTGTCTCCTTGGTGGAAGTCCTGCGGCTGGAGCAGGGGTAGGGAACATCACGGTGGGCCTCGACTGCACCCAACAGGCACACTGGTGAGGCGTCACCGAATTTAAGTGGAGCTTGCTTTCTGTCTTTGGAAACCATGGCTGCGGAGTGCAAATGCTGTGCAGGGGCATTGTTTAAATGTGGTGCCCGGAGTTAGGGCGCGGTTGGGGGGGCTGGTGAATCAGATGCCACCTGCCAGCGAAACGGCGTGTTCCCTGTGGATGAATAAATAATGCACTCTGAAGCGCATGATACAGTGCGAACACCTGCCATTGCGGCTGGCCGTTGCAATGCCTTTTTTTTATGCCCACTAACACACTTAGTGCATTTCACAGAAAATCCAGGCCTCGGTTTCAGTTGCTGATCTTGCCAGTACAGAGAAATCTAGCCTCATGAGCCCAACACCCTCTTTCTGTGCTGTACATTACTATGGCTCTCATCCTTCAACACTAATTGCAGAAGTAACAAATAATTAATCTTATCACCCAGAAGGATCTCCATTTTGCTTCATGACTGGAAACAGTTAAGCACTTACATATCAGACACTTTTCTATAGTTTGGTGGACAATCCACAGCTGGGCATCGGAATCCACCTTGGATGTTGAAGCAGGTTTCAGCTGATGTGCAGTTGTGTGTTCCTATAGCACATTCATCAATGTCTGTGGGAAATTATACACAACTGTCAGGTTCAATAGTTTACTGCAAAAGTACAATGTGAATACTGAAACCATCATGTGATCAGATGTCAAGAATGTGCAAGGAAAGACCATGCTGCTGAACGTACGTAAGAACAGATGGAACAGGAGCTGGAAGTAGGCCATTTGGCCGCTTGATGCAGCTTCGCCATTCAATAAAATCATGGCTGATCTCCTACCTCAACTCCCCCTTCCTGCACTGTCTCATAAGAGCATAAGAAGTAGGAGGAGTGGACCATAAAACCTCTTGCGCCTTCTATGCCATCCACCGTGATCATGGCTAACCTTCAACTTCAACTCCACTTTCCTGCCCACTCCCCATATCTCTTGATTCCCTGAGACACCAAAAATCTGTCTGTCTCAACCTTAACTATATTCACAACTTTATGGGGTGGAGAATTATAAACATTCACAGTTCTTTGAATGAAGAAATTTCTCCTCATTTCAGTCCGAAGTGATCGGTTCCTTACCCTGAGATTGTGTACCTTTGTTCTAGATTTCCCAGCCAGAGAAACAACCTCTCAGTCTCTACCCTGTCAAGCCTCTTCAGAACTTGCCACTATCCAAGTGAATTGCATTTACACTGGACATCAACGCCAAAATACTGAGAAGGTATTTAGACTGGTTGATATCTAACAGTCATTAAAATGACTCATCATATTTGGATTGCCAGTTTAGGCTTTATTATTATACTTGATATTTATTTTGTAGAATGCTGAGGAACTTCATGTGACCCAGTGGATTAATCTTAACACTGGGTGGCTTTAGGGTGGGCTTTGAGGGGAAAGCAAGAATGAAATGTGCTCACTACAGAAAATTTCAGGTGCAGATATTCTAACCCTTTGGCCTTTTCTCACCTATTTGTGGCTGAGTGGGAAAACCCCTTTTTTAGTGAACTTCTGTTGGGTCCTCCAGAAGCTTCTTTAAACTAGAAATGCACCTCTAAAGGGTGTCTGGTTCTGTCTAGAAAGTGAAGGAATGGGAAAAATGAGTCACAGGAAAATAGATAGATTCTCAAAGTCTCCCTGAAGTTGCTGTTGTAAGAGGTGAGGGTGAAGATGGTACTCTATTCCAGAAATTGGAGAGTAGTTCTCAAACATGATATGCACCAAGCATGAAGGGAAGTGGCAGAGGTTGTAAACTTCAGAAGTTTAACCCCCAGCACCTGGATAAACTGCAGAAAGTGCTCCAATGGTCTTGAAATAATAGCTATCTCTTTGTTTTTATATCTCTCTTGCTCTCAAGAACACATGCCAATAGATTATTTGTTCATTCACAGAATGAGTGGGAGTCGCTGGCAATGCCAGCATTATTGCCCATCCTTAGTTGTCTTTGAGAAACTGCTGATGAGGTACCTTTTTGTACTGCTGCAGTCGGTGTGATAATTGTACTCCTATAGTGCTGTTAGGCAAAGGGTTCTATGATTTAAACCTAGTGTGACAATTAAGGAATGACAATATATTTCCAAGTCAAGAAGCTGTGTGACTTGAAGGGGAACTTGCAAATGGTGGTGTTCCCACCAGAAAGAATCAGAGTTCTGGAGAGGGCACCATTATCTTCAAAAGGAACATAAGGTGATGTTGCCTCCTCCAGCATTCGGATTCATCCTTCCCCGACATCACACTCTCGTTCTCAGCCCAAATGCAGACTCACAGCAGCCAGGCGCAGCATTCTCTTCTTGGAAGAAAACCTTGGCAGAATCAGCATCTTCCCTCATTGCACTTTCCTCATTTCACACCCCCAATTAAGACCTCTCTATCCTGATTTGCAACTTGCTTCCAATCCTATTTAGCCAGTGCAATGCAAGCAGAAGTTCCACACGCACACACTCTACTTTGTAAAAAACACTTAGGCTCTGATTTTAACTAAGGGGATAGAAGTGAAAATCAAGCAGGAAGCTCCCATGACTTCGTAAGCATGAAACTGAGGCAATTTTTACCCTTGGGTCGTATCTGAATATGGTTGATGGGCTTCCTGCCCAATCATTGGGAAATGGACAGACTGCCCACATTCATCACAGAGATTCCACTGGACCTCCTAACACCTATTGAAAGTGGGAATGTTAATTTGTTAATGAATAAAAACTATTACAAGCAGTGGTTCAACACAGGGCACTGTAGATCTCCCATCTTGAGCAGGCCCCATTCGTATAAATAGTCCCATCAAGAACAACATTACAAAATGTCAACCAGTTATCTAGCCAACATAATAACCTTCACTGTGATACCTTATGAATGGCTTTTTGGAAATCAAATTTATAACAGCAACAGAACTGTTCACTGTTCTGGTCATTTCTTGTATGTACTCAATAAGACAGACCAACCCGCCTGCTGCAGATGCATCTGTCCATGACAGTATCAGTAGGAGTGACCACCTCACAATCCTTGTGGAGACGAAGTCCTGCCTTCATTTTGAGGATACCCTCCATTATGTTGTGTGGCACTACCATCGTGCTAAATGGGATAGATTTCGAACAGATCAAGCAACTCAAGAATGGGCATCCAAGAGGCACTGTGGGCCATCAGCAGCAGCAGAATTGTACTCGAACACAATCTGTAACCTCATGGCCCGGCATATCCCCCACTCTACCAATACCACCAAGTCAAAGGATCAACCCTGGTTCAATGAAGAGTACAGGAGGGCATGCCAGGAGCAGCACCAGGCATACTAAACTATGAGGTGTCAACCTGGTGAAGATACAACACAGGATTACTTGAATGCCAAACAGCATAAGCAGCAAGTGGTAGAGCTAAGCGATCCCACAACCAGCGGATCAGTCCTGTCACATGCAGTCATGAATGGTGGTGGACAATTAAACAACTCACTGGAGGAGGAGGCTCCACAAATATCCTCATTCTCAATGCAAATCAGTGCATAAGATAAGGTTGAAGCATTTGATACAATCTTCAGCCAGAGGTGCCGAGTCGATGATCCACCTCAGTCTCCTCTGGAGGTCCCCAGCATCACAGATGCCAGTCTTCAGCCAATTTGATTCACTCCACATATCAAGAAATGGCCGAAGGCACTGAATACTGCAAAGTCTATGGGCCCTGACAATATTCTGGCAATAGTACTGAAGACCTGTGCTCCAGAACTTGCTGCACAACCTAACCAAGCTGTTCCAGTACAGCTACAACACTGGCATTTACCCAATTATGTGGAAAATTGCCCAGGTATGTCCTGTACACAAAAAGCAAGACAAATCCAACCCAGCCAATTACCGCCCCATTAGTCTGCTCTCGATCACCAGTAAAGTAATGGAATGGATCATCAAAAGTGCTATCAAGTGGCACTTGCTTAGCAATAGCCTGCTCACTGATGCTCAGTTTGGGTTCCGTCAGGGCCGCTCAGCAACTGGCCTCATTACAGCCTTGGTTCAAACATGGGCAAAAGTGCTGAACTCCCGAGGTGAAGTGAGTGCGACTGCCCTTGACATCAAGGCAGCATTTCACCAAATGTGGCAGCAAGGCTGATGTCAATGGGAATCAGGGGGAAAACTCTCCGCTGGTTGGAGTTATACCTAGCACAAAGGAATTTGGCTGTGGTTGTTGGAGGTCAGTCATCTCAGCTCCAGGACATCACTGCAGGAGTCCCTCAAGGTAGTGTCCTAGGCCCACCCATCTTCAGCTGCTTCAGTAATGACCTTCCTTCCATCATAAGGTCAGAAGTGGGGATGTTCGCTGATGATCACACAATATTCAGCAGCATTCAAGAATCGTCAGATACTGAAACAGTCCATGCACAAATGCAGCAAGACCTGGACAATATCCAGGCTTGGGCTGACAAGTGGCAAGTAATATTCGCGCCACACAAGTGTCCATCTCCAGCAAGAGAGAATCCAACCATTGCCCCTTGATGTTCTATGGCATTACCATCCTGGGGGTTACCATTTACTAGAAATTGAACTGGACTAGCCATATGAATATTGTGGCGATAAGAGCAGGTCAGAAGCTAGGAATCCTGTAATGAGTAACTCACCTCCTGACTCCCTAAAGCCTGTCCACCATCTACAAGACACAAGTCAAAAGTGTGATGGAATACTCCGCACTTGCCTGGAAGAGTGCAGCTCCCACAACACTCAAGAAGCTTGACACTGTCCAGGACAAAGCAGCCCGCTTGATTGGCACCACATCCACAAACATTCACTCCCTCAACCACCTACACACAGTAGCGACAGTGTGTACCATCTACGAGATGCACTGCAGGAATTCACTAAGGTACCATCGACAGCACCTTCCAAACCCATGAACTCTACCATCTAGAAATCCAAGGACAGCAGATAGATGGGAATACCACTAACAGGAAGTTCCCCTGCAAGTCACTCACCATCCTGACTTGGAAATATATCGCCGTTCCTTCACTGTCGCTGGGTCAAAATCCTGGAACTCCCTTCCTAACAGCACTGTGGGTGTACCTACACTACATGGACTGCAGCGGTTCAAGAAGGCAGCTCACCACCATCTTCTCAAGGGCAACTAGGGATGGGCAATAAATGCTGACCCAGCCAGCGAAGGCCACATCCCGTAAATGAATTTTTAAAAAATAAGGTTAATAAAGCAGAATCCATGCTTCTGCAAGTCATATTGGGGATCCTTAGTAAGAGCCAAATGCTCTTAAGTGATCATAAATTGCATTTTGTATAATGCTTTTAACAGCTTTCCCACAAGCAATGTCAAATACTGATTATTTTTCCCTTTTTGATTGATGGGACCTCATGAGCATCTTTCTAATCAGCCTAAATCTCATGAGCTGTTGAATATATGGGCCAGTGGCTCACAAACACCAATTCCCATTTCATTTACATTCTAAAATCCCCATTTCATTTACATTCTAAAATCCCCATTTCATTTACATTCTAAATGGAATCAGCTTTCAATACCTTAATATTAACTATATAGATTTCTGCAATTACAGCTATTAAAGCAATTCTAGTTGCACATCTGTCCTGTACTATCAGGAATGAATCATCACCTTCCAAAGTGAAAAGCAATGCAAAGTATCTTCTCGCTCATTACTCATATCTTTATCTCCTTGCCTAATCTGTCTTGATAAATTCTCTCAAATGACCATTGAGCCTAATTGTCTTCTCACTTCTAGCAAACGAAGAAAGGCTCTGCATTACTGCTGCAACGGGACACTGTGCCATTTTTAATTAGCATTCCTAATTCTGAATCTAGTTGACCTCAGCTTTTTTTTAAAATACTTGTTACTAATCCTGTGACAATTAAACCTCTCTATTTAGTAATTTAAGCATCATTTTACTATTTTTATTATTATTATTACTCCTTTTTAAGCTTGGGGATATACAAGATTTCCTTGGTCCCTCAACATTGATTTGAATACATCCTATTTATCTTCCAAAATCTAGTTCTTTCCAAACAGCATATTCACAATGTAACTTCCCCAAATTCTTCCCCCATATGTAGTTGCCAACTACTCATGTTTTGAATGGACACCTCACTTTTCCTACCACCACCCCCCCACCCACCTCTGCTTCATTCACTTTAATGGCTCATCAACTAGTGTCTCTTTGCTGTCTCCTGCCACACAACCAATCCACAAAAGCTACACATTATGAGCGTTATGAAGGAGGTGTCAGTCAAGAGCTCAAGACACTAGTTACTACACATGAGGAGCAAGTATGGTGAAACAGCAACAGTAGCTCCTGTACAAAACCTGTCCTATATGTTGTATTTAAAACAATTGTTTTGTTAAACTAATTTGCTTGCAAACAAATGACTGCAGGATTCAATTCATTGTAAATTATCCCAAAACAAATAGAAGGGGAGTCTCAAAACACATACAATTCAGTCATCATGGCAGCCAATATTTTGGCTCTAGTGGAAAGTATACCTGTATACATTACATGTATAGGCTTTACCACCTGGACATAGTTTAACAGAAGTCATAATCTTATAGAAAGTTTCACTTATGCCCTTCCTCACAAAGGTGCACATCTACTCAGTGCAACATCCCCACTCCAACCCAAACACTGCATATATAAAGTCAAGGGTGAAAATTATCTTGTCTTTCACACAAAATGTTATCTCACTGATTGTGCCAGAATATTTTTAAAAGTATGAAGCACAAATTATGCATTCATTAATTCTTTGTATGCAGTAGGACAATCTGGCTGAGGAATATAACAGTGAACAGGAACTGCATAGAGGGAGGAGAGACTCCTGTTATTTTAGCAGATTGAAGATGATTCAATTCTACCCATGTGGAGTCACCATAACTTCCGTTTTGATCAACCTGTCTGTCCATATAACAAGGAACTTGAGTTGTAATATTTCCTTTTTAGTTTTTATATGAAGGAGGCAGGAAGTAAAGAATCACTATCAACATCCTGGGGGTTACTATTGACCAGAAACTGAACTGGACTAGCCATATAACTACTGTGGCTACAAGAGCAGGTCAGAGGCCAGGAATCATGCAACAAGTAACTCACCTCCTGACTCCCTAAAGCCTGTCCGCCATCTACAAGACACAAGTCAAAAGTGTGATGGAATACTCCGCACTTGCCTGGATGAGTGCAGCTCCCACAACACTCAAGAAGTTTGACACTGTCCAGGACAAAGCAACCTGCCTGACCACATCCACAAGCATTCACTACCTCTACCACCGATGCACAGTAGCAGCAGTGTGTACCATCTACAAGATGCACTGCAGGAATTCACCAAGGCTTCTTCAACATCACCTTCCAAACCCACGACCCTCCAAACCTACCATCTAGAAGGACAAGGGCAGCAGATAGATGGGAACACCACCACCTGGAAGTTCCCCTCCAAGTCACTCACCATCCTCACTTGGAAATATATCGCCGTTCCTTCACTGTTGCTGGGTCAAAATTCTGGAACTCCCTTCCTAACAGCACTGTGGGTGTACCTACACCACATGGACTACAGCAGTTCAAGAAGGCAGCTCACCACCACCTCCTCAAGGGCAACTAGGGGTGGGCAATAAATGCTGGCCCAGCCAGCGAAGCCCAAATCCCGTGAATGAACTAAATAAAAAACACAAGGCAGGTTATAAAGAAGGGAAAAGCAACAACGGTTCTAATGAAAATGTAACAGGCATCAGCCAGTCTATCATGTTTCCCTGTACTATTTAGATGATCAATCATGTTATTGGACTGAACTATATGGGACGCCATGGTCTCTGGCCACCCCCCATCCCCACCCCCAGCTAAAAAGTTGGGGGGGAAGCGAGGAGCCTGCTCAGGGAAAGAATGACTGCCCCACGGCCATTTCATGGTAAATTGGCCATTAATGGGCTGGAGGTGGAATTTCTGCCCCTCAGGAACAGGAAGCCTCCCCCTGCAACCCCAGCTCAAGACTGAGATGAGAAATTCCTCACTTAAAGGGTTGTGAATCTTTGGAATTCTCTACCCCAAAGGGTTGTGGATGCTCCATATAAGCTCGGGTAGACAGATTTTTAGGATTTCCCAGGGAAGTAAGAGGGATGGGGACCTGGACGCGAAGGTGGAGTTGAAGCGCAAAATCAAACATGATCGTATTGAATGGCAGAGCAGGCTCGATGGACCCTGTGGTCTACTCCTGCTCCTGTTTCTTATCTTCTTATGTTCACGGGCAGAATTAAAACCACCCTAGTCATTTTTTGTAAGAACAAAACATGGAAAACGGATATTTCACTGCAGCACCGCAAACTCCATTTATAAAAATAATGTTTAATGTTATATAAATTGTACAATGTAAATAATGCTCCAAAATGGAGAGCACCCTGTGGTATGTATGTCTGAGAAATTAGAAACGAATGAGGAAGAATCCTACCTCTACATGTTCTTCCATTTGGTGACATTGTATAACCAACCTCAGGACAGGCACAGTTATAACTGCCAGGGACATTCATACAGCGGAATGTACAGAGTGTGCCTCCACTTTGTGCACATTCATCGATATCTGAAATGAAAATTTCCTTTAGCAAATACAACAAAGGATTCAGAGACATTCTACCACTCGGTGGCAGCAGTATCTAAAATCTTGATTACATCGTCAAATCAAATATTTCCACAGCATTATTGCACAATTGAATTATTAACACTGGTTATATTTATTAAATCAACTTGTCTTGATCTTGATACGCCAAAAGAAAGTCGCCCCAGTTTATTTTGTACTATTTTTCTTTAATGAAAATAGAAATGCAGCATGGGAAATATTGGGCGGAATCTTGCACCCTTGGCGGGGAAGGGGGCATTTAATCAGGTGAGAGGGTAGGGATCCTGCCTCCACCTCGATCAAGTTCATGGCAGGAAGGCTCATGGATGGCCTGCCTGCCCCACTGCCAACTGAAGCCCTTAAGTGGGCAATTATCACCATTTAAGGGCCTGATCCTACTGCCACTGGTATTAACCCAGCAGTGGGCTCACCATGTAGGGAGCACGAAAAGCCAAACTTTGGCATGTTTGCTCGTTGACTCTCATTCAAAAGCACTCAGTGCCTGATCGAGGGACCTGGCATGGAAGGCGCAGTGGGGGCCTCTGAAAGTCACTCCCTGCCCTTGCTGCCGTCCCCTCCCCCACGACTCCCTTGCTGTGACCCATTTCCCACCATCACTTGCCTGTGCTTGGATCCCTCCTCAATACAAGACCTTGAGCATGTGTTGTACCAGAAGCAGCCCCCACCTCCCTGGTCATGCTACTGAGTACAGCAGAGCTGCCGATCTCTGATTGGCTGGCAGCTCTCAGCGGACGGGGCTACTGCCCCCAAGTTCCTTGATCCCAAGGGATGGCCAGCCCCTGGCCTTCAAGTGGCTGAGTGGCACAAGATGCGGTGGGCCCTCCCGTAAAGAGGGAACAAGGGGGTCTCGGCAGCTCTCCAGTTAGCAGCTGAGACCCACATTGCCTCCATTAGATACCGCCCATTATCTTTCATTGAAATGGTTAGTTGAGCATTTAAAGGTAATTTTCTCCTGCCTGAGATACCAATCCCACAGTTAATCAGAAACTCCAGCTTATTTAGTTTGCATTCTAAACCAGTTTCTATCTCTTGTCTGCCTAATATACTAGACTAGAAATGCATTCAGTGTTTGTTTTATAAATGGAATAATATTAGTCATCTTCAATGGAATAGATCCAAAAGAATCAGATCAAAACCATCAACTTTAATGTATTGTCAATATCTACTGTAAAACAGAAAATCAGTAGTCACTGATTTAATTTTCGGTTGGCTTATGACTTCCATTTAATGAAAATACACATTGCAGATAATAATTAAAATATCTTGCATCTATTTTCTATCATTGAAAATCAGATAAATGCTTCAATATTGCATTGCATTGTAAAAGGAGTCCATTTATATACCAGCATTAATATTAGAAAACTAATTTATCAAGAGCATTAGGCAAATACAGCAGCATATTGTCAATGGTTAACAATAGACCTGAAATCACTGTCATTGAGAAACGAGCTTGTCTCTGCTATGAATTAAGTTTGTGACAGAATCCTGATCTAGGGCCAGTTGCGTTCATTTCTCCAAGAAGGGCAGGAGCCAGATGCTATAATGCAATTTTTTTTTAAATAAAGGAAAACAAAGACAAATCTATGTTTCTTTTTGAGGGGGAGAATGCTCAACTTTGTACTCCACAAGGTAATGGATGCAAGACTGGTGGGAGGGAATACCATCCCACTTGTTATAATCAATGGCAGCATCAAAAGTTCCAGGTCAAGTATTCTGAAGATTGGAAGCAAAGCCAAGCAAACTCTACCCTATCCAAACAATATTTCTCCTGCTAAAAAGAGAATCTTGTACTATGGCAGCATTTTGACTCGCTTGGCCATTTATGCGGTGTTTAGGTTGAACCCAGAAAGCCACTATGGAAAAGGATGCCACCTAGTTGAAGAGGTACATGCTTTTGCCAAGAAGGTAATGCTTTTGTTTCTACAGAAAATGGAAAGGGGATGGAGTCAAAAAACATTCAGCAGTATAATCAATCTGGACATTAGAATGAATGCCATTACCTAGAGTAGCTCCCCATGAAAGGGAAACTGTGTGTTCTGGGCCAATTGGTTATGAGAGAAGATTGAATTGTCACCCAAAGGGATTTGAGGGAACAAATTTTGATGTTGGTGCATGCAGCCACCAAAAGATGGTTGGAAATGAAGAATCAACTGAGGCTTAACAAGTGGGCAAGCATCACCATGGTTACCAAATAGTAAGATAGCTTTCTGAACATGAACCTAGCATGGTGACAGGGATCAGAGCAAGGTATAGAAGCAGACCTTATGGAACCTTTATTGAGTGACAAATATTTGCTGCTGACAGTCATGGACTATTAAAGTTGGCTTTTCAAGTCAAACTTTTGAAAGGTATTACAATGGCCAATATTGTGAAGGCAATGAAGGGGATCTTTGCAATGCACAGAGCACACTCCACTGCAAACCAACATATTGTGGCAAAAGAGGTTAAACACTTTTCAATAGAAAATTATGTGGGACCTTGAAGTAGCCACAGACCGATGATGAAGTGAAAATGCTAAACAGGACAGAATGGAAGGTGTTACAAGTGGCAGAAACAGATGACTGGAAGCAGGAAATGGAGCATTCCACAAGCAAAGATGGGCATGACTCTAGCTCAGTTCATGGTTGGATATAAGTTGCGTGTGAAGTTGCCAGATCTATGGTGCAACGCTACCTCTCTAAGCCATCATATAACCCTGAGCGAGGTTAAGGTTAGCAATCAAATGAAGGTGAAGGTGCTGAAAACAGACAGTGAATTTTGAACCCAAACCCTACACTGTGGTGATGAGGGATGGAGGACAGCTCACCATTACAGTCACCAACCCAGGGTGGAGTTTACTTGTGAAGTAGCTGGTTGGAAAGGCAGATAATCGGGTAGGGATCCAAGCAGGAAAAAGAAATGTGCTGAATGGAGGAAGAAGAATGTGGCCAAATGAATATCACATGGGGAGACCACAGGCCAGGAAGGTTATTATGTGGAGAGAAAACCATCACAGTTCTGTAAGTTCCCTTGTTGCTTCATGATGGAGTGAAGAAAAAGGGGAGACATATTGAATATTAAACATTTGGGAAATTCTCTGAAAGGAAGTGAAGGCAAATTGATCAAAGGGACATTTTTGCTTTTTGTTTGCATCATGTGCCTGCTGTCTACATGTTGAAGCTTCAAAATAATTGTTTAATATGAAGTGTCCAAACACTCTGACAATATGAATACTCCATGTTGATGTATCAACCTGTCAATTTAACCTAGATTGGCACCTATAAAGAGAGATGAAAGGACTGTATTCTAACAGCTTGTGTCAAACAACATGTTTTCCCTTCCCACCATTCAAATTAATTCAATGCCTTCACACTGCTCCCATGAGCAATGCAGGAAAGAATTCTCTCTCAGGCAATAACCTCTTTCACATATTAATTGAGATAAGCCAATACTCATATATTACTCTAGAGGAGAAGCTCAAATGTCAATTAACATTGTCATCCAACTGTTTCCCTTGTTCAAAAATAAATGCAGCTACACTTTAAGACATCTTGTTTTGAACATTAGGGTGAAAATTTTGTAGTCGATTTATGGCCTTAATTAGCCACAGAGCAGCAATACAGAAAAAGATTATTGACTAATGATTTATTTTTGCTCTGGTTCTCCTTACCCTCACAGGAATGTCCATCTAGTTCGGTGAGTTGGTAGCCTTGTCTGCAATAACACTGGTAGGAGCCATAGATATTGGCACATTCCTGCCCACATAGATTGTTCTCACATTCATTTATATCTACAAAGAAATATGCAGTGAGATAAAATGGCTCAAAACGTTCATTGTTTTGTTACTGTTTAAATACCTTTCCATATTGGGATCAACGTGACAAAGACAGGCCAGCTCAGCAATAACCTATGAATGTTTTGGCATCAAATTTGTCTTGAATAAAAATCGCCTTGTGACCTCTTGGTAATAGATTACTATTAAGAATTTCATACGTGTAACTTTAGCACCAGGCTGCTGAAATAAACTCAGACATTCTAATTTTGTTGTCGCAAACAAATATGCCATGGTGGCAGTATGGGCACAATAATTGGCATCAATGTCCCTAGATTAAGAAGAAGAAAACTTTTTAGTGTCCCTGCTCTTGACCACTATCTGGGGACTCTTGCTGAAAAAGCACATACATGAACTTCAGCTGAGAACAGGATCTGGTTCAGATGTGTTCATCACCTTACGGTCAATTAGCCCACTGACAATAACTGCCAAGGCTCACAAGTGAACAATGACCATGTAACCAGAGTATCTGCCTCATGTGGAACTCTTCCCCAGCAAACAGCTTCATGAGCTTCAGTGACTCCATGCAAGGAAGGAAGGGCAGAATTTTGGAAAATAACAAGGGAACAAATTCTTCACTTTTAAGATGAACACGCTGTCATGATATCCAACACCAACAATATGTATTTATGTAGATCTCCTGAGACAGAGGAAGCTCTTACATATACAGCTCCTTACTTAAAGGCTCTTTGTGATCCTTTAGGCCACACTAGGATACTTTAGCCTCCCTGCTCAGCTGATCATGGTCTTGCCAACCCACTTCCCCAAAATCCATACATACCTTGCCATGGACCGTCTGTGAGTTCCCACTGCTGGTCTGACCCACCCTGTCCCATCAATTTTAACTCCCACCACTAGAGGTGGTGCCATTTTCATTGGCTTCAGGTGAGAGTCAATGCTGAGGCATGTAAACAAGGCCCAGAGGTAAAAATCTCCAGAGCCTTGTACTTGTGGGGGGGGGGGGGGGGGGAGTACAGACAGATCACTACCTGCATCAGCCCCTGCACCTGCACCTTATTCTCATTTCAATTTCAAATCAACCCTCCCTAAGATGGCACTTGAAGAAAGCAGAGGGTTGGGGTGGGTTTCCTGAGGAGGAGTGACGATGGTCATTTTAAATGAGGTGGGGACCGTGTCACATAAGAGGGAAAGGTTGGTGTTACCTGGCAGTGTGATGGAAAGGTAAATGGTCAGGAAGTGGGATGAAATAAGTTTGAGAGAGCCGGTGGTGAGCTTTGTGAGTGAGATGAGTGACTTAGTGTTGAATTGGGGATCGTGAATAAAAGTCAATAAGCAGGAAGAGAGAGGGCACAGTTTGTTGGAAGGCAAATGATGGGAATGGGAGGGCCAGACAAGGATCATCAGTGGGAGATGTATAACAAGCTTATATTTATATAAAGCCTTTAATGTAATGAAACATCCCAAGGCACTTCACATGAACATTATGAAACAAAGTATGAAACTGAGCCACATAAGGAGATATTAGATCAGATGACCAAAAGCTTGGTCAAAGAGGTAGGTTTTAAGAAGACTTTTAAAGGAGGAATGCGAGGCAGAGAGACAAGAGACGTGTAGGGAGGGAATTCAGAGATTGGGGCCTGGGAAACTAACCGAAGGCATGCCATCAATGGTGCAGCAATTATGATTGGGAATGCACAAGGCCAGGCCTAGAGGAGCGCAGGTATCTTGGAGAGTTGTAGGGCTGGAGGAGATTACAGAGATAGGGAGGGGTGAAGTCATGGATGGATTTGAAAACAAGGATGAGAATTTTAAAATCAAATGTTGTTTGACCAGGAGCCACTGTAGGTCAGTGAGCACAGGAAATGGGATTAGCTGCAAATTAAGACACGGGCATCAGATTTTTGGATGTCCTCAAGTTTACAGAGGATAGGATGGGAGACCAGCCAGGAGTGTGTTGGTAATGAAGGCATGGATGAGGATTTCAGCAGCTGATGAGCTGAGATGAGGTGAAGTTGATCAATGTTACAAATATAAACAGTCTTACAGATGCACAAATATGAGGTCAGAAGCTCATCTCAGGATCACTTGTGACACCAAGGTTGCAAACTGACTGGCTTAATCTCAGGCTGTTGCTAGGAAGAGGGATAGATTGGTAATGAGGAAACAAAGTTCAAAAGCAATGGCTTCAGTCTTTCTAATATTTAATTGGAGGAAATTGCTGCTCATCTAGTACTGGATGTCAGATAAGCAGCCTGATAATTTAGCAACAGTGGAGGAGTCAAGAGAGGTGGTGGTGAGGTAGAGCTGGGTGTCATCAACATACATGTGAAAACTAACAGTGATGTAATGGGGAGTAAGAGGGCACTACACAGATAAAACTGGTTTTGAACACAGGGGAGCTCTTGAGCCCCTTGCATTCTGAGTCTGAGGGTGAGGATAGGAATTGAGGTGAGGAAATACTCAAGTGGGTGCTGAAAAAAGTGAGTTTCAAGTTGTTTCTGCTTTCAAAGATGAACTTGGGAGTTATAGGTCATTTTGGTCAGGGAGAAGTAGTGAGGCAACAATTTGAGGTGTGCAGCCAGAGCTGATAGTGGGGAGATGAGCAGATGAATGTTACTTATGTTCTAGGTTATCACTTTGTGATTTGAGGCTGAAGGAATGGCAGGAATGATAGGGCAGGGGACACTTCTGGATCTGAAAAGGACAAGACCCTGGATTGTGGTGAGATTGAGATGTCATTACAGGGAGCTAGCTAGAATCAAAAGAGTAGCAAATTGGAGAGAATGCTAAGGAGGGAGTATTGGGATAATTGTGCCTGGGCTGGAAATGACATTACAACATTTGTATATGCAGGGGTATATAGGAAAATGGAAATTAGGCAGTTTTTTGCAACCACCTTGTCAATGATGGTGAGCAAGAAGGTCCAAGGTTACTTGTGATGACAAGACGGAGTGGCCATGGTGTGTTATGGAAGAGTTTTGGGCAGGATCGCAGAGATGAATCCCACCTAATATCTCCAAACCTCTGTAAGAAACTGAAGCAGGAGATGGGAAAGGACACTGCTCACTCCCTCTACAGGCTCCCTCAACAACGTGGCAGAAATTTCCTACAAAGTTCACAAGCCACTGGCTACCCAATAATTGGAGCAATCATTAAGAATTTTCTAAACTGAGACCAGGAATAGGTGGATCTCCCAAGGGTAAAATAAATTAAACTGTCAATTTAAGGTTGCACAACAAAATGGTTCAATAAGTTATAAAAAATGTATTTTTAGTAAGAAGCGACCTGATCAGAGGCAACTTTAAACTAAGTATTACATTTTTCATAAGTATACATTCTTTAACTATTATATAATGCAATTACTTAATATGTTTATGACATGCATGCTGGCTTATGTTATCACTTCTATTGCATTTACCATTGGCCAACACAATGATTAAAATACCTTCACAGTTCTTGCCATCAAGAGTTAGTTTGAATCCAGTGCTGCAGGTGCAATAATAGGACCCAGGGGTATTCTCACAAGTATGTGCACACAGTCGACCAGGATAGCGCCAACATTCATTAACATCTGCCAGAAGCAAGCAAGATTCAATGACAGGGTAAAAATGAGATAGTGCAAAAGCAGGAATTAACCAATCCTATTCAATAAAGATGCCTTTCATTGTTCATTTCGAGCTCCAGCATCCAATTCTCTAGCAAATTTGAATCTATCTGGCTTCAGTGAAGTTGGCAACGTAAAGATTAAATGTCTATGCCCTTTAAGGTACATTATGCATTTTAGTTGTTACACAGGGAGTCATAAAAAAGCAATCAGAGGCTAGGAGAACAGATACTCATTGGGTAAGAATGTGTTGGATTGCTATCAATAATGTATCATTTCTCTGCCACTGTGCATTGCAGTAAACTTAATTTTGAATCAAACCAAAATTGTGTGTGCCACTGGTTTCATCTACAAGAGCAATTTTAAATAGAAAAGCCATTTGTTTGTAAATGTCAAGTATGAGTATGTGGAACAGTTCATGTATAACCAATAATTGAAAACATCAGTTTGTTAACCTCGATGTGATATTAATCATCTCTTTTACACTGTCCACTTTAAGTCCACGATCATCAATGTTCAAAATGTATTTCACATAAAAATGACTTTTCATAGTTGAGTAAGTAATTTTGCATTTCAATAGATGGAGAAATAAACACTTCAGAAGAATTATTTCATTTATCATAACTACTATGTCATGTAAGTGGGAAGGAGTGGAAATGGGAAGAATGATACAGCTGAATGATGTATATGGGTGAATATTTATCCAAGCAGGCCTGACTAAATAACACAAAATCAGTGGATTGGGTAAACCACACCCAATAGAACTTAGAGTGCTTTCTTTATATACTTTTTATACTTACCCTTTGTATTGTTGGTTTAAGAAGTGCTTTTTTAAAAATAATTGAAAATTTTCAAAGTTCTGGAGCTGAGTTTCTATCATTTACTAAGTTGGGTGTAATGGGCATCATTAGCATAAATTTATAGAAATTCATAAAAAGTGAGAAAAGGCCACTTGGCCCATCATGCCTGTGTAAATGCTCGCTCTACATTTGTTCTATGTTCGAAAGATAGCCATGGAAACAAGCATTTGTTATTGACTTCTTTCAATTGATACTATTGGAAGATGGGCTATGATTGAACAATGCACACATGCAGCACACTAACACTGAATAATAGTGGAAGTGTTTTTACAAGGTTTTGCATCCTGACACCTGGCTTCTTTTCCAAGTGGTTTTATGATGAAAGTAAAGAGGAGCTTCTAGAACTTGATCCACCTGGTGTCATCTAACCAGGTAATTGATTATATCAATTATATAATCCATTATATAATATGTTTTTATTGTTAAATTATGGTTCAGCTCACTGTTGAATAGTTTCCATGAAATACAACAGCCTGCATGACTGACTGGTACCAGGCAAAGTGTCACTGCAATGTCATAAGAATTGTTGGCATTGCAGGATGGAGTCTACACTCATTGGAAGTGAATATTTGTACAATAATCTTTGAAATAAATAATGCAATGTTCCATTCATTGAAAGCATTCTCACATGAGGGGAGGTGGTGATGTAGTAGTATTGTCACTGAACTAGTAATCCAGGGACGCAGTGTGCAATGCTCTGCGGTCCAGGGTTCGAAATGGTGGAATTTGAATTCAATCAATAAAAATCTGGAATTTAAAAAGTCTAATGATGACCATGAAACCATTGTTGTTAAAGCTGGTGTTTACAACATCTGGTTCACTAATGTTCTTTAAGGAAGGAAACCTGCCATCCTTACCTGGTCTGTGACTCCAGACCCACAGCAATGTGGTTGATTCTGAAATGGCCTTGTAAGCCACTCAGGTGTGTCAAAGTGCTAGAAAGTCACTAAGGAATGAAGCCAGATAGCCTACCCGACATAGCACTATGTATCTATACCACAGTGGTTCAAGAAGCCAGCTCGCCACTGCCTTCTCAAAGGGCAATTAGGGATGGGCAATAAATGCTGGCTTAGCCAGCGATGCCCACATCCCATGAACGAATAAAAAGAAACAGCAATGGTCCAAGGGGCAGTAATGCTTTCAGACCTACTTAGCCAGCTGTTGACAGCTAGTGCAAGGTTTTTGGTATTTTCTTTTGTACAATGAAAAAGTGGGCACCACCATGGATGAAAACAGGATAGGGGCAGCCTAGCATGGTGGTGGCCCTGCTGGCTGTTTACCCTCATTTTCACATTGATAACACTGGGGATGAATGCAACCAAATGCTGTTCAATCAAACAAAGTTGTAGTTGACAGAGCAGAATTCTGGGCTGATTATCATATCGCTACAGATTGACCACTGTCCCTTCACCATAAAGACAGAGTTTCCTCTCCTTCCTGCAGTACTTGGAGCTGTTGAAAAAAATCGCTTTTGCGAGACACGAGAACTGATTTTTTGGGCCCAACCAGGGCCAGGAGAGGAGGTAAGTGAACACTAAAGATAGCACCACTGGCCTGCAGGATAGGTCCCCAGCTCCAATCCGTCCCCCAGGTCGTTTTCATGGGGGCAGGATGAGTGGGGGGTGGTAGCGAGAGGACCAATCAGAAGAAAGCTCCTGCTGGCTTAAAACACTGTAGTACCTTAAATGGGTAAACATCCTCCTAAGAGTTTTTCATACTGATCACCAAGACTGGTTGCACAAGGGTCTTAATGGACCGCTGCAGGCGCAGAGACCCCAGGTTTAACAATGCAGCTGTGGAAGTGTTTCTAGGAAACCTAATGGAGCAAAAGGAGACCCTCTTTGGAATGAAGAAATGGAGGACTCCAAAGCGGTTAGCTCAGGGAAGTAGCCAGAACTGTAATTGCACCGCTCCATATGTTGCTCCTCAGTGCAAGAAAATGTCTAAAAATCTCACCAGGTCAGACATGATAAGAGGAGTCAGCTCTGCCTTCTAAAAATCACTTCACCGTGACTGCTTCTTAAAATGAATTCCTTTCACATTTAATTAAAGTACTTGAGCTATTTATTAGCAATGACTCCTATAACCCTACCCTTCACTGGAGGTGTTCTTTCACTCACAGCCTTTCTTCCTATCGCCTGAGTAAAAGCCTCAAATGCAACCTAGGGTCCTGAATTTTCATGGGCCTCACCAAAACCCTCAAAGTGCAATAAAATAAAAGCAAAATACTGCGGATGCTGGAAATCTAGAACAAAAACAAAAATACCTGGAAAAACTTAGCAGGTCTGACAGTATCTGTGGAGAGGGATACAGTTGATGTTTCGAGTCCGTATGAACCTTCATATCCCCAGTGCCTCCTATAAATCAGTGCCTCTCCGCTGGCCTCCAACTCACCCCTGCCAATCTCCGACTCGCTCCCCCCACTCCCCCCGCGCCCTTTTCTGGCCTCTGGCTCTCCCATGCTGGCCTCTGGCTCTTCTCCAGCTCTTCCCCACTCTCCCCCGCTCTCCCCCACTGGCCTCCAGCTCTCCCCCACAATTCTCCAGCTCTCACCCGCTCTCCTCTGGCTCTCCCCCGCTGGCCTCTGGCCCTCCGCCCCCCACCTCCCTCCCCCGCACCCCCCCCCCCCCGACCCAGTCTCCTCCCTAGAATCCCTGATTATCCAATCGGAGTGTTCTGACAGAATGGCCAATCAGGGCACTGAAAGGCAAACCAATCAGGGCAGCAAAAAGCTGTCCATTGACAGCTGGTCCACTTTGGGGGAAAAAAAATTGGCCCCGACTGAGGCTTTGGGGAAGGATTTCTATACCTGTGGGAGCACACCTGTTTGATGGGTCGGCGGGTGGGTTACATCCCGATTCACAGGGTGCAGCCGAGAGGGGTCTATTGGGGTTTGCCAACAGTAAATGGAGCGTGAGGTAAAGGGGAGGGGAGAGGAATTGAAGGAACGAGACACTGAGGCTGTGCTAAAAGGTGAAGTGCTGACGGAAATCTGATATGAAAAGAAGGAAAAAGTCCAAACCAGGACTCTTGAGCAACTTTGAGCAGATTGTCGGGACACAGGGACGTTTGATGAAAAATCGGGACTGCTCTGGGAAACCAGAACGCCTGGTCACCACACACTAAAAGGCATGTTCCTAAGGATTTTGAATGAACTTTTTTTAATTCACTAAGAACTGATTACTGTACTTCAATTGAATGATAAAATAGTTTGTATTTTTTTTAAAAGTAATTTTCATCAATTTACAATCAGGTTACTCAAAGCTGATGGACTGAATAAAATGCTTATTTTTAGTGATAAACCTATTTTCAGATAAACTTTACAAAATGCACCACTCTTAAAAGATTTTTTTTTTTAGCAACATTTTGTTTTTTCCTTTTTATTACATTTTAAAGCCCAATTGGACTGGTTCATGGCAGATTTTGTACTTGACAAAATGAGCTTCAGGTGAAATCTGGGGTGGGTGAGTAATTTTCCCCTTGAAAGTGGAATCCCTATCCTAGTAAAAAGAAAGCCTTGGATTTATATAGCACCTTCCCCTGCCACAGGACGTTCCAAAACACTTTGTAGCCAATGAAGTAATTTTGAAATGTAGACATAGTTGTAATGTAACAAACGTAGCTGCCAATTTGTACTGGCAAACTCCCATAAACAGCAATGTGATAATGATAAGATAATCTGTTTTTGTGGTGTTGATTGAGAAATAAATATTGGCCAGGACACCAGGGATAATTCCCCAGCATGATTAGCATGTGGCATAAGTGGGGTGGAAATAACAGAATATAGGACACATTGTGTCACAATACCATGATCTCCTGAACTACATGTACAACTGTCAGAATTTATGACAGAAATGTAGGTAACTGACCACCACAAGTTACCCCAACTACTGATCCAAAACCATTCTTCCATGTCCCAGGACAATATTGATATAGTGCAGCAGAGTATTAATGTATCAGAATGCTGCCAATAATTATTTTCTTTGTGCTGTTATGAATAGACCATAGACGTCATGGTGAAAGGTTTCTTTGTGCACAAATTGATGCAGGGCCCAAGCTGGTCAAACTGCTCGGGCTTGCTGCTTTTAAAGAGTTCACCCTGCCTCATAATCCTGCAGTACTGGGACTCTGCCAAAGAGGCTGCCAGAAGAATCTGAGATCTGCAGATTTTTTTTTCAGAATTATTTTCTGAAACTTCTGATTCTAAAACATAGACCTCAGATCACAGAACTGCGGAAGTTCCCGCTCCAATAGGAGTAAGTTAATGAGCATTTATTATTGTTATATTATGATTAGCTATTTACACTGGCTAGAAACCGTCAAATGTATGCATCGTATGCTGGAAATTGAGTTATTGTTGTCGGTTCTCACGATGCATGCAGATACTGGAATAATCTGGAACATTGACACAAACGTTTTACATACCAATGCATGTTCTGCTGACAGAGTTGTATAGATAACCACTCTTGCAATCGCAGCGATAGCTTCCAGGTGTATTCTGACAGACTTGCCCTTCACCACATCGATGCACTCCACTCTGACATTCATCAACATCTGGGCAAAGAAAGATTCATGGAGTTCACTATAGTGAAATCATTAATTGCCCCATCAGATCTTTAGATTGTATTGTGTTAAAGGATTTATGCAGTTTCAGTGGCTGAAAGTAAGTTTTTAAAAAATATTTTCAAAATACATCATGAGAATTGCAGGCACTTGGGATTTGCAGCATGTTTCAAAATGTACTTACCAATACAACGAATACCATCAGGGCTAGCGTGATACCCCCTTCCACAAGTAATGAAATTTCTTTGGCAGCTGTAAGACCCAACGGTGTTAATGCAATTGAACCCAGGTTTGCAAGGCTGAGCTAAAGCGGCGCATTCGTTAATGTCTGTAATGGAAATTAATAATAATTAATAACCTTTAGTCCTAAAATATCCAACCCTCATATGCATAAATCAGTTCACTAACCATTAAATAGTTCAGCAAAATGTTGAGCAGTGGCCCTCAATAAATGTTACATTGTTGTTTTACGTGACAACAGGCACATTGTAATAATCTGATTTTATTAAATCATTATCTTGCTACTGTTTTAACAGGGCTCCTGTATCTTGATTTTTCTCATTACAAATTTCAGACTGCATGAAGATTGCACGTTTCTCCCTACTTTCTGGGTTTTTTTTGGCTAAGCGTCTTATTTCAGTATTGATACGAGTTAAAGTAGCACAATTTCACGATTGTACACCGATGCTTAGAAAGAAACTAGGGTCCATAACTGGACAATAGGCACTGAGCTCAAGACAGCATACATAATACAAAGCACCATTACTTTTCATATTAGTTACTAATGTTATTCCACAATGATAATGTAAACAGGCAAAGTTTGATCATTAATATGCCCCTGATTTTGCAGTCAGTTATGGTGCTAGGGGCTGAATTCGAATAAAGCTCCCTACAAAGATCTGGTGATCTCTGTGGTGTGGATTTCATCTGTCCCAACATTAATCATCCTTCACAGACAATGAAATAAAGATTAGCACTTACGCAAGGGATTAAGGTAGAAATTAAAATATCATAAACAAATTTTTTTTAAATTAAAAATCAATTGAACATTTTATCATAATGGAGAAATTTGACAATCCACAAATATAAAATTAGTTTTTCAGCACCCCAAAAGTAATTGTCAGTCATTATTAAATCAGTACATTGTTAAAAATCCAGTTATGCTTCATTCAACAAGGTGTAACTTTTTCAGGGGCTTTTACAGCAAGATTAATAGTGAAACCCCACGTCAATTCAAGTGATTTTTAAAGATATCCATCTGTCTGGGCTTCAACAGCGCTCCCTATGGAGAAGCAGGGGATCACTGACAGCAGCTTTTGCATTTCCCTGCTAAACTGCATATTTGTGGCCATCAGTAGCTGCTGTCAGTTTCAGAGTTATATCAACGGTGAACACTGACAGCTCCACTGTCACTATAACCACAAATTCGGACCATTATAATGTCTGACTGTCTTTCAGTAGCTTACTCAAACAGTCTCCTGTATTTAAGGCAGAAGTCATACATGTGCATACTTGACTACAGTAGTGTAGCATGACATAGATCATCAAGGGTACTGTGTTTGTAGAGTCATGTGCCACACGTTTTACTCCAATTAATCATAAATCAACGCACATTGCACCCAAATGCTATTTTTCCCCTTGGATGCCAACTTTTGCTGACTGAAAGATATTGATGCAGCATGCTCCTGTGGAAAAATTACACATTTTCCCAAGTATCCTTCCCCAAAGTTAAATCAATTTTGGGGTGGCAGAAGTCCATTTCAATCTAAACGAATACTCTTGATTTCTTTCAGTGAAATTGATATTTGCATAAGATTAGCATTTTGTTGCCACGTATGCTTAAACATTTGGCTTTATTTTTAGTCGGCCGGGTGATGGGAATCAAACGTCAGGACAGACACGTAGCAGAATCTCTGAACAGCTACAGTACTCCCTAGACTGTGGATGGCCAAGCCAATTCAAAATATCCTTTGCTCTAAAGTAACACTTCCACTGAAGGCAAATGTTCATTTCTCCCTGAAAAAAAGTTTGCATTTCTGTGGTGAATTGAAAATATGCTTTATGCCTGCTTCCAAGTGGACTAGAAGATGTCAGTGGTAACACAATAGAATTGCTTTCATTTATAATAATGTTACTTCCAACTTCTTAAATTTGGACTATTTTAGTTTTTTTTTAAGATAGCATTAAGATTTTCTCATTCTTTCTGAATTTAACAGTTCATAAAAGCTCACCTTTCATGACAAGCTTTGGACAAAATAATATTGCACCTTTAGTAAGAAACATTCACCTAAACGTGGCACCGAAAATCATTCTTCGTCAAGCTGGACTTAAAAAATCATTTGGAAAAGGCCTTTAATTATTCAGGTCACTACAACAGTCACACTCACAAAGAAAACACAGAGAAGATACAACCAAGTCAATCTGCAGACATCTAGGCCTTGGTTACTCAGTGTACCATTGCAGTATCTTTATTGCTGCGGGGCAGTCAGTGGATGAGCAATCTGTTTCCACTTCATAATGTGTGAGCTTTAAAAATAAACTCAAAACTGGGATGCACTGGAGTTCCCCAGGCCTACTGACAGTCTAAGAGTTAAAGGTTGCAAGTGAAGAGGAATGGTGGAGTGATGCCTGAAGCCTTTCCAGTAAACTAGAAGGAAATTGAGAAAGCTCCAAATTAGATTAGAATTCAAACTTTTTGTTTTTGTACCATTATGAGTTCCAGGAGCATTTCTTCGCCAAATGAAAAAAAATCATTATAATGAGTCATGTAAATTTGTGGTGTTAAATACAGCTCCATACTTCTGCTTCACTATAATCAGTGATAGAAATTTAGCAAATTCAGTTTTCGGATGTCAGAGCTTCAAAGAGTACACATAATGGGTTAACAGATCAGAAAACTCAACTGCTGCCTTTAATGTCTACAAAGTTACTTGGACATATAGCTCCATAAAATACTAAACTAGGTTCAATTTTTAATTAATTTTGTTTCTTCATACAGCTATGTTAAAGCTGGTTTTCTGAACATCTATTACCATGACAGGTGCCCTGTGAATCCTGCAGAAATCCCTCTGAACAACGCATTTTTAGATGACAACGGAATGACCCTGGAGTGTTCTGACATTCATAATTTACTGCGCAGTTGTGATTGCCTCGCTCGCATTCATTGATATCTGAAAATGGAAAAAGAGTGTGTCAGCATCCACTGCTCAGCACTGTGCTAATCAGGAAGCAGTGTTGTGTTTATCTAATTCATCATGCAGAGGGATACTAGCACAAGAATTCACCCAGGCACTACTAGATCACTTCCCTTCAGGCACACACAATGATAGCAGGTAGCATGGAAACAAATTTTAATTTATCTTAAGCAATAGCACTAGGTAATTAAGACTTTATTCAGCTGGATGTTTTTCTGACTGAGATTGTGTTTATTATCTTGAACATTAACAGGCATTCTTTATTAGCTGATTGGCATTTTCCCTCTGATGTAGTTCTATATTTGGAATTATGTTTTGTACATTTTTATGTGTTAAAGAATCAAAACGGTCCAGTCATAGGTAACATCCTATTGCCATATCACCTAATCTTATTTATTATTATGGTGTGTTCATGTGTCCTGATATCTTCATACATGATTCAGTGTCGAATTTTGTTATGTAACGCTCCTATGAAGCATCGTGGAATATTTTATTGGTACAAAATTGTTGTTGCTATTGTTGACCCATTCCCCACAGAGTGGTGATCGATATTGGTGTGTCAGGTATGTATTCTGAGTTTTGTCAGTTAGTTGTTGGTTCTGTAGATAATACATTCAACCACTAGGTGGAGTTGCACCCTAATTTGGAAAGTAAATGCAAATGCAGGATACCTTGCTAGGGTATTTACTGCAAGTACATTTGCTGCACTGGTTTAACTAAAATCATTAATTATGTTCCTGGCAGACTAATGATTATACAGTGTGAAATGTGGGTGATTATACAGTGTGAAACGTGGGTGGCCAAACTGGGGAATTTAAGCTACTGCAACTGCTTCCGCGCTGCATAAAATAACCTATCCCGACAGACAGGATCCAGCAAAATGGTCCTGCTCGAGCCTGGGCCAGAAGCCTCATCATTATATAGTCGGTTACAAGAATAATGAGAGGTGATCTTACTGAGACATATAAAATCCTGTGGGGATTTGATAGGGTAGATACTGGGAGGATGTTTCCACTGGTGGGAGAGGCTAGAGCCAGGGGAACACAGTTTAAGAATAAGAGGTCTGTCCTTTAAGATGGAGATGAGGAGAATTTTTTTCTCTCAAAGGGTCGTTAATCTGTGGAATTCTTATCCCCGGAAAGCAGTGGAGGCTGGGTCATTGAATTTATTCAAGGCAGTGTTAAACAGATTTTTGATAGACAAGAGAGTCAAGGGTTATGGAGGGGGTGAGGGGGCGGGGGAGATGGCAAATTGGAGTTGAGCCCACAACCAGGTCTGCCATGATCTTACTGAATGGCAGGGCAGGCTCGAAGGGCTGAATGGCCTACTCCTGCTCCCAAGTCCTATGTTCCCATGTAGGACAAAGCCCCCCACCACCCCCACCACCCCCCAAAAAAAAATCAAGCGCAACATTGTTAGAGGTGCTTTATATGACATGGGAGGAATTTTAATTTGCCCTTGTTGGGTGAACATGCGGCAGTGAGCAGTTAAAATTCAGCAGCTCCATTGCCAACAATTCCCAATTTGAACAGCACTGTTTCGCCAGACTCGGGTAGAAGCCTCGTGCTTATGTGCTAACTCGTGTCCCATGGACGTCAATAGGAGCTGAATTTTGCCTGGGTCTGAGCGGGGAAGTCTCTGTGCCTCTCCTATCAGGCTGGCGCAGCCCCGCAGCTGCCAGGAATGGCAAGGAGGCATTCCAGGAAAATGAAAATAAATTCTTTGTGGGGCCTGGTGAACTCCTCTTCAGATGATTGGCCTCCAACAATCACAACCATTCGCCCTTTATGATTGCAGCTGCCAGACAGTTTCCATCGTGATCCTCATTGACTTCAGGTTTACTAGGGGCTCGTTGATGAGTCAAGTATTACCTTGATGTCAAGGGCAGTCATTCTCACATCACCAATGGAATTCAGCTCGTGTTCATATTTGGATCAAGGTTGTATTACGGTCTGGAGCCAGGTAATCCTGGCAGGATGTGTATCAGTGAGCAGGTTATTGGGAAGTGCTGCTTGATAGCATTATTAAAGACTTCCTCCAAAACCTAGCTGACATTTTTGAGAATCGCTTGATAGGGCAGTAACTACCTGAGTTGTATTTGTCCTGTGTTTTGTGGACAGGACAGACTGGGCAATTTTCCATGTTGATGGGTAAATTCCAGTGTTGTAGCTGGAGTGGAATAGCATAGCTAGCAACACAGCTAGTTCTGGAGCACATGGTTCCAGCACTGCAGCTGGAATGTTATTGGGGCCCATAGCCTGTGCTGCATTCACTGTGCTTAGTTTCACATGGTATGAATCAAATTGGTTGAAGACTGACAACTGTGATGATGAGGATATCAGAGGGAGGTTGAGGAGGATCTTCCACTCAGCATCTCTGACTGAAAATGTTTTCCAACCCTTTAGCGTTATCTTTCACACTTACATAATAGGCTCTGCCATTGTTGAGAAGGGAATATTCATGGATCTTCCTGGTCCTGTTAGTTGCTTAACTGCCCACCACCATTCACAACTGGATGCAAAAGGGTTGTGGACTTGATCTGTTGAGTGCGGGGCGGCTTAGCTCAGTTTATAGCAGGCTAGGTTTGATGTTCACATGCATGTAGCCCTGTGTTGCAGCTTGAAAAGGTTAGCACCTCAGTTTCAGGTATGCCACATGCTGTTCTGGGCACGTCCTTTGACATCCCTCTTAGAAAAAGTGTTGGTCACCTTGCTTGATGATGATGGAGGAATGAGGGATTTGTTAGGTCAAGAGGTTACAGATTATGGTGATGTGCCTCTTGGTGTCATGAGGCTATAACCCTTTATTTTTGAAAATATGTTTTTTCAACTTTCAACCAAGTAGAAATTTTGCAATTTTAACTGAGATAGAGCAAACTACTTTAAAATGCAAGGTCGCATTCCAAGGTGAAGGTGAGAAACAAACAAATCACCCTCAAGAAGTGTGAAGAGAGAGACATTTGCTGTAATCCAGACACCCATCAAGGATGCCTAAGGAAGAGACATTAAAAATTCAAAGTACTGGGATATTGAAACAAGGGCTGGCACAGGCAGACCACCCAAACTCTCTTGGAAATACACAATGGGTGAAGTATTTCAAGGCTGCCCAGCCACTTGAGAGAGATTGAAAGTGGCACAGATGGTATCAAGAAAGTTTTCAGCAGAGGAAACAGGCTGGGGGTTGTTTTTTCTGCCTCTCTCTCTTTTGGAATAACAGTGTCACCTGGTTCCAGAAGCCAACTCTACCAGAAATCTACCTGTGAACCAAGATCTCACAATAATTGCTACATCTTATACATCCGACCGCATTCAAGAAACCAGCTAACCCAAATCGGCTGCAGCGTTTAAAATCCATGCCTCAAGGACAATCAAAGGACACATGTTTGATTAGCTCCTTATTGCCCACAGCTTAAATAGGTAAATACATTCTGATTTGGAAAAGGTACATCCTCCTGAAAAAGAAACTTAAACCTTTGTTGTGACTACCCGAGGAGCTAGAACAGAGGAGAGGCAATTCACCCCTACTCACCTGGTCAGAACAAAATTGGGAGCTCGTGTCCAGAATTGTTCCCACAGGCTGACGAAAGAATTGGAGTGGGGGAAGTAAATTGTTCCTTCGAAAGCCATTTAAAAACTACAAAAGTTTTTCTTGGGTCTGTAATACTGAAGTGCTAAAATGTCCACATTCGATGTCAATGCTTTCATGGAACAGGATGAGATAACTGGTGAGAAGTTAAGGGCCCTGTCCTTGCAAGAATTAAAAGGTGTAGCTAGGCACTTAGAGGTGGAGTTCCGCCAGAAAGCCACAGAAACGGAAATTTTAAAATGGGTGGAAATTGAGCACGCTGAAATAGATAAATTAGCAGCAGAGAAATTAAGATTGGAGCAGTGGAAATTGGAAGTGGAATTTGAGGAACGGGAGAAAGAGAGAGAGAGAGAGAGAGGCAGGAACAGAAGGAGAGAATTCCAGGAAAGGGAAAGAAAAAAGGAAAGGGATTTTAAACTATAACAGCTCAAGCTGATAAGGGAGGATCCATTGAAGATACCCCTTGTGAGGGAACCACCCCAGGCTCAGACTTAGAGGCTGAGGATTCAAGTTTGCCCGTTTAACCCCCGAGTTTGATGAAGTGCTGGTGGACGCCATCTTTTATCCCGTCCGAAAGGTTAGCACAGCAGTTCAAGCGGCCAGACCAACACTGGTCCCGGCTGTTGCAGAGTAAGCTGACAGGGAAAGCTCACAAGGTTTACTCCCTCTTGCCTGAGGAAAGCGCAACAAACCATGACGCAGCAAAAAGGGCGTTTTTAAATGCATAACCAATTAGTGCCAGAGGCGTACTGTCAGAAGTTCTGTACCCTTAGGAAATGGCCTGACCAGACATACCTGAAATTTGAACGGCTTACGCAGCGCTTTTTTGACCGATGGGTAAGGGTGCTTGAAATTGAGGCCATCTATGAAAATCTTCATGAAATAACTCTCAAGGCATTCAAAACCTCCATACCCTTCCTGATAAGAACTCACATAGAGGAACAGAGAGTAACAGGGAGGCAGGCAGGCAGCAACCCTGGCTGATGATTAAGAGCTTGTCCACCAACCCTCATCTCAAAGGAAACTCTTCCCTAGTCACCCCCAACCAATTGAGAAGATAGAAGGTGAGAGATTGATAGGAAACTGAGCACCCATGGAAGGGAAGGGACAGCTGGAAACACAGGGGGCCTTCCTCAGGCCAGAAAGGATGTTGTTGAGAAGAGAGGTGAGACCAAGAAGCCTGTGTGCTTTCTGGGAAAGCAGGGCACCTCTGTGCTGATTGGTGGAGGTTACGGAAAAACCCATAGGATTTATTGGGGCACACAACCCCATGCAGAAAATGGGAGTCAGACAGAGAGCATAGCAGTCCAGGTTATGGCTCTGACTGCAGCAGCAAATCCTTGTAGAGGCACTGCTGTGATTATGGGTGAGTTTAAAAACCTTCCTGACTAATAAGGATTCTGAATCAGAACGAAGAACGGCCATATTTCCCAGAGCAAGATGAATAAGCCTGTAGTGATACTGAGGGATACAGGGGCCAGCGAAACTCTACTGCTGGGAAAAGACATGACCTTTCCACTAGAGAGTACAGTAAGTGCCAAGGTGTTGGTAAAGGGTATTGAAGGAGGGTACATGCCCCATCCCCTTATACCGGGTACACCATGAGTGCAACCTTGTGCCAGCACCAATGGCCATAGGAGTTACCCTAAGTTTGCCTGTAGATGGGGTTTACCTTCTCCTTGGCAATGACCTGGCGGGATCAAAAGCGATGGTAGTCTCAGAGAAGCTGACCGAGGTCAGGGAGACAGAACAGCTCTGGTCTATGGCCAGAAAAACTCCATCTGTGGAGGCTGAAGTGGCACTGCAGATAGATGACCCTACTGCCTGCTTATCCGAGACCTGTTTCAGGAGTCTAGACGACCCTAAGGAGGTCATAAGTAGGTCTTGGTTGCGGCTCAGCAAGCTGAACCATTGTTAAAGAAGTTAGCCCAGGCTGCCCGTGCTGAAGCTGAGGCAGAGGCAATCCCTGAGCGCTACTACATTCAAAATGAGGTGCCGATGAGGAAGCGGAGACTCCTTCACAGACCCGTAAACGATGAGTGGACAGTGATCCACCAGGAAGTGGCGTTGCCGCGGTACCGTGGGGAAACGTTAAGGCTAGCTCACAAAATCCCAATGGCTGGGCATGTTGGTGTATGATAAACCCAAGCCCGCTTTAGCCAGCATTTCTACTGGTCAGACCTCCAGAGGACGAGGTAAGGTTTTGCAGAACCTGCCACATGTGTCAGGTTGTGGGAAAACCCAAACTTGCAATAAGAACTGCACCTGTGATTCCTGTGCCGTCTTTTCAGCAACCATTCAGCAAGGTGTTAGTGGGCTGTGTGAGACCCCTGCCCAAAACAAAAGCGGGCTACCAGTATATCCTCACCATCATGGACGTGGCTACCCGCTTCCCAGAGGCTGTTCCCCTGAAAATCATATCTGCCAAAATGCAGGTGAGGGAATTAGCACAATTCTTTACCCGGTATGATCTGCCGACCAAGATCCAGTCGGATCAGGGATCAGATTTCATGTCACGAATATTCCAGGAAGTCATGAGTAACCTGGGGCTGAAATCTCTGGTCGGTGAGCAGGAGCAGGGCCCGCTCGCCGAGGTGTAAAACGATGCGCAGTGATGTCGGGCAGGCATCCCGATGTCACCGCGCGTCATTTAGATTTTCAGTTCAGCGGGCGCGCAGCCCCACGCCCGCCAAGCTGTCAAAGGCCAATTAAGGTCTATTAAAAACTAATTCGAATAGTTAAATGAGCTGCCCATCCAACCTTAAGGTTGACGGGCAGGAGAAGAGCCCAGGCGGCCTTCGCATTTTTCATGGAACCTCATCCACGGGCGGGAAGAGGTTTCATGAAGTGTTTAAAAATTCAACAAAATTTTTTTTTAAAAAATCATTGATATGCCCCAGCTCACATGACACTGTCACATGAGGGGACATGTTTTAAAAGTTTTCAAATACTTTATTTAAAAATTTTAAACTTAAACAAATCAGATTTCTGCGCTCCTAGCGCACAAGTGTGAAAGAGCGCATTCCCGACTCAGAGAGTCCCACCCCCCCACCCCACCGCTCGCACAGGAAGTGTTCAGCGCTTCCGGGTGAGCGTCACGCTGAAAAGGCCAGCCCACGTAAAATGGCGGCACACACCCAATCGGGGGCACCAATCGGGTTCGCGTTCGCTCCCACCCACCCCCACACAACCCCGCCCCCCCCCACCCCCAACGGGGGTCAAAATTCAGCCCCTGGCTGTGACCCAGCTGAAGACCTCAACGTATTACCCACAGTCACAGGGGGTTCTAGAACGATACCACCAGATCCTAAAAACAATGATCAGGACGTACTGCCACTTGTACCCCCATGACTGGGATAAAGGACGGGGTTTTCTTCTGTCACTACCAGAGACTCACCCAATGATAAAACCCACTGGTTTTACTCTGTTTGAATTGGTTTATGAATACCAAGTGAGAGGTCCTCTGAAACTAATCAAGGAGAGATTGTTAGAACAGAAGAAGCCTCCATGTAAGACTACGGTAACCATGTTCCATGAGCAACTCATGAGAGCCTGTGATGTGGCTCAAGAACACTTAAAAATCTCCCAAACAGCCATGAGAAACAGGCAGACAAACATATCTGGGCCCGAACCTTTCAGCCTACGTGCTAATGCTCATACCAATACTGGGTGATCCCCCAAAAGCCCGGTTCCATGGCCGGTATAGAGTAGCAAAGAAGCTTGGGGAGGGAAACGAACTACGCCCCAGACCACAGGAAAAAGCAAAGGCTGTCATGTCAACAGCAAAACAATATCACAGCTGAAAAAGGTACAGGCAGTAGTACAGTTTCCCATTCCCACAACAAAATAGGAAATCATGAGATCTTTAGGGATATGTGGATTCTGCCACAAGTTTGTCCCAAACTTCAGCACAGTGGCTGCCCCGCTGACAGTCCTACTACAGAAAAAAGCAAAAGTAGTATGGATCGAGAAACGCCAGGCAGCTTTCGAGAAGCTGAAAGCCATTTTAATAAACAAATCAGTGCTAGCAGCTCCAGACTTTAATCAAACATTTAAAGCAGCCATCAATGTTAGTGACCTTGGGGTAGGGGCTATTCTCCTCCAGGAAGACGAATCAGGAATAGAGAGGCCAATTGGGCACTTCTCCAAAAAACCAAACAAACATCAGAAATGGTATTCCACAGTAGAACAAGAAACCCTAGGTTTATTACTGGCTCTCAAACACTTTGAGATTTATGTCTGAAGTGGATGCAGGGAGGCACAGTCTATACCGACCATAACCCTTTGACCTGTGGAGAAATTTAATGCCAGGGACAGACACATCCTTAACCTCATGGAAATACACAATGGGTGAAGTACTCCAAGTCAAGGCTGCCCAACCACTTGAGAGAGATTGCAAGTGACACAGGTGGAGACAAGAAAGTCTTCAGCAGAGGAAACAGGCTGGGGGCTGCTCTCTCTGCCTCTCTCTCTTTTGGAATGAGAGTGTTGTCCAGTTTGAGAAGCCAACTCTAGTAGAAACCTGCCTGAGATCTCTTAATAATTGCTATATCTTCTACATCTGATTGCACCCAAGAAACCAACTAACTTAAATCAGCCACAGCGTTTAAAATCTAAGCCTCAAGGACAATCAAAGGACACTCAACTGTATATTATTTTATCTTTTTAAATTTGGACTCTAAATCCCTTATTTCAGTGGGGGAGGGGTGTGTGTGTGTCTTCATGAGGACCAAAGGCTTGACATCACATTTTTATTATTTTTCTTGGGTTTAATGGTTAATAAATTTGTTCTTTCTTTAACTAAAAAAACCTTGTTTGATTGGCTCTGCATTGCTCACAGCTTAAACAGGTAAATGCATTCTGATTTGGAAAAGGCATGTCCTCATAAAAAGGAAACTTAACCTTTGTTGTGGCCAACTGAGGAGGTTAAACAGAGGGGAGCAAGCTCACCCTTTCTCACCTGGTTGTAACAATGGAAACCCAGCTTTGGGCTGCTAGATTTTTTTCTTAATCTATCCCATTTAGCACAGTGGCCATGCACACATGATGGAGGGTGACCTCAATGTGAAGATAGGACACAGTCTCCACAAGGACTGCGCAGTTGCCACCCTACCATGCTATCACTGACAGATGTATCGGCAACAGGTAGATTAATGAGTCACATAGGTTTTTCCCTCCTGCTTGTCCCGCCTTGGGGGCTATGTCCTTCAGTACTCGAGCAGTGGTAATGCTATCAAGCTACTCTTGGAAATGGGCATTGCAGTCCCCAGAGTACATTGTTAGTATCCTCAGTGCTTCCGCCAAGTGGTGTTCTAGGTCATATGGCAATAAGACCTGAAACTGAATTCAAATTCTCAAACTGATATGATGGGACTGAACGCAAATGTTTTGGATTATTTGTCCAAGCCTCTGGGTTACTAGTCCAGTAAATAACCACTACACTACCACACATGGTGAATATATATTTGCATTCAACACAAAAAGTCAACAGATTAGGAATTCTAAACGTCAAAGTACTTCAGACTAATTTCAAACCTTGGCATTGATCATCCACTTGTTCATAGCCTGTTCCACAAATAATCGTTTTCTGGCATCTAAAGGAACCAACTGTATTAATACAGGTTTCCCCAAATTTGCAGTTCTGGGACTCCAACAAACACTCATTAATATCTGCAGGAAAACATTACAAAGCATAACTGTCACAAAGTTAAATTATTGACTCTCGTATTTCCATTTCTAAACTTATAAATAAATCCATTCATGAGAAAATAAATGTGGAATCCGTTTATGTGCAAGCCATAAACCGTATCAAATCTAATATTTAAGAACAGGTAAAGGTGCGTTGGTGATGGAGGATCCAGTACTCATTTGTCTATGGTTTCAGATGGATACAGCAGCTGTATAAACAGCATACTGCATGAATGCTGCAAACCTCTCTCCGCATGCTATGCAGCTTTTGCATGATTCACATGTTGTTGTTAGTTTCAAATGGAAGTTTTGTGTAGTTCTAAGTCAGCAACTGGGTACTTTTTAAACATATTACAGTTTGGCATTGAACAATACGAATCTGGCTAAATGGACTGTAAAAGATAAGCTCATGGGTCAGGCTGTGTTTTAGAAACTAAACGCAACAGGCTGTAAAAGATTTAGTCTATAGAGGTTTCCATTTCTGGTGCTACAACTCCATGAAAGTTACTTCCTATGGTAACTTTTTTTGCACGTATAAAATCCAAATCAACTAGTTTTTACCATTATTCCACAGCACACCTATTGTGCGCACATACATGCACGAGTGTTTTTCTGTGTGCATGCACATGGAATATATGCTTAAGTAATCAACATTTAGTCAAGAAATAAATTGAGGCGTACACAGAACAAGAACGAATATAATAAAATATCCAATTATTTCCAAATCTGAAGACTGCAGCAGTCAGCAAGGGCTCAGCAAGCAGCCATCTGGCACTAAAATCTGTTCAGGCTGTTTACAGAACAACTTCAGATAATACAGTAATAATAAGCTTGGGCATGGAGTGAGCCACAGACTTGATTGTGGAATTATATATGATTGCCAGTCTGACAAAGAAAAGCAGAAAATAAAAATGAAAGACATTAAACTTCGATTCATTGATTCTTTGCACTAAGCACAAATAGGTAAAATTGGACAAGTTATTTTTAGCATATTCACATGTCATACTTAAACCTCAAAACATTTAATTCTTATTCAGCAATTTGTAAAATAAGGAAATGTTGGTAGCATTTTTCCATATGGCTTACTGTGTATGGTTTTGAGAAGGGCCTTCTGTACTCTGCAAATAGCATGTCTAATGTAAGCTATGTAAAAGTCAGGTGCTGACAAATGCTTATGGGTTTGCTATGCTTAATTTGCTTTGTTCAAAATGACCTTGTGCTGGAAAGAAAGAAAGCAATACTGGGAATTACTTCATAGTGCCACAGTACAAATAAAAGTGAAAGCGTTTCTCATTCTGCAGCTGAAACAACCACAGAATTGTGATTTGCATTGCAGCATAACTCACTTGGTAAAAAAAAACATGTTTGCAATCTGCAGTAATTGAACTTAGCTGAGTTGAAATTACAATGAGGCAAATGAATCCCTTCTCAGTTTCTTTGGTAAAATGATTTTGCAATACTGCTGTAATACCAAGACCAAGATGATTAAAACCAGATGGGTGGCCAGAGTAACGTGGAAACATTTTTATTTCCCTCCCCGTGAGGTCACAGTTATTTGTCTACATATACTGGAACAAGTACCCTCATGTTAGTAGGCTCATAGATTCAACAACTGAAATTAATTCACTCTATCTTTCCCATCCCACTAGAAGCCCGGATATGATTCTTTCCTGCAGTAAGAAACAGCAACTTGTGTAATAATAAATTCTACTATGACACAAAAATGTAAATCTGTTTAAGTTGCCAGTTATTGGACAAGCTAACACCCACAAATGGTGACCTAATTCCAGACCCAAGTTCTAACTACATTTGATTCTTGTTCAGTAATCTATGAAGTAATGAAACATTGGTACTCATTCCCCATATGGCAGACATCTTAAGACTAGTGTATATTTTTAAACACCCATCTGGTATTACAGCAATATTGTAAATTCATTTTTACCAGAGTACTTGTGAAGAGAATTATCTCCTTCACATTTTTGTATCAATGCAAATTACAAATGTGCCTCTTTTATTTAGCAGGTTATGCTGCAATTCAATCTGTACGCAAGCAAAGTGATAAGCATTGGTTTTATTACTGCTCAGCTGCTGCAATAAATTTTCAATAAGTTTATGATCAAGCCAACGTAGCTAAGGATTCATTCAAATACATTTATTTTCTGTTAAATTAACTGCGCTTATGATTAATCTGTATTTGGTGAATTTTCAAGTGAACAGTTACCACTGAAGGAGCTGTAAGCTATCTCAAATTATTAAAACATCCATTGCACTCCTAATATTCCTGATTGATTGACATATAAAATGTGCGGTCTCATAAGAATAATAAAAATTGATTCGTTTAGCAATATTTTTAATTAAGTTGTGTAGCAAGAGTATTAAATGACTGACTGGGATATGCTACATGTTTTCACTTGTGAGGTGATCATTACTTATTCCCAATTTTATCAACTATAAGTTGATCAGTCAATTGATTCCGAGAAATGTTTGCCGTTACTGCATTGGAAAGGAATCACAGCTATGGGGATGGTGTGCAGCTAGAGGCCCGGACGTCCCTCTGAGCAGTGACGCTGTGGCATTTGCTGCTAACTGCCCAAAAGAATCCATACTTATGAAAACAGAAAATTGCTGGGAAAACTCAACAAGTCTGACAGCATCTGTGGAGAGAGAAAGAGTTAACGTTTCAAGTCCGTATGATCCTTCTTCAGAGCCGCAAGGAGAACTTCCTCTTCTTCCGCAGCAGGGGTACCGTTCAGACAAGCAGTGAGGGCTTCCAGTGCAGTGCATTGACACGAAGCCACTCCCTCTATGACATCATGAGCTGAGGTCATGGCCCCTTAAGGTCAGTCTTCAGCTCAGAGACAGGTAAGTTTTTATGAATGATTTTAATATTTTTGAACAGTTATGATGCTTTTTAAAATTGTTATAGACTTACAAATATTTGTAACACTCTTAGAACAGTTTTAAAAGTTTGCCAGGGTCTATCCCTTGGACACTAATGTCACCCAGCTCCACCTCCCCTAACCCCGCACCTCCAGACCCACTCCCCCACAAAGCCATGGCTACCCTCTTCCCTGCCCCAAGCACCCCAGGTACTACCAGCTCCTCTCCCAATCTCCAGCTCTTGTCCACTACCTCACCAACATCGCCAGCAACTCCCTCCCCTGTACCTTGTGGGGGGAGGTGGCGTCAGGAGAAGCTGGAGCATGGGGGCGGAGTTGGGTAGCGGAATGGAGCCAGTAGGGATGAGAAGCCAGGGGTGCCAGTGGGGTGGGGAAGCCAGAGGTGCCAATGGGGTGGGGAAGCAGAAAACCAGTGGATACCAGTGGGATGGGACAGAGGAGCCTCGATTGTGGGTTGTGGGGAGAGGAATCAGGAGTGCTGGGGGTTGCAGAGAGGAGTAGGGAGCTGGGGATGCATGGGTGTCGGGGGGAGGGGTTCAGTGGTGGTGCGTGTTGATGTTAAAGTCTGAGAACTCACCTCCATCCTGCCCATTTCCAGTCGGAAAGTATGAAGGTGACCAACCTGTTCTAAGTGAGGACTTGGCGGATTCAGGAGGTGTGTGTTTTTACACTCACCTCCTGAATACGAATGCCTGCTTGAGCAGCATCCATAATTGGGTATCCACCCCCCGACAACCCAGCCCCCAATAACCTTTAAGCCAAGACCTCCAATATCATCATGAGGCTCCCACCCCCTATCACCAGGTCTCTGATTTCCCCTCTCCCCTCCTCCACCCTCCAACACTGACCATCCATACAGTCTTTAACAAGTTCAGGACATCCCACATTTGTTTCATAGCCGAGGATATACTTTTTAAGAACACTCATTACTGTAATGTAGAAATCCTACAATAAAATGTTTCTGGGGTAGAGTCGCTGTTGAGTGCTCAAAATCTCCACACCTCCTGACATAACATAGCTGTGAAACCTACCCGTTACCAGGACCATAAAAGCTATTTTAAAACTGTTCCTCCAAGCTTTCACTGATCTTCCGCCAAAGTTACAGCAAGAGATTGGGACAGTCCCTGCAGAAATTCTGGATGGCTGTGTCTTAATCAGATGTACCTAATCCCATGTGGAACAGCAGCTATAGACTTCAATCCTGATAAGTAAATAAGCAACAGACAACAGTTTGAAGAAGACAAGCAACGGGTATTCTGTTCTTACCAACGCATTTGTCATTCGCATTTCGGATAAAGCCATCCTCACAGATCTTTGCAGGGATACACTGGAATGATCCTTGGGTGTTCACACAGGATTCTTCTCTTGAACAGTTGTGTGAGTCCATTATGCATTCATTCACATCTATAATCAGTAAATGATGGCACACAATTTTTTAAAATTACAGTATTAAATAATTATATACAAAAGCATAAAATGTCTGTACAATGTTTGTTCATAACATACAATCTGCCTTTACAACCCCCAGCAAAGAAATTCAAATATAATAACTTGACATCAAACTAGCCAAAGGTCCTATTATCTTTTATATTCTGCAGGATGTAAACATGCATTTACCTTCACATGAGAACTGATCTGTCATCAATCTATAACCAGAGAAACAGGAACAAATAATATCCTCTCCAACCTGTTTGCAGTAGTGCATGCATGGACTGGCATCTGTAAGAAAGAACTTCTAGTTAAACTTGGGGGAGAAAACAGACAATGTATCCAAGTAAACTCCAAAGGTTATCAGAATTCCTTAAAGGAGGCCTTTCCTCTGTTAGGAGAGATGTATAGTGTATTGCTGCACACTCTTACTATAGCCCAATTATGCCACACTAGCAATTTCTGACCAGCAGTGTTGTGTGATTATGTGTACAATTGTATCGGGACTTTTGGAGATAGGTTGAGTAAACTCATGTACTTTTGAGTTCTTGACTTTATCTTGTGGTGTGACATCAGCATGGGAGCGGCAGGATAAGCCATCAAAGCTTACCTGGCCAAAGTGGGGGGGGACTGAACCTCTTAGAAAACTAAATAAGTCTCCTGCCTGATTTTGATGGGAATCTGTATCTGTCAGTGGTCAGGAGTGGGATTTCAGGGTGGCAGAAGATTGCCAGCAGAGAGCCACAGGCTCAGTCTTCAGCTCAGTAAGAAGGAGAAAGGAGAGGGGGTTTGGCAGGAAAGCCCAAGACTTCATTGTTGGACCTGGGAAAGCACACATGCTAAGTCTAGCCCACAAGAGAACCAAGAAAATCTTACTTGCTCCGACCTCTACTGGGCCTGGCACTTCTCTTTGCGCCTTGCACTGGCCATGGGTCTTGCTGCTGCATTTTATAATTGCATTAGGCCCTATTTAAGTGTAAGGATCCCAACTTTCATATATCCATGAGTGTCATGCCAACACAGAGGAAGAATGCTGCCTCTAATTTAAGAGCCTGCATCACACTATTCTTGTCAGATGAAAGGCAGTTAAAAGCAGCCTTTTAAAGTTCTTTATTCCATTTTTGCATGCACTTCAAATTTGGTTTGAATCTTTCTCTATGATTTGACCATCATGAGAACTATATTTTTTAATGTTTGCCATTGACAATGATAATCATACGTATTCATTCCAATAACAGAAATAACAATTTCACACCCAGGTACTAAACGTTCAGGTCTGTTTCTTTCAGCTAAATGGTAGGGAATGGGGAGGGAGAGATGACAAGGGAGAAAGTGTACTTCTCAAAATAAAATGTGGAAAGTTGCAGTGCTGAGAAGCTCATTCTTTTTCACCTTTTGCGGCATTAGGATGAAGCCCAGAAACTTTAAGCTCCCTTCCATCCACCACAGCACACAAAACACCAGCATAACATTTCCTTATGCTCGCTATCCTGCCCATTGCTAAATTCGATGGAAGTTTTTATGCTGTAAGAACTGAAACAATGGGGTACAAACCAACTTAGTTCAGAATTGTTAACATTTGCATGAGACAAGAGACATTCACCCATCTCTGGGGTTAAATAGAACCCTAAGTTATGGAAGAAAAAAGATGATATTCCAAATTGCAGTGTCACTTTCTTCAATGGCTTTTTGTGACTTGTACAAACCCATTTTTGCTTCTGCCATGGCTTGTGTTTTTAATACATATTTCCTTTAGACCCTGCATACATTTTAAATCCTAATACATGAAACAGTAGTCACACCTATTAAGCAAGGTGTGACCCAATATACCCCTTTTTAAGCAACATTGCTTCTAAGTGTGAATTTGAAGATATTGTTCTTGATACAATCATACCTCCACAGCGATCCATTTCAACAGATGTTTGAGTTTGTGATACTTGAGTAGCCTTTGCCTCCGTGAAAATGTTTTCCTCATCTTCGTATTCTGTATCAAAGTATGGACACGTAGGCAATGAAATAAATACTATCTTAACATCTCACCACACTATAAATTTCAAACTTTAAAATATGTTCTATGATATGTCATATCAGCAACTTTATCAAGAAAATTAACATTTAAAATTAGTACCACAGAATCATTGCAGCACAGAGGAAGGCCATTCAGCCCATCCTGTCCATGCTGGCTCTCCTAAGGAGCAATTCACATACTGCCATTCTCCCGCCCTCTCCCCACATCTCTCCTTTTCAGATATTTAGAAAATGTAGAAAAGTTTACGGCACAGGTTACTCTGCTGATCATGTCAGCACCAGCTGAGAAATGAGCTCGCGAGCCAAAGTCCATTTTCCAGCACCTAGTCCATAGCCCTGGAGGTTATGGGACTTCTCGTCTTTTGCTCCACTGTACTAATTTTGTTCATTACTCAGTGGTACAGATTTGGTAGCAATATCACTAGTGGAATTTTAACTGGAAACTAGGGGGCATGGCAAACGTCAAACATACCAGTTTTCAGTAATTTTAACTCCCACACCTCAACTGCATGCCCCAGACAGCTACCCTCCCGAAACAGGCAGGAAAAAGCAAGTGACAAGTGGCCAGGAGCAGATGTTCAGGAAGCAGGGAGCCATCAGCCAACATCAGTGGATGGATGCCTGCTGGCTGGAAAATATATCGCAAGGGGGTGTTTAAAGGAGGGTTTTAGAAAAGAAGTGGGAGCCCAGGCTGGGAGAGGCTTAAACTTCCCTTTGCAGTCAGGAGTATCCCTCTTCCTCCTGGAACTACAAGGAAAGTGAAAAAAAGGAGCTTACCTTAATTGGGTCTCTTTTGACCTTCCTCTCAAGTGACAGGAAAGCTGCAGTGGCTTCCCTACACAGGCCAAAGTTAAAATTGCAGCCAGGGCTCAATGACATCATCAGACACTGATCTGAATATTTATAGATGAACCCTATCGGTTTCAGGCAGGTGCCTTGGTTACAATGGCAAAGTCCAGGTGGAACATTGGCAAGTAAGTAACTCAGTCGATTGTAACTGCCCATTCATAAGACGGGGTTTTAACTCATTCAAAACCCATTCAATTAAACAGATTTAAAATTGAGCACGCCAATCAATAGGGTTAAGATCACCCTCATTAAGTTAGAAGTTAAAAATATATTGGGAATTAAAGTGTGTCAGCAATAGACTTGTCCCTTTCTCCCCCATTGTGCCCATTACATGCGTAGTAATCCTACATTCATACCAGCCTATCTTGGGCAAAATGGATATCAAAGATCTTCTATATGATACAGGTAACTAGATCACGAAAAAACAAAGGATTCTGGTAAAATGGTGCAGGGTTTAAAACATGGATGGGAATTATGTAGAAAACAAAGCTCATTGTTACAGAACAAGAATAATATCGCTCTATGGATGATTTGTTCCAGGTGAGTAAAGAGGGAAATTACAAAGTAAAGCAAGCCAAAATTGTGTGAGCTCATTTGAAATTTGATGCACTAAGTGAACCAAAGAGGGGCTCTGTGCATAATGAGAGTTTTCATTAAGGTTTATTGAATTGGCTTCACAGTTTACTCTCTACATCAGCCCAACAAACAATACACTGGCTCACTCACAGGTTAATTAAAGATCATGGTACACTAGCCATCCATAAAGACTCTTCCCTTCCAGCCCACCCAGCTCCCACCACACAATATACCGTCCCATAATTTTTTTTTCAATGGTTTCACTGTTTTTAACTCCACTACTCTATCTGGAAATATATTCCACGTATGTAGAATATATTATTTGTGCGAAGAAGAATTTCCTGATATCAGTCTTACAATTGCCTTTTATTAGTTGAACCTGTGTCCACAAGTTCGACTCATATTTTGGCTTAATGTCTTTTTCATAACCCTACAATTTTGATAACTCTATAAGGTACCTCAGCCAGCTGCTTCCTAAACTGAAACCCGCAAGGCCTGAATTTTTTTGGTCGTCGAGCGCGTGCAATCGGCAGGCCCAGGAACAGACGAGAAACGGGCCACCAATTGCGATCGCCCCCCGACTGCGATTTCACACTAACTGGCCAATTAACAGCCGGCCAGCATGAAATGTGCGCTGAGATGCTCAGTGCTGCCAGGGTGGTGGGGGCAGGAAGAGGGCAGACACTGATGTAGACCAAGAGTGCGGGTAAGTGCTTCGAGAGAGCTCCCTGAAGGCAGACAGCTGCCCCAGGGAGCTAAAGACCTCCACAGACTAAAGGACACGACAAAAATGCTGGAAAATATGTCAATGCAGCACAATCAGGCACCTGAAAGAATACCTCATAAAAAAACAGTCCACAGATACCTCTTTTTATTTTATTTCCCCTTGGGGATTTCATCCCGCCCTGGATCGAGGTTTGAGCAAAAATGTGAATGCCGCCTGGGAGAAAAGCCCGTCCGCCAACCGTAAATGTGGACGGGCCACATAAAATCCCTGTTGATTGCATCTTAACTGGGTTAATTGCCCACTTATTTCTTGGCGGGCGTGCTTCCAACTGCTGCACGTGCCCGCCGGGCGAAATATTGTGCGAGTGCGTGATGACATCGGGACACTCATCCGATGTCATCTTGCGCTATTTCACGCCCTTTCGGGTTGGGCCCATGGGACGTAAAATTCTGGCCCAAGTCTATCTATTCTTTCCTGATAACTCAAACCCAGATACTGGGCATCAGTATTATGGCTTTTTTCTGCAATACTTCCAGCACTTAAACATTTCTCTTGTTTGTTGGCAATCAAAATTGGATAAAATATTCAAGGTGCAATCTTCACAGAGGGTTACTTATTTTGATCATTACCTCCTCTGATTTATATTCTACTCCTTTACCTATATAGACCAATATTGTATTGGCTTTGTTCATTGGTGTTCTGCATTTATTGGACATATTTAATGTCAATTCAATTTAGACTCCTAGGTCACTTTCAACTTCATTCCTAGTTATAGCATCTCATTTATTTTCCTTCCTATCTGTATCACTTTACATTTCCTTCTATTATATTTCATCAGCTGTCATTCTGCCCCAAATAATTTGTTTAACCCATTCTATAATTGCTAAGCCATTTTTCCTTATTGAACTCTCCATCCTTATTTGGCAGCATTTGCAAATTTGGCCATGTTTGCATTGAGCTTCTGAATCCAAATCATCTATGTAAATTAGAAATAGCTGAAGATCTGGGTTGCACTCACTACATTCCAACCCCCCACCACCCTGACACCCACCCGAGTATAACCACACTAAGGAGCACTCGCTGAACTGAGTTCTCAGGCCTACTGCCTTGTGGAAATGGGACAGTACTACCTCAAAGGTGGCCATCTAGTGAAACACTGAGTTAAAATGGAGGATGTTGCAGCCCTTCAAACATTACACTAAATACTCTGCAAGAATAATTTGGCTTTGAGTTGATTTCAGCATCTCAGTTTAATTCCTTTATCTGGGTACCACTTTCAGGAGTTGGCAGAGAGTTTGTTGTAAAAAAATAATAATTTGCAGACCTGCCATTAAGGCCTGACACTGGTGAAACCTTGATTTACCTCCTCAGAAGTAAGGTTATATGTATTAATGGACCATAATTTGCTGAGGCAGGGAAATTAATGGCATTTGTCAACAGTTAGACTTGCCCCTGCACATTTAGGTTTTAATATTTTTTATAAGACAAGCTGCTGAAATTATGAGCTACTAATATCACAGTGAGGAAAACCAAGCATCAAAAAGTTAAGTTCACAGGGAAAGCAACTATGTAAATTCTTAACCAATCACATTGGTGGACTGTGAAATTTACAGCACAAGAACTGAGAAGGAAATCTAAATTAGAGCGGGTTAATTCAGTGCCAAATCAGGTACAGAAAGAGAAATAAGGATAGGGAAGAAAGATTAGATGAAGAGAGAGAAGAAAAAGACAGAAAGGGAAAGTTAAAAAAAAATTCTAAATTATATATTTTTAAGATCTCCAACAATAATTAAAACCTGAAGGAAAGTGAATCAGTTTAATGGTTAATTTTCATTGCCAAAAATTTTTTCGGTGGTAATTAAGACTGATCTCATTGTTTAAAGAGTGAAATGGACAGGATTTAACTCTTTGTGGCAAGTTAAGTTCATATCTACTGCGCAAATACAACAACTTTATACTGTCCAATGCACTTCAATTGTGAGTCAGTTTGCAAAATACCATTTTCGCGAAGCTAACAGTGGAGCAACAACTCAGACAGTAGCTTTTGAGCATTCACACTTTACCACACACCTGCCCCTCACATGAAGTTGCTATATAATTTGTACATAAATAACAATATGTGCCATTAGCCTCCTTGTGATTTTAACAGCAAAATCTAGGCCATTGTTACTGAACTGAAGGCAATTGTAGACTCAGCATAATTTCAAGCTCTACAACTGATTTATAAGATACATGTGATAATTTGATTATGTTAAATGAGATACTTTACTTAAAACAAATAATTAGCTCTGCATAAAATATTTCAGGTAATACATTTATGCTCTATGTTTAGCATTAAGAAGACGTACACTTGTGCAAGCATAATATGTGATAATTCTCCTGAGGCATATAATTTTCTCCCATTTCTCACTCAATTCATCAATAAATAATAGCAGATGAGACAAAAAATACTCTCCAGCCTCCACGCATATTGAAGTTACATAAGTGTTGGCATATAAATTTTCAGTATTAGCTATTCTTCTGACTCTTTTGAAAAGGCTTATTAGATTATGATAGAATCATACAGCACATAAAGAGACCTTTTGGCCAATCATGCCTATGCCAGACACGGAGTTATCTAATTAGTCCCATATCCCTGCTATAAAAGCAATAGGATTAGTGACAAGTTCATAACATCATGCCATGGTCTCAAGCCAGCTGAGAAAACTGCCTCAAAGTATCTTACTTGGCAGTCAATGCCTTTTGAGTGAGGGGTTTTTCCATCTTTCTGGGTTGGAATTTACCCCATGCTGCAGAAATGATTGAACAATGTGACATTTTCTGTTGGAATACCAAGATCCTCTCTTTGTAATGTATGCTGATGTGCTAGGACTCTTCACTGTGTGTGGGCAGCCTCAAGCTGTTTCCCATTGGTCATCCACTCAGAACAAAATCTGCCTTTACAATTAACAACGGGCAATCCAATCACTAACAAAGTGGAGATATTCGAGATAACACAGCATTCTCTTGGCAATGTCATTTATTTAGCCTTATGTAAAGTATGAAGGAAAAGGCAATTACTAAGTCAAAACAAAAATCTCCAATTGTAACCATCTGTCTGGCCATGGTACAAATCTTAATCTTGTTAGTATGTATCTTCACGCAGTCTAAATCTTGGAGAGGATAATAAGCAAAAGTGTGCTAACGTTAATAAAAGCACACAGTAAAGCCTACATTTTCTGACTTATGCCTTGCGATTTTTGGGTAACCAGGGAGAAAGTGGGGTTAAGAACATAAGAACTAGGAGCAGGAGTAGGCAATTCAGCCCCTCGAGCCTGCCTCGCCATTCATTACGATCATGGCTAATCTCATTTCGGCCTCAACTCCAATTTCTCGCCCTCTCCCCATAACCTTGCAACCCATTACTAATTAAAAATCTGTCTATCTCCTCCTTAAGTTTATTCAGCGTCCCGGCATCCACTGCACTCTGAGGTAGTGAATTCCACAGATTCACGACCCTTTGAGAAAAGTAATTCCTCCTCATCTCTGATTTAAATCTACCACCCCTTAGCCTAAAACTATAGCCTCGCGTTCTAGAATGCCCCAGAAGGGGAAACATCCGCTCCACCTCTACTTTGTCTATCCCCTTTAGCATCTTATATACCTCAATTAGATCTCCTCTCAGCCTTCTAAACTCAGATCATCGGATCTTCACCCGCCTGCCCAATTTTCTGATGTCACTTCTGCCCTATGGCAAAAATGCCTGCTATAAGTTACTAATATAACAATGTTACATATCTTATTTTCCATCATTACCATTTCATTAATGCTGATTTAAATCAGGCAGTACAGGAGGAGCAGGACACTCACCCTCCTGTTCCCCCACATCAGAATATGTAGAATAAGGCCTTCTTAGCTCTATTTAACAAAAGAGCAGTGCCTGGTGGATGATACACTTCACAAAAGAAGACATCATTGAATTATTCTACATGCATCAATGTGATCTACAACCAATCTCCACTATAAACTCTTGACAATACCCCTAGGATGAGGTCCTTTGTCCAACCAAGCATCAGTGGAGCACAGATATATAAACCAGTCAAGGGTTCATTGTTTGTTCCGACAAGTTAGGTCATTTACTTCCTAATGGAGAACAGGAGGTAACAGAACAGCGTAATTTTACAGGGCGGTATTTAATGGAGGCAACAGTGGTCTCGCCCACTAGCAAGAGCCCCATGCTGCCTCCTCTCAGGAAGGCCCACCGCATTGTGCCAATTAGGCATTTAACTGGGCAGCAGCAGCCCTTCCTTGGGAACAAGGACCCTTGGGGCAGGAATCCCACCCCCCAGAGTGCCACTGGGGACTGGGGACTGGGGACTGGGGACTGGGGGCGGGGCGGGTCAGGGCAGGGTGGGGCAGGGTCGGCGGGGGAGGAGTGGTGGTGGCTGCTGGTAATGCATCCACTCACCCACCCATGGCCCAGGATCGCCAAGCAATGCAGGCCTCAGGTGAGTGATGGTGGCATGGGGGTTGTAGGATGTGGGTCGCAAGGGAGAGGGGGAGGTGGGTTGCGAGGGAGGGAGGGAGGTGGGTTGCGAGGGGAGGGAGGGAGGTGGGTCGTGAGGGAGGGAGGGAGGTGGGTCGCGAGGGAGGGGTGAGGTGGGTCACGAGGGGAGGGGAGGTGTGTCACAAGGGAGGGGGAGGGGGAGGGGTGAGGGGGAGGTGGGTCGCGAGGGAGGGGGGAGGTGGGTCGCAAGGGAGAGGGTGGGGAGAGGAAGGTTGGAGGCAAGGCCAGGGGGCTAACTCTCAATAGCACCCCCCATTCCTGATACCGGGTCCTTCGATCAGGCACTGAGTGCCTTTGAACAAGGGACAACCCCAGCCCGTGCTAAAAGCCCACAACAACCCTGGCAGGGTTTGCTTTTTGGTTTTCCCACATAGCAAGTCTTCTGCCTGCCACTGGTTGAATACCAACAGCTGCAGGATGAGGCTCTTAAGTGGGCATTAATTACATTAATTGATTTATCCATGAAATGTGCAATATTGAATATAGCTAAAGGCTTGGGCTGTAATGGCCGCAATAAATATAGATTCCTCTCACCTGACTTGCAGGTACGTCCATCTGCTTGCAGAATATATCCTGGGAAACAGGTGCACTCATACGATTCCACTGTTTTGATACAGAAATGTTGGCACAATTGTCCAGGATACATTGAGCATTCATTTAATTCGCCATCAGTTATGAAGTTGAATGCAGCCTCGTCTTCACTCACAGAATGAGCTTCCTTAAGACTTTCTGTTTCTAAAACTAAGGAAAAAATATAACCAATTATTTAGCTCAAAAACTCCAACTAGGAATGTGGCAAAGCACATTAAAACTGGGATGAACAGAACTACTGCCAGTGTTGCTCAACCACCTTGAGAAACTCAGAAATGCCCCTTGGTCACCATAAAAACACCCAATTGCAACAGGCAACAGTTTACATAGGAAAATTACTGTTATAAATGTTTACACAAAAGTGTTATGAAAAATCATGACAACAGGAAATGCATATCTATTCATTGTACGTATTCTCTGCATTGTATGTAAGCAAACTTACACTTAGTTCAAATATTTAATACACCAAACAGTGTCTGGTTGAACAATTTACAAGTCTCACCCAAAATGTATTTCCTTTCCTGGTCTATGAAATGATGCACATTCTGTTTTAAGTTTTCAATGTTAGGAACAAGCATTTCCTGATCAGTTATTAGGGTCAGTTACTCGTGCATTTAGCTCCAGATTAGAGAATCGCAGCATGGCTTTATCCCATTGAGAGGCACCACGGACATGATCTTCACTGCATGACCAATCGAAGAAAAATTCAAGGAACAGCCACAGCCGCTGCACATGGCCTTTTTTGACTTCACAAAAGTCTTTGACACTGTCAGCCATGAAGGCTTGTGGAGTATCCTCCTCAAATCTGGCTGTCCTCAGAAATTTGGCACCATCCTCCGCCTACTCCACAATAACATGCAAACTATGATCCTCACCAATGGAATCACCACAGACCATAGCTCAGTGAAGACTGGGGTCAAACAAGGCTCTGTCATCGCGCCAGCCCTCTTTTCCATCTTCCTCGCCACAATACTACACCTCACTTGCAGCAAATTACCCACAGGCGTGGAAACAATTTTGAAAACAGACAGGAAACTGTTCAACCTACACTGCTTTCAATCCAAAACCAATTTCAGCCATTGAGCTCCAGGGTGCAGATGCCACTTGTGTGGGCTCTCACTCAGAAACTGACTTCCAAGGCATTGGCGACTCCTTTCCCGAAGCATATGAGAAAATGGGCCTTTAACTAAACACCTGGAAAACTAAGATCCTCTTCCAACCAGCTCCCATCTCCTTCCCACTCGATTAAGATCAAAAGCGAGATCCTGGAAAATGTGGACCATTTTCCATATCTTGGGAGCCATGATGAAGGCAGACGTAGGACCAGGTTTTCGCTCCCGGGTCAGGTGCACAGTGATGGGAGAATTCCCAGCTCTGCAAACCTGACCTTTAAAACTGGCTGCCCGCAGGTCAGATTTTCGATCCAGGGGGTGGGGGGGTGGGGGCAGTGCTGGATTGAAAGTCGGGTCCGCCACCTCCGGGACAAGTGCGGAGGCTGCCGGGTGCAGAGACAGGTTGGTTGGAAGGCCTGTGCTCTGTGCTCCAGCACTGTGTTGAAATATTTTAAAAAACCTAAAAAACAGCCCTCACCTTCCCCAACACCACCCACACACTCCCTATTCTCCATCCATGCCAACCTATGCCACCTCATTCCCCAAACCACCCCTCCATGGCCCCTCATACCCACTATGCCATCTGCCCTTCCACCCACTCCATATGGCCCCTGTGCCCCCCACATCCCCATGGCCCTTTATAGCCCCTATGCCAACTTAGTGCCATCTCATGCCAACACATTCCTTCACCCAGCACTCTTTGCCCTTACCTCCTCCTTGCCAACTCACCTAGCATCCTTTGACAGTTCCTTGACAGCGTGAAAATTCTTTGACAGCTAGTCATTTCTTTGACAGTTCCAATTAGTTTGTCCGTAAAAAGTACATAATCAAGTTCACACTTAACAATCCTAAAGGATGCCCTATCTGTCCCAAAGGGTGCCTTACCTCTCCCAAAGATGTCCTGGGACCATATCCAAAGGAGTACCTTACCTCTCTAAAGGAGTACCTTACCCTGGCTATTCAAACGAATCCCCCAAGTTCAGACCTGTTCTATCTTCACACTCCAGCTTTCACACTCCTGGCCTACCAAAATTCCACTTCAGTGGAGGCCAGCTGTCTCTGCAAACTGCGCATGTGCAAACCCTGGCCCAATTCCTATCCAGCCCCTTCGAAAATGGAACATGCCGTGATGGGGGTGGACTTTTTGTCCATCTCCGGGATTTTCACCATGACATAGAGCCTCTCCATTGTGGCAAAAATCTGGGCCATAAACAACAAAATTCATCATTGCCCCCAATATGCCAGCTCAACCTTCGGCCGAGTGAGGAAAAGAGTATTTGAGGATCAGGATCTCAAACCCAAGAGTAAGGTTATGATTCACAGGGCCGGAATGATGCCTACACTGCTATATATGTTGGAGACTTGGACAACCTACAGCAGGCACTTCAAAGCACTGGGGAAGTACCACCAGCAGTGCCTCCACAAGATCCTCCAAATCCAGTGGCAACAAAGGCGGTCCAACAGCAATGTCCTCTCTGTAGCCAACAAGCCCAGCATCGAGGCGCTAGTCACTCAAAATCAGATCCGTTGGGTGGGGCATGTTATTCATACACCTGATACCAGACTCCCAAAGCAACTGCTCTGCTTGGAACTCAGTCATGGCAGGAGACTCCCATGAGGAAAACAGAAACGCTTCAGGGATGTCCTCAAAGCATCCCTGAAGTGGTCAAACATCCCCACCAACTCATGGGAGGCCCTGGCTTGTGACCAATCAAAATAGAGAAGGTTCATTTGGGAAGGCAACGAGCACATCGAGAAACTTTCTCGGGAGCACACAGAGGCAAAGTCAAGGCATTGGAGTGAGCTCACAAACCTCCAAACAATTCATCTACCCAACCTCCAAGGACCAGCTGCCTCACGTGGCACAGTCTGCAAGTCGCACATTGGACTTATCAGACATTTGGGGACCCATTGAACCAGAGCAGAAGCAAGTCATCCCTGATCCTGAGGAACTACCTAAAAGAGAAAACACTCTCTAGTGTTCCCCAAGTATGTGCCTCAGCTTAATCCTCAGAGGAATGACAATGTGACATTTCTACTTCCTCCAACTCTAATCCTTTGTCCTATAGACAATAGTTTATTCTTAATTATTCTTAAATCAGCATTGGTTTTATGTTGTGGATCCATATCTCTGTCTGCTTGGTGGAAACAGAATGGGCAAGCAGTTAAAATGGAGCAATTCCACTACCCACTCAGTTCCCTGTGATCTTCGACTTTAGCACCACTGGTTTTGATGGCAGATGAGACACCTGCAGACTCAGGTGGCAGCCTATATATAAAAGCTATGTATAAATGTCACAACAGTATTTTAACTGGGACCTGAGCCCCAACAGGCTGAAGCAGGTTGATAGTTTAGATGAAGAGACTCTCCAGTTAAGTAAAAACATCTTTTTTGTGGGGTCAGATTACTCCTCTGGGCCAGTGAGTATGTTTCACACTTGCCTGGTTTTCCAACCCTGACATCGCAAAACCCAGATGTGATTAAAATCAATCCCATGGGCCGAGACTTTTCAAAAGCACTTCATGCGGTAACCTGACAGATGGAAGACATCTATTCCATTAGCTTATGCAGTAACAGATTCCTAAGTCAAGGGGCAGTGTCTAACGTATTGCACGAGTCTGTCTCCTCTCCCTGCAATCCCCAGCCCCAACAAGTTCTATACAGGCTAGGCAAGTTGCATACCCAAGTTCACATCAGGAGGTTCTGCATGAAGGCACTTTGAGATTTTTCCTTTCTAATGATGCAATTTCTTGATTAGTTTCATATTCCATCATTTCCTGTCAAGCCATGAGTTGTCATTGTGCATCTGACTTCCATGTCTCATATCACAAAAGGGTGTAACCCATCCAAGCATAGAAATAATGTAGAACTTTTGGGAACAAACTGATGTAACTTCTTTGTTATAGCTAAACTAAGAATATATTACTAATGGTCTTAAGTATTAAGATTCTTCAGAATTCAAAATAACCCCACGTGTAACTCATTGATTGAAACTTATTCATTTGTGTCTTTCCTTTTGTGGGCTGTGACTTTGCAGGGAAATGGTTATCAGATGCAGCTATTTTCCAGTGCCAGCACTAAACATGTTTATTGGAAAGCATGAATCTCATGAAGTGACAAATACAGGGAAATGTGGTTTCTTTAAAGAAGAAACTATCATATAAGTGGCGAGCTAACAGCTGAGAAAAATCTATAGCCATCCACAAATAAAAAAGGCACTTTTTTTGGTTATTTCGTAAAATGGCAAGTCTTCCTTCCATTCATTGCTCATTCAGAAACAATGAAACAGTTAAAATCAGCCTGCATTACCGAAACCTGCTTCCATTACTCTATTCTATGTTTATGACTGCTAATCCATTACTGTCAGCATATGGATCATTGGGAAAACAGCTCCACACTGAAAATATAGATTTCATTTTTTTTGTAATAGTTCAAACCTAAATACAACATCAGTTTCCACAACAAAAACAGAAAATGCTGGAAAAACTCAGCAGGTCTAACAGCATCTGTGGAGAGAAAAAAAAAGTTAATGTTTTGAGTCCGTATGATTGTTCTTCAGAGCTAAAGAGAAGTAAAATGTGATGAAATTTATACTGTTTAAGGGGGGGTGGAGCAGGTGAAGCTGGATAGAAGGCCAGTGATAGGTGGAGGCAAAGGAGAGATTGCCAAAGATGTCATGGACAAAAGGTCAAAGGGGTGTTAATGATAGTGGTACTGGCTAAAGGAGGTTTCATTTTAATTTTTTTTTTAAATTTTCATTTTTAAATTATTTTTTATCCAACTTATTTTTATTTTTATTATTTTTCATTTTTATTCATTGTTTTATCCCCACCTTTTATCCTATTTTCAATCTTTTATCCCAAAATCACCCCCACTAGGGCTATCTGTCACTTGTTCATGTTGTTCTTTCCAGAGTGCTTACCCTTGTCCTGCTATTATCACATTCCGCTTTCTGTCCTTAATGCCACCATCAGCACCTCCTTTAGCCTGTACCACTACCGTTAACACCCTTTTGTCCTTTTGTCCATGACATCTCTGGCAATCTCTCCTTTGCCTCCACCTATCACTGGCCTTCTATCCAGCTTCACCTGCTCCACACCCCCCTTAAACAGTATAAATTTCATCACATTTTACTTCTCTTTAGCTCTGAAGAATGGTCACATGGATTCGAAACATTAACTCTGTTTTTTTTTTCTCTCCACAGATGCTGTTAGACCTGCTGAGTTTTTCCAGCATTTTCTTTTGTTTCAGATTTTCAGCATCCGCAGTATTTTGCTTTTATCAGTTTCCATGAAAAAGCCCAAGTTTGTTGCGCTTTCATCAAAATTTCTCCCTTTTGAGTTAAAAATCATCACATTGCAAAAAAAAAGATACTGTAAAAAGGAATCTTGTACTGCCGAATTCAATTTAAATCAGCTAGGTGTTAAAAAGGAGAGTGCTTGTCATCTCCAAGCATTTGATCATCCATTGTTGACGAGAAAGAACTTCCATTTATATAGCGTTGTTCACATCCTTAGCATGTCTTAAAGCACTTCGCAACCAATGAACCATCTTTGAAGTCTGGTCACCGTTGTTTTGTAGGCAAAAGAACCTGTCATTTTCACACAACTATACTCCGACTTTCTTTGTTTCTAACATGAAAATGCTTTTTATTCGGGACTGGTGTATATTATGGAGTGCTATATCTTAAATTAAATATATAATACCTAAATTTAACTTATCTTTTTACTTAATGGCAAGTCTTTCCAATAATCATACCTCAAAAGCTTTATCTCCTTATTAACTCTTTAACTTTGTTCCAAGATAACATAAGAGAAATAAGATTCCATAATAAATGATTCTGCATCACTGTATCTGTTGCCTTGACCTCTTTTCATCTGCATGTTTCATAAGTACTAGTTAGGTTTTTAATTATTTTCTTTATAGCCCTTAGAATTTACAGCTGCTCCATTTTTCTGGTTTTGACACTCTAAACAAAAACCAATCTTGTGTATACTTTTGCTCTTCTGTTCTGTCATTTGAGGTACAATTAAAATCATGCTAATAAGCTGGATTACTGCAGGATTTTATGCAATGTACATCAAAGAGCATGTTTCATTGGTCTTTGAAATTTGACAGGATCCCCTGCCAAGAAGTATATTTTTTTCTCTTCCTTTCATTATGTTCCACCTGAAGACAGCCTCAGAGCCCGAGCCAAGGTAATGTTTCCAACACAGTTTTCTTTTCTAGCCTGCCAACAAGGACCATCTGTGTTATTACTTCTCCCATTAGCTTGATGTAAAAGGATATTTTGCATTTCTAATTGAAATTGTGGTCCATTCCCTTTTAAAGAAAAGCTGACTATTTTGAAAATATATACAATTTCTTCGGCTACCTTTTGATTTTTATTAAACTTCTGCTGTAACAAATTGGGGGGCAGGATATGGAGGTCGGCAAGCAGGGGCGGGGCCCACTCACCGACGTGCAAAATGACGCAGGATGACGTCGGGCGGAACTCCCAACGTCACCCCATGTCATTTAGATTTTCAGGTTGGCAGGGGCACAGCCGGATCAGCTGTGCGCCCGCCAACTTGTCAACAGCCAATTGAGGCCATTTAAAAAGTAATTGAACTCATTAAAGAACCTTAAGGTTGGTGGGCAGGCCGGGAGCCCTGGCGGGCTTCAGAAAAAGCATGAAACCTCATCCACAGGCGGGATGAGGTTTCATGTAGGTTTTTAAAAATTTAATAGAAGTTTAGTTAAAAATGATGGACATGTCGCAACTCATGTGACAGTGTCACATGAGGGGACATGTCAGGGAAATTTTATTTTTCTATATTAAACATTTTTGAATTTGGCGCCGATCTCCCTGAGGCAGCACTTAGCCTCAGGGGGATGAGTGCACTCTTTCGCGCACACACGAAGATTCCCCCTCAGCTTAGGGAATCCCCCCACCACCTGCAGAGGGAGCGCATAGCACTTCCTGGCGGACATCACGCTGGACCGGCCTTAATTGGCCCGCCCACGGCGGGGGCATCGATCGGAGGCACGCCCACACGCACCCGCTCCTGGATGTCCCCCCCCCGGGGGGGGAAATTCTGCCCGGGGTAATTTTTCATCTTCACTGCATAGGTGAAATTCTAGCCTAGAGGATTGCCTGCACCTTCTAACACCCATTCAATGGAATCAATGTAAATAGAATTAGAGCCAGATTTTTGCGGCGTCTTCACAACTCCGTGGATCCTTAAAAATGGCAGGTGGGACCCGAATGGGGTAGTCCTGCCCCTTTCTGAGAGATCCCATTTTTGCCACTGGGGAAAGATGGCGGAGTGTGATTCACGCAGAAGGGTAATCCAAACTCAGCAGAGCTATTTGAACTTAGTGCTGAGTTCAAATAGACCCCATTTGGCTATTGCAAGGCCTTAAGCTACAATGTGGGAGTCGCAAATTTATGGAGTAGATGTAAACATTCCTGAAGGGTGGGATTAGGTCCATTTAACTGTTTTTTTTAAATCTCCTGCTCTTTAAACTGTAAAAAAGAACTGGACGCTGTGATTGATCAACAGCACTGTGGGTGTACCTACACCACATGGACTGCAGCGGTTCAAGAAGGCAGCTCACCACCACCTTCTCAAGGACAATTAGGGATGGGCAATAAATGCTGGCCCAGCCAGCGAAGCCCACATCCTATGAACAAGTTAAAAACAACTTTCTGCTGGATGCTTCGATTGACAGGCCAGCTGGTGTGGCATCTGTTCAACGAGTTTCATTAGAATTCTTTGTTGACATTTTCTTAAGGGTTATTTATTATTAATGCTTGGCAGAGTTTCATAAACTACAATTATCCCAGCTGGGGTTCTGAATTTACAGTTTGATTGACAGCTTAAAGAAACTAGTAAAGGGCTATGGGTATGAACAGAAATAAGAGATTAACCACTTGAGGAGTTTTATAAGTGTTGATGCTTTCATGAAAGGGAGGTTATGTTCACTGCAAATTCTCTATGGTGACAACTGTATTAGATTTTGAGAAGTTTATTTTATTTTATCACCACATGGCTGCTGAGGTCTGCCCATGGTAGATACTGGGTGAGTGGCTATGAAGTTGCATGGGGGTTGTGATGGGTGGGCAAGGGGCATGATTTGGCATTGAGTTGGAATGGGGACATGAGGGGCCACGGGAGTGTGGGGCCATGAGTTGTCATTCAGTTGGCAAAGTGGGTAGGTGGGGCTATGGGTGCAGGTTGAGGGAAAGGGGCCTAAAATCTTCTAAACCACTGGTTTGATGTCCCAGAGAACAGAGGTCTTTGTAACCAGCCCACTCAGCATGCACCCTGCCCCATGACCAGCTACGTTCTGCTTCTGAGGTTGGTGGACCCAACCCCATCCTGCACCTGACTCCCCCCTCTCTCCAGTGCAAAAATTTCATGATTTGGTGTACTTTTTATCAAGACAGGTGCAGCAAATCATCAAATTTTCTGATTCGGGCTACCCGGCTCGGTAGCCAAAATCCGGCCCTTAGTTCTTGGCGTATATGTAAATGGAAGCCAATTTTCCCAACAGCAACATTCCACTTCAGACAGACTTGCTTCAGTTTGCCAGCAGTGGATAAAGATTTGTTTTTAAGCAGAAAACTACATTGGGGTTGAGCTTTCTCTAGGTTTAAAAACAATTGTGAAATTGGCTCTGCTCACAAAACTGGCCATACCCCCAGATCAAATTAATGAATGTACCCATTTCCACCAGTCGCACCCATTTCCACTAGTCACACCCATTTCCACCAGTCACACCCATTTCCCCCAGTCGCACCCATTTCCACCAGTCACACCCATTTCCCCCAGTCGCACCCATTTCCACCAGTCGCACCCATTTCCACCAGTCACACCCATTTCCACTAGTCACACCCATTTCCACCAGTCACACCCATTTCCCCCAGTCGCACCCATTTCCACCAGTCACACCCATTTCCACCAGTCACACCCATTTCCACCAGTCGCACCCATTTCCACCAGCTGCAGCCCATTTCCACCAGTCACACCCATTTCCATCAGCTGCAGCCCATTTCCACCAGTCACACCCATTTCCACCAGTCACACCCATTTCCACAGTCGCACCCATTTCCACCAGTCACACCCATTTCCACCAGTCACACCCATTTCCACCATTCGCACCCATTTCCACCAGTCGCACCCATTTCTACCAGTCACACCCATTTCCACCAGTCGCACCCATTTCCACCAGTCACACCCATTTCCACCAGCTGCAGCCCACTTCCACCAGTCACACCCATTTCCACCAGTCACACCCATTTCCACCAGTCACACCCATTTCCACCAGCTGCAGCACATTTCCACCAGTCGCACCCATTTCCACCAGTCACACCCATTTCCACCAGTCACACCCATTTCCCCCAGTCACACCCATTTCCACTAGCTGCAGCCCATTTCCACCAGTCGCACCCATTTCCACCAGTCGCACCCATTTCCACCAGTCACACCCATTTCCACCAGTCACACCCATTTCCACCAGTCACACCCATTTCCCCCAGTCACACCCATTTCCACCAGCTGCAGCCCATTTCCACCAGTCGCACCCATTTCCACCAGTCGCACCCATTTCCACCAGTCACACCCATTTCCACCAGTCACACCCATTTCCACCAGTCACACCCATTTCCACCAGTCACACCCATTTCCCCCAGTCACACCCATTTCCACCAGCTGCAGCCCATTTCCACCAGTCACACCCATTTCCACCAGTCGCACCCATTTCCACCAGTCGCACCCATTTCCACCAGTCGCACCCATTTCCACCAGTCGCACCCATTTCCACCAGTCACACCCATTTCCCCCAGTCACACCCATTTCCACCAGCTGCAGCCCATTTCCACCAGTCGCACCCATTTCCACCAGTCGCACCCATTTCCACCAGTCGCACCCATTTCCACCAGTCACATCCATTTCCACCAGCTGCAGCCCATTTCCACCAGTCGCACCCATTTCCACCAGTCGCACCCATTTCCACTAGTTGCAACCATTTCCACTAGTTGCACCCATTTCCACCAGTCGCACCCATTTCCACTAGTTGCACCCATTTCCACAGTCGCACCCATTTCCACCAGTCGCACCCATTTCCACCAGTCGCACCCATTTCCACCAGCTGCAGCCCATCAAAGCAAGTCATCAAATTAAACTGCCCATTTTCAGATTTTCAGGTACAAAGGCACTTTTTTTTAAAAACGTTAAAACATTAACACAATTTATCTAATAAACAATTGATTAGTTTTCACAAACGAAACTAGTTAATGGTTGGGTATAGCCTTTATTAGTTATTCAAACCCAGGCTACTCATGATTAAGCAGTTTTAGTTTGTAATAAATCCAATTTCAGCTGCATTACTAAAATTACACCAGGGCTGAATCTTCCAATCGGCGTGCGGGGGCGAGCCCGATACACTGATGCGTAAAATGACATGCGATTACTTCATCGCTGGAGTTGGCTGCGCGCCCACCGAAATTTCAACTATTAAGGCTATTTCAAGGCTATTAAGAAAGTAATTAAAGTATTTAAGAACCCTGCCTGTCCAACCTTAAGGTTGGCGGGCAGGTTTAAAGCCCAAGCGGCCTTCGCGTTTTTCAGGAAGCCTCATCCACGGGCGGGATGAGGTTTCCTGAAGCTTTTATAAAACCATTAAATAAATTTTCCCAACTTCACAAACATGTCCCAACTCATGTGACAGGGGACATGTTTAAATACATTTTTACTTCATTTGTTAACATGTTTTATTATCTATTCAATCTCCCTGAGGCAGCTCCGTGCGTCAGGGAGATTGCTGCGCTCTTTCGCCGCGTGTTATGCTGGGCGGGCCTTAATTAGGTTGCCCGTGTAAAATGGTGGCGCGCAGCCAATCACAGGCGCCGATCACCCCTGCCCAGCCCATCCGATATAGGAAAAATCCAGGCCCAGGTTACCACTCATAAATACATCAAGGAATATATCTTAATGGAAAGGGGAAAAATAAACAGCTAGAGTTTGAAATGCTACCCGGTTGTCCAGGTTCGTGGAAAAAATTTATGAGTTTGAGCAGAAACTTGCACCATAACATTACTGTGGATAAGTACCGCAATTTGAAGTGCTATTGGAGCTCGGGGCTGGATCTTCGGCTTGGCGAGCGGGGGAGGGTCCAGCTCGCTAAGGCGTAAAATGACGTGGGGTGACATCGGGCATGTGTCCCAACGTCATCGCGCGTCATTTACATTTTCAATTCGGCGGGTGTGCTTTTTTTTTACAGCAGGATCCCTGCCCGTGAGTCAACCTAAAGCTTGGCTTCCATTTGGAGCAGGCCTCAACCCCGAGCAAGGGGGAAGCACTCCTGCTCCTCAAGCATTGCTGTAAAGCCACTTCCTTCCCTCCCGAAGCTATTCTGTCATTCGCTGTGTCTCTCAAGGCCTGGTAAACCCTGTGGTACATCCACTGAAATCCTTCTAAACTCATTTTCAAATCTGCTCCCCTGCCTGCAAATGACGTTTCCTGCATTCACACATTAGTGATGCACTGGTGTAGATTTCGAAGAAATATCGGCTCAGCATGGTCCTGAGTCACCTGATCTCAGTGTACTAAAGTCTGGAGTTTGACAGCAATTTTCTTCACATTTTAGGAAGTAATAATTCTTACTGAAACCTGGACTATTATAACCTAAATGCCGTCACTCTCTGTGCATGCAAACTTTTTCAGGCACTGACCCCTAGGCCTTCAGAAGAGCTGAAAGCTGGAATGTCCTTCCCGATGAACATATCGCTCCCAATGGACATATCCCTGTTCTCCATAATACTGGGAGGGGAGATGAAGCAGTAGAGGCAAAAGCTTCTAACTGTGAGGCACCATGGTAAAAGACAGCAGCTCATTCGGTATTAGCCTTATTGGTGGCGTGCATTCATATTTGTTTTATGTCGGTTTTTATGCTCTGAGGGAGACAAATGAGCAACTCTGTCAAATTTCGGTATGAATTCCTTTCAGCAACATTGGGCAGGATTTTACCCCCGTCGGGGATGAAGTTGAAGGGCGGGCATGCACAGGCACGCTTCCGATCGGCACCCCCGATCGGGGGGCACGGCGCCATTTTACGTGGGCGGGCCAATTAAGGCTGTGTGCTCCCTGTGCGGGGGGGTGAATACCAAAATCAAGAGTGCACGAAAGAGCGCACTCATCTCCCTGAGGCTAAGTGCAGCCTCAGGGAGATCAGCTGTTCCGTGACAGAAATTAAAATTAGAAAAAAAAATTCCGGGCAGGTCCACTAATTAGTTAAATGACTCTGTCAATGGCCTCAATTGGCTATTGACAGGTTGGCGGGCGCACAGCTGATTTTGTTGAGCCCCCGCCTACCTGAAAATTTAAATGGAGCGCGGTGACGTTGGCAGTTCCGCCCGACGTCACCATGCGTCATTTTACGCGTCTTCCAGCAGGCCCCTCCCCCCACTCGCCGACGGGAAAATCCTGCCCATTAGATGTAAAAGCAGAGGAAAATTTCGGTGTAATTTTGGTGAAAATAGGATGAGGAAATCCTAGCCATTTGTGTTTCAGTTTGGAAGACTGGCTCTTTTAAAACTGTGGGGAAAATTTTCTCCCCATCGTGAGGGGGGGTTGGGCATGAGCAGGTGCAGCTGGGCGCGTAGCCAATCGCCACCCACGATCGGCTGGACGCCGCCATTTTACGTGGGCGGGCCAATTAAGGCCCGCCCAGCATGACGCGCATCTGGAAGCGCTGAGCGCTCCCTGTGCGGGCGGGGGAAGTAGGCTGAGTCGAGGCCTGCGCTCTTTCGCTCATGCGCGCGAAGGAGCGCAGAAATCTCCCTGAGGCACAGAGCTACCTCAGCGAAATTAGTTTGATTTTTGAAAATTTTAATAAAGAAAAGAAAAATTTTTTACGACATGTCCCCTCATGTGAACAGTGTCAAATGAGCTGGGACATGTCAATGAACTTTAAAAACATTTTTCACTAAACTTTTAAAACCTTCATCCCGCCCGTGGATGAGGTTCCATGATAAATGCGAAGGCCGACTGGGCTCTTCGCCTGCCCGCCAACCTTTAAGTTGGACGGGCAGCTCCGTTAAGTATTTCAATTACTATTCAAATGGCCTTAATAGGCCTTTGACAGTTTGGCGGGCGCGCAGCTGACTCTGGTGCGCACCCGCCAAACTCAAGATCTGAATGACGCAAGGTGATGTCGGGACGCCCGCCCAACGTCACCGCGCATCATTTTACGCCCCACCCCCGCTCGCCAACCCAAAGATTCTGGCCTGTGTGTTTGTTACAGTCTTAGGAATTGAGGGTCACCTTTCATTTTTTTTCCTTTCATTGTGAGTGCTTCTGTATTCAAGGGCTCAGACACCGACCACCAGCTCATTAGCAACACAATAGGGATAAAATTCCAAATTCATTGGGGGGAGCAAAGATTAGCAACCTGCTTTACACACTAGCAGATTTTACATCCCACTAATTTTCTAAATATTTTACTGCAGAGGCCCTAGATTTTTATTTGCTGAGAATTGTCTACAAAAGAAAGATTAGTCAGCAAAAACACATTATAGAGGACCAGATACTGTGGTGCCAGTAATGGCAGCGTGTTCAGCATTCATCACTGCTGAATATTGTAGAGACCATGCAACAGGGGGATTTTACAGAGGCATCGAGGCTCTTGCCTGCCAGCTGGAGTGCCGCGAAGAGACCATGTTGCCTCCTCTGGGAAAGCCCACTGGTGTTAAGTGCCTCTCAGTTGGGCACTAGCGGGCCTTCCCCAGGATGAAGGACACCGGGGATGGAAATCCCGCACACCTAGGACTGCCAGTCAATCAGAGGCCGGCAGTCCTTTTGTTCACCAGCTTCACCAGGGAGGCGGTGAGCTGCTACAGCAGCTACAGCCACCAGAGGCCCAGGATCAAGGGGTGATCCAGTTCAGAGGTAAGTCATGGCGGGAGGGGTTTCGCAAGGTGGGGGTCATGAGGAAAGGGGTTGGGGGGTGGTGGTGCAGGAGGTCGGCAGCAAGGGCAGAAGGGATGGCTCTCAGCTGGGCCTCCCGCTTTCCGATGCTGGGTCACTCGATCAGGCACTGAGTGCCTTTGAATGAGGGAACAGCCCACCCACCCTGGGAGACCACAAGCGGCCCGCACAGGTTTGCTTGTCATGTTCTGCGAGAGATGACAGGGTCATTGCAGCAGTGGTAGGAGGATGCCCATAAGTGATCATTAATTTCTGACTTAAGGGCCTCAATCGGGTGGCTGGGCAGCAAGTCCTGCCATGGGCCTTTCCACCCCGGACTTTATTTTGACAGAGGTGTGAAGGCAGCAGGGTACGAGCACTCCACCCTCCCGCCTGATTAAATGCCCTCTCCACCTCCAAACACGCCATAACCAATTGCCACCGGTTACAAACTAACTACACTTGAACATTTTGGACCTGTGTTTCCAGGCATGTCGGGACTCTTCTGCATTTGTGAATTGTTAATATGTAGACCCACACCAGAAAGAATCGTTCAAAAGCCAAAATGGATTGACTTTTTAAACATGAAATCTTCTACAAGTGTGATCAATATTGTTAAAAAGCAAAATCCATGATTTTTCTTGCAGGATTTATCAGATTTTTTTAAGTCTTGTTTTTAAAATGATTTATCTGGTGAAAGCTAAGTTCAATTTTCTAAGTTTTGAAAAAATATTTACATTTTTAGTTTTGCACAATTAATCACGCCTACTAAATTTGAGGTCCAATGCCTTTTTACTGCAATGATCTGCTTCAGGGTTGTTGTGGTGCAGTTGACTGTGAGCTACCCCCACAGCTGCCTGCGCTGCCCAGCGCTGCTGGGCCTTGCTGCAGCTGACACTGGGAGGGAATCCTTCCTCAAGCCACCCTATCCCACGCCATGGGGATCATGGTAGGTTCCTGCGTGATAGGTTGATGTGAGTAGGGTGCACCCCTGACCACGTGATCAGGCCCAAAGGCCAGAATTTTATGCCCCGCGGGGGCGGGCGGGCGCATGCCCGACCCGAACGGGCATAAAATCGCACGAGATGACGTCAAGCGAGAGTCCCGATGTCGTCACGCACTCGCGCAATATTTTGCTCGGCGCGCGCGCTCAATAGTCGGAAGAGCGCCCGCCGACAATTCAGCGGGAAACTAAGCTCAGTAGCAGCCCAGTTGCAAGCGATTTTCCGTGGCTCACCCAATCTTACGGTTGGCAGACGGGCCAATCGGCCAGGCGGGCTTTACAGTTTTGATGAAGAGTCATCCAAGGGCGGGATGAAACCTCCGTTAGGATTTAAAGTAAAAAGAAACATCTGGGGACTGTGTTTTTTTTAATGAGGTCTGCTTTCAGGTGTTTGATTGTGCTGCATGGACATTTTTGCAGCATTTTTGTCCTTGCTTTAATTATATGGAGGTCTGCAGCTCCCGGAGGCAGCTGTCTCCCTTCAGTGAGCTCGATGGAAGCGCTCACCAGCACCCGCGGTAACGTTGGCGCCCGCCCTCTTCCCGCCCCCCCCACCGTCGGTGCTGAGCCGTTCTCCGGGAGCGTTTCACTCTGGCTGCCCGTTAATTGGACAGCCAGCATGAAATCGCAGTCGGAGGCCGAACGCAGTCGGGGGATGGTTTCCCATCCGCTCCCGGGCCCGCTGATCGATCACGTGTGCCCGACGGGCGCAAAATTCAGGCTAGTGTCTTTTGTGAACGTGCAGAACAGCCTTGTATGATACATCAGTAGCTCTGCAGAATGGTCTGCAGAATGGTAAGACTAACATTCTGCAGCAATGTGTGGAGAATGCGCGAATGAATGCATTAATGAGTGGGTGACAACGCCACAAAAATCTATAACAGAGCCCTCGAGGCTAGGTCCAAATTGCAGGCATCATTCCTCTCAATGAGGCACTGCCTGTGGATATTGATTGCTACTGCTCAAACCTTTGATGCCTTGAATTCGGGATTAGGTAGGCAACACTATGCAGAGTTCACACCGTGCATCAACCTCAGGAAACAGAATCAAGGATGCCTGTGTCACACGCTTTATAAATAGGGATTGCAAACTATCTGCTTAAAAAGAAACTGAATAAGGAAAACAAATATGCAACCATTTAGAATTTGATATGGCTTAATCCTTAATACAAATATTCTGTCATTTTTAATTTTTGCAAATAAAGATAAATGTTCATTTAATTATACTGTTCATTAATAACTCATTAATAATTTATTTTCACTGAGCTACTTCTGAAGTGCCTACATTTCTGACTACCAATTTCATACAGCACGTTATAAGAGTACAAATCTATGCACATTGAAACATGACCGTGTTTGTGCCAATTATAACAAATGAACTGTTGTACTATATTCAACAGACTCACAGGCCTCTGAGTGTAAATTACTGCATAACAATGAAAGTCTTTTCTGCTCCTATCCAACTCTTCGTAAAAACGAGCCAATCAGTCTGAATGCCAGTCACCACATGTACTATTCTTTACCCCAGCAACTGTGTATCAGAGAGTATGCATCAACTTTCACAGACTAAAACAATTATGTTATCGCAAATTATCAAAACTAACTTAAATAAACGACCACAATCACTGAATGTGTGAACAAAAATCATAACAGGATTGTCTTTTCATACAGAGCACCCATGGAGAAGAGCAGGGCGAGCGGACAGCCCGGAAGGTGGCCCCAGTGAGAGATCGTAACCAATTTCGTGGTCGAGCCTCATGAATATAATCTGCAAGCTGTCACTGCTCAACAACTACTAATGGTTTACCCACCGATCGGGGATTGTGGGGGCTTGTGGGGGGTGGGTACTGAGACAGGGAGGGCCACACAGGAAATGCAGCGGCTGCTCCGCAGAGCTGAGCCAGCAGTCAAATCTTAAAGAGGAATGAGGAAATCCCGAGGGTTTGGCTGCCACTGTATGGGTAGCAGCAGGTGGGGTTTTGAGAATGCATGGTGCTCCTTGCCCCACAAAAAATATCGATCTTGAGAGTTCTTATTTTGGGTGTTTGGCTGCAGCCTCCAGGAGTCCCTCTAGTCGCCACAGTTTAGGCAGCTATATAACCAGTACTAGGCACAGTCTGCACGTACATGACAATTATGCAATGAGCTGTAACCAGCAGCAGATATTGAGGCCTGCTTGAAAGTAGAGTTGGCCAGTGGGTGGGAAGTTTAAAAAAAGCAATTTAAAATTTGCCTGTTTTTTCAGTGTCGATAGGGCAGCAGACAGACAAAAGGCTTCACATTGCTCAGGTAAATTGTCAATGAGTCAGGCCTGCAATAAAACATTTATTGTGTTTGTAATTAAGCGCTTGTAGTGTCACTCTGCAATTAAGGCTCTATTCAGATACCAGGGGCTGAATTTTCGCTTTGGCCACAGGAAACAGGAGCTGGGGCTGATTCCCGATCCCGAACTTGCCCCTGGGGTGGGGGGGAAATAGTCATTCACTGGGATTTTGACCAGGGCATCCCCTTGGTTGGCATGGTGTTGGGAAAACCATATCTTCATGAACTGGATTTTTCTTTTAAAATTTGGAAGGACGTTGCATTATTTGGGCCTTTGGATGCTGACCCAGAGTTTTCTCAAAATGGTCATAAGTTCACCTTGGAACTGTCAACAAGCATGTCTTTTCCAAGAAATCACCTGATCAGCATGGTACGTGAGGTCGGGAGGGGGGGTGGAAGCTGTGTGCTTGTTTGCATTGCAATTACTTTAAACCAGTCCTTTTCGTCAATTAAAGGCAAAACACTAGTGAGTTACTGGAAATCACATGACAGGGATGAGCTTTAATTTTGAACTTGTGCTTTTGAGTTCAGTTGGGACTGAACTGAGAAAGTAAAAAGACTGCCCAGCTCGCCTTCTTGCCTTAGCTAAAATAAAGTTGTTGGCAGTATCCAACTAAGAATCCTCAGCTCAGTGAAACTTGTCTGTTTTTTGGAAACCTGAGAGGCTGAGAAGAGGGATTGACCCGGCTATATTCTCCGTCATGGCAAAGCTCCGTTGGTGAGAAACTCCAGACATCTACTCGGACCAGTGGCCTGTCTTCACACAAGGGAACTGAAGATTGACAGCGCCGAGACTCTGCGAACTTTATCCTTTATTTCTATAACGCCTATCCTGTATCGCTCATCTCTGCAGAGAGACTCTGTTCATCGTTTGTTCATTTCTGTGTTTGTGTGTGTGTGTTGGGGTATTTTAGGGATAGAAAGTTATACTTCTAGAGTACAATCGTGTGTTAACCAGTTCTTGCAACTTGTTTTTTAAAAAAGTTTTGTTTATAATAAATCAATCATTGAGTTTATTGAAAGAAGCCTCATTAAAGTCTCTTTTATTCTGGGTCTAACAGCAGCAGAGATAAATAATTGGCCATTTTGGAGAGTGAATTAAACCTTTAAACTAATGAGGTTAGTTAAACTGCACTCCTCCCATTATGGTCGTAACAATGGAAACAAGTTCCCTGTCCAATTAAGGGTGGCAGGCAGGCTGACTTTCAAAGCTGGAGGTCCAATCAGAGCCTTTCCACGCCACAAATATGGGGTTGGGGGGTGGGGGCATAGAGCGATCCAGCTACAAGTGTGGCCTGTTAGGGGCAGGGAGGGCCTGTGGGCTTGCCTGGAATGCTGGGACCGCAGCCTGATGCTGAGTGCCCTCCTCCAGGCAGTTGAAAGGACCAGCATCACATGAAGAAACTGGAGACCGACTAGAAAATCTTAAGACGATCTCCACCACCTCTCCACAACAAGGCTCGTAAGGAGTCAAACTGGTTGCCTGCCTCGTGGAGGCAGGTGACCTTGCCAAGTCCTGAACCCCACCTTCCCTAAAATGGCTGGTGCCGCCACGTCCAACTCCATTCCCAACTTTGGTGGGGCCCAAAACACCTGCCCAAACCTACTTACATAACCTGTATGTTTTTCTATTATCACAGAATCATAAAAGCTTAGAGCACGGGCGGAAGCCATTCAACCCATCATCCTTGTGCTGGCTCTTAGAAAGAGCTGTCATGCTCAGTTCCGTAGCTCCACTTTTTATCCACACCCTCATCTCCTGGTAGCTTTCCAACTCCCTGGTATAATGATTTAAGATACCAGTCTCCAGTACCTTTGCAGGCGGCAAGTTCCAGATCCCAGCAACTTTCTATCTTGGTTCAAAGTTGGTGTTATCAAATTTCTTCAGGTTCAACTTACATATTGGTTAAAAAGTTCACAATGACAAACCTCAACAAATATTAATACAACCAATAAGCTCGGAGAGCTGGATGGAATAGACAACGGTCGCTGCGAGGTTTGTGATGGTGTTTGGGGAGGTTTTCCGGTTGAGCACCGACTGGATATGTCAGCAATGCAACGGTGGGAATTCCAGAAGCACTTTGAGGTTTGGCAGCCTCATTAACGTTTTCTCGGAAAGCTGCAGGTGTCAAACAGGTGGTCACCAGCCTGCTTAGGAGGAAAACCGGCTGGCTACTGAATCCAGGCATCTGGTAGAATAAGACCCATTAGAGACAGGACTGGCTTCTGTGGGGGTTGTGGGGGGTGGGGGAACAGGGTGTTTGATTTTGGGAGAATGGATTAATGTGGTTTGAGAACAGCAAGCGAGCAGCTCTTTGTGCACATCGACACCCAGTAATTCTTTCGGGAGAGGCCTCCGGTGGTCATTATGGAATCGCTAGTTAGGCTTCAGAACATTTTGGGCGTGCATGCAGAATCACAGAATTTTAACAGCACAGAAGGAGGCCATTCAGCCCATCATGTCTGTACCAGCTCTCCTAATAAGCATTATGACCTAGTGCCATTGCCCTGCCTTTTCCCCGTACCCCTGCACATTGTTTCTATTCAAATAATCACCGGCCTCCACCACACTTCCAGGCAGTACATTTCAGGCCCAAGCCACTCATTGTGTGAAAAAGCTTTTTCTCCCATCACATTTGCTTCTTTTGCAAATCACTTTAAATCTGTGCCCTTTCATTCTTGATCCTTTTACAAGTAGAAATAGTTTCTCCCTATCTACTCTGTCCAGCCCCCTCATGATTTTGAATATCTCTATCAAATCTCCTCTTAGCCACCTTCTCTCCAAGGAAAACAGTCCCAACCTCACCAATCTATCCTCATAGCTGAAGTTTCTCATCCCTGGAACCATTCTTGTAAACCTCTTCTGCATCTCCAATGTGTTCACGTTCTTCCTATAATGTGGCACCCAGACCTGTACATAATATTCCAGCTGAGGCCTAACAAGTGCCTTATATAAATTCAGGAAAACCTCCTTGCTCTTGTACTCTATGCCCCTATTAATAAAGCCCAGGATTCTATATGCTTCATTAACTGCTCTCTCTACCTGTCCTGCCACCTTCAATGATCTTTGTACATATACACCCAAGTCTTTCTTCTCCTGCACCCCCTTCAAAATTTCACTCATTTCACCTCATTTTCACTGCACATTATTCACCCATTTCACCTTAAAAGTTGCAAACACAGTCTTAGGGCCAGATTTTGGCTACCATGTGGCTAGCTTGAGTCAGGAAATTTCCCAAATCTCTGAACTTGCCTCGGTAAAAAGTATCCCAAAACACCCAATTTTCACTCCGGCTGTGGAGATGTTGGGTGCGGTATTGGGTCGAACCCGCGACCCTGGAAGCAGAGTGTGCGTGGCCATGTTGGTGGGCAAGTGCAGAGGCAGGCTGGGTAGAAAGTCTACTTTGGTTTTCTGGGAACTTTGACCCAGTTGTTTTAGTTGTTAGACCTATTAGCCCCCACCCCTTGCATCTCCTCACGCACCCACCCACCCTTCCGGTTCCCTCATACCCTCCATGCCAACTCCATAGCCACTCATCCAATATCCACCATGGGCAGACCTCAGAAGCCGTGTGGAGTTGAAAAAAAGAAATAAACTCCTAACAATCTAATACAGTTCTCACTCCTACATACTTGATAGTGAAAAACCTACCATTCATAAAGCCTATTCAAAGCTTTTAAATTTTTTCAAGTGGGTAATCTGTTGTAGAAAACAAACTTCTATTCAGACCCTACATCAAAGACAGATTAAAAGACTCCTTAAAAGACTCTTTAAACTGCCAATCAAACTGTGAACTCAGAACCCTGTGTTGAGATAATTGTGGCTTTTGAAACTCAGCCAAGCATTCACAATGACATGATCATAGCCCTTGGGGAAGTGTCAACAAAGAGCTCTATTGCAACTGCAGGGACAGATGCCTTTTTCCTCTAACCTACCCGTCAATCAAATCAGTCCAGCTGATTTTTTTTTTACCTCTCACTGACAGCTGCAGTCTGTTTTTTAAGTTTAAAGAGTGGAGTATTTAAAAAAAAAACTTCAAATCACGACAGTTATCCAGCCTTCAAGTGTTTGCGCCTATTCCATCAGTTTGTGACGCTCATGCTGTGGGCTAAGGCCTTTGTAATGGCCAAAATAGGGTCTGTTTAAACTCAGCACCAAGTTGCAGTGGCCCTGCAGAGTTCTGGCTTTCCTCCTGTGTGAATCATGCCCTGCTCCCTTTCCTTACTGGCAAAAAAACATATCGGTTAGAAATGAGAGTGGGAGTTCTGCATCCCAGTCCGCCCACCACTTTTAAAGGTCCGGAGAGTCTTCCCAGCTCAGTGAAAAACAAGCCCTTAGAATAGGATTAGGACTCTGCATATTTCCGGGTCCCATTTAATGGCATGTCTGACAGTTGATTCAGGCTGGCAAATGGACGCAATTTCCCCGATGGATTTTCAACTAACAGTTGCCCGCTTTTTCAGCTGAGGAACAGACAGCTGGCAGTCAAACATCTCCTCAAAGTCTTTTACAGCCCATGATGTATCCCTCTAGGATGGGCTGACATTTAATATTTTATGGTGATACTGTGCTGATCTTGTTTCCTATAGGAGAAATCCAATTGCAAAACTATACTGCACCTTGGTCAGGAACAAGAGCCTTCTCTGGCAGTGGCTTTGGTTTCAGCCATCTTCTTACTGGAAGGTGAGTAATATCTTCCACTCCCTCACAACAGCTTAAAAATGCTTGACTGCATGGATGGCCTAGGCTTGGCTTTTCTTCACATATTCCATGCTGGCTCCGAAATGTAATTCCTAACACACAGCAGTCGCAGCATTTCTGTAAGGAGAATTAAACAAAAGCAGATAAAATGAATCATCACACTGCTAAACTGAGATAACCTTTCAGTTTATTTTTAATTCCTGACAGCCAGCCTTAAAATGGACGCCCTGTATTCCCATCCAAAACAGGCAGGATATGGTGACTAGATGTCCCGGTTTGGCCGGGACAGTCCCTATTTTTCACTAAACGGCCCTGTGTCCCAACAACTTGCTCAAAAGCCCCAGTTTGCAGCTTTTGCTTCCTTACATGAACCAAATCAGATTTCCCTCAGCACTTCACCTTTTCGCACAGCCTCAGCATCTCTTCTCTTCACATCCTCTCCCCTCCCCTTTACCTCACGCTCCATTTACTGCTGGCAAACCCAAAAAGACCGATCTGGGCTGCACCCTGTGAATCAGAATGTAACCCACCCACTGACCATCAAGTGGCTGGTATGGGCTGTTCCCACGGGTACAGAAATCCTTCTCCCCAGCATCCAGAGCCTCAGCCAGGGGCAATTTCTTTTCACAAAATGGATTGGTTCTCAATGGGTCAGCGTTTCGCTTTCCCTCTGGTTCGCCTCTCAGTGCCCTGATTGGCTATTCCGTCAGCAGGGAGAGCCGGAGGCCAGCGGGGAGAGCCGGAGGCCAGCGGGGGAGAGCCGGAGACCAGCGGGGAGAGCCGGAGGCCAACGAGGGAGAGCCGGAGGCCAGCGGGGGAGAGCCGGAGACCAGCGGGGAGAGCCGGAGGCCAACGAGGGAGAGCCGGAGGCCAGCGGGGAGAGCCGGAGACCAGCGGGGAGAGCCGGAGGCCAGCAGGGAGAGCTGGAGGCCAGCGGTGGAGAGCTGGAGGCCAGCGGGGAGAGCTGGAGGCCAGCGGGGAGAACCGGAGGCCAGCAGGGAGAGCCGGAGGCCAGCGGGGAGAGCCGGAGACCAGCGGGGAGAGCCGGAGGCCAGCAGGGAGAGCTGGAGGCCAGCGGTGGAGAGCTGGAGGCCAGCAGGGAGAGCCGGAGGCCAGCGTGGAGAGCCGAAGGCCAGTGGTGGAGAGCCGGAGGCCAGCAGGGAGAGCTGGAGGCCAGCGGTGGAGAGCTGGAGGCCAGCGGGGAGAGCTGGAGGCCAGCGGTGGAGAGCTGGAGGCCAGCGGGGAGAGCCGGAGGCCAGCGGGGAGAGCTGGAGGCCAGCGGTGGAGAGCTGGAGGCCAGCGGGGAGAGCCGGAGGCCAGCGGGGAGAGCTGGAGGCCAGTGGTGGAGAGCCAGACGTCAGCGGGGAGAGCTGGAGGCCAGCGGTGGAGAGCTGGAGGCCAGCGGGGAGAGCTGGAGGCCAGCGGGGAGAGCCGGAGGCCAGCGGGGAGAGCTGGAGGCCAGTGGTGGAGAGCCAGACGTCAGCGGGGAGAGCCGGAGGCCAGCGGGGAGAGCTGGAGGCCAGTGGTGGAGAGCCAGACGTCAGCGGGGAGAGCCGGAGGCCAGCGGGGAGAGCCGGAGACCAGCGGGGAGAGCCGGAGGCCAGCGGGGAGAGCCGGAGGCCAGCGGGGAGAGCCGGAGGCCAGCGGGGAGAGCCGGAGGAGAGTGGGGGGAGCTGGAGGAAAGTGGGGGGGGGGTTGGGGTGGGGTGGGGGGCAGAGGAGTGTGGTTGGGGAGAGTTGGAGGAGTGGGACAGAGTGGGGGAATTGCTGAAGGAGAGTGGGGAGTCCCGGAGGAGTGTGGGAGAGAGCTAGAGGAGAGCAGGGGGGAGCCAGAGGAGAGCAGGGGGGAGCCAGAGGAGAGTCAGGCCGGCCAGAGATGGGGCGGGGCCGGAGGAGAGCGTGGGAGAGCAGGGGGTGCCAGAGGAGAGCGGGGGGAGCGAGAGGAGCACAGGGGAGAGTCGAAGGAGAGCAGGAGAGGGCCGAAGGAGAGCTGAGGGGAGCCAGAGGAGAGCATACATAGCCGGAGAAGACTGGGGGAGAACAGAGGACAGCAGAAGACCAGCAGGTGAGGCACTAATTTATTGGAGTCATTTGGCTGGACAAATTCCAAGAGATGTCATCATATGACCTCTACTTCAGCTGTCCCTCCCTAGACTCCTGCCATTGGTCACTCAACATGTCAATCATCCTGCAGCCCTGCCATCCCAAGGCTTTTCAATGTGTCCCAGTTTTGACTTGTGAAATCTGGTCACCCTAAGGCAGGAGGCTTTTCAAATATGCAAATCAGATCCTAATCCTGTTGTACGACCTCATTTATAACATGTAAGATGAAATGGGTAAATTGAGTATGGTGTATGTAGGTCCCAGCTGTTCAGAGGCCTATTTGACTCTATTGAGATTCCCCAGGCCCTAGGCAATTTTTAAACACAGAAAGTTAGCATGCAGGTGCAGCAAGAAATTAGGAAGGCAAAAGGCATGTTAGCCTTAATTTATTGCAAGGGGATTTGAGTATCATAGTAAAGAAGCCTTACTGTAACTGTACAGGGTTTTGGTGAGAACACATCTGGAATAGTGTGTTCAGTTTTGGTCTCCACATTTAAGGAAGGATATACTTGCATTGGAGGTGGTACAGCGAATGTTCATTAAACTTATCCCTAGGATGAGGGGAGCTGTCCTAGGAGAGGCTGAGTAAATTGGGCTTATATTCTCTGGAGTGGGAAGCGGTCTCATTGATACCTACAAAATTCTGAAGGGGCTCGATGGAGTGGATTCTGAGAGATTGTTTTCACTGGCCAGGGAATCAATACATGGGGCTCAGTCTCAGGATAAGGGGTCGATCATTTAGGTCTGAGATGAGGAGAAATTACTTCACTCAAAGGGTGATGAATCAGTGGAATTCTCTACCCCAGAAGGTTGTGGATGCTCCATCGTTGAATACATTTAAGGCTGGGATAGACAGATTTTCTCTCAGGGAATTAAAGGATATGGGAAAAAGGGGTTGAAGCCCAAGATCAGCCATGGTCGTATAGAATGGTGGAGTGGGCTTGATGGGCCATTTGATCTGCTCCTGATATTATTTCATATGTTCTTGTGGTCTCACCCTCCTGGTGAGATCTAAGCCCATGTGTGGTGCCTTTTAACACCTGTCTTTTGTCTCATCCAATTTCAAGGCTTATGCTTAGCAGGTGAGTTTGTTTGAACTTCACTGTTAATTGTGAAGTAGCTGTGAACCATTTCTGCCAGTTTCTTTTATAAGGGGGTGTACCAAGAAAAGCCGCATTTCCTGGACAAGTCAAGATTTATTTTTGTTGAAGCATTTAGTATAGATCCGCAGCTATGACAAACAACTTTCAGGCAATTATAACATCAAACGGTTGCTAGAACAGTGTTACAGGTGCACTGTATTTGGCTGTAAAGCCCCAATTTTAATTCAGGGTGCCAGTGTGGGGGCCGAGACAGGTGACCAATCATCTGGCCCAGTGGGAAACCAAAGCACAACTTCACCATTTAAATTAGGCCCCCGCTCCTCTGATGCAGGGGGCTTTCCCATGCCTGATTTCAGACAAGTTAATATAGGGGCGGGAATGCAGCGAGAAAGCCTCTGGCATCTTAACTTCCTGCCTGCACAATTCCCTCCAGGTGGAGCAGGGTGTTAAAAATCAGATTTTAAATGTTCAATAAAATCAATGAATGTCTTAAGGCAAGTATTAAATTGTTTTTGAAGCAAGATGCTTTATCATAGAAGATACCTCCTGATGTCTCCTTACCACATATTTGGCTGTTAGAAGCTCTGCTTTATCCAAATCCTGACCATAGTAATGAGACCAAAATTTAAGTAATAAACCTTTATAATAAAGTAGCAAGCATACCTTAATTTGCAAGTTGATTCAAAATGATTCTGGGTGCTTATCAATGTAAGATCTCTAGTATAACTCAGGAATCAGATCATTGATCAGACTGATGGTCAGTTGTCTCTTTAATCCCAGCCTTACTTGCCACATCATTTATCCTTGTGGCCTTTCTGAACAAGATGGCCAATGTAGTATTAGTTTGTGCTGAATAATGATTCGCATTATCTACTGATTTGGAGACAGGTGGCAGAAAGAAGTGTGTTTCATTTCACCAGTCTGGGCTGGAATCAAAGTCAGATCTCAGAACTTAAGAATAGTGCCCTTATTCACTGCAGCACAAGTTTTCTTTTTAAATCGAAACTACATATCAATGGGTGTTGTAAGGAGTTGCGTACTGATTTAACTAATGAAATAGGTTAGTGCAACTTCATGAACGACTGCAATCTCATGCAAAGGTCAGTTTTTAAAGCGTCTACAGCTGGATAGTAAGTTTTCCAGGAATGCATGAACAGGAAGAGGCCAGTCAGTCCATCGAGTCTGTTCTCCCATTCAAATTCATCATGGCTGATTTGCATCTACTTGCCTTGCTTCCATAACCCTCAATACCCTTACAAAACAAAGGTCTATCAATCTCAGTTTGAGATTTTCAATTGAATCCCAACCACAACAGCTTTTTAGTGAAAAGGGTTCCAGGTTTTGACTACTCCTTGTTTCAAATGCGTATTCTGACATCACCCCTGTAACCTTAAGGCTACGTCCTATATCAACTTGGATCTGAATGTTTAATATTAAGAGACAACCAAGCTTGTTACATGTTACTTGTATATCTGCAAAGACACTTTTTGCCAGACACGGGGGTCAACGCAGCCACCAGTGTAATTTTGGTCCACTATATGTGGATTGAATTGTACAAATACCAGCCTGCAACAACATTGTAATACAGCTACTCTCTAAGTGTATATTTAGGCTGTAAATGCAATCATTCTAATGAAGTAACTGCTTATTTTATATTGCTCAGCAAATTACAAACTAAAGATTTCCAAAATGGCCTCCTCATGTAACAGTTTTCAACGGTGAATACACCTCAAAAAGTAATTCATTGGCGTAAAGCACTTTAGGATGTCTCAAGATTATAAAAGGTGCTATATAGATGCATCTTTTTTTCTTCTTTTAGAGTGGACAACTGCATTTCATGGAATCAGGGCATTTGAGTATCATCACGTTACAGCGTATCTTTTTAGAAGCGACATTAATGGTTAAAATATTTTGTGACAAAGATAAGGTGCTATGAAATACTTGCCGTATATATGTCCGCTCCACAAACATCATTTGGATTTGCATAGCAGTCTTCATTTTCTTTTGCAAAGTTAATGCCAACCAAGCAGCTGTGTTCCTCCATATATGAGACACAGCACTGTTTCTGTGCAATTCTGTTATAAAACATAGCATATTATGGTCAGGACAATGCTTTGATTAAATTAATTTAGTAAAATTACCATATCTGAGTATACGAATGTAAAAACATAGATAGGAGAGACGTTGGTGTAGTGGTAATCTCGCTGGACTAGTAATCCAGAGACCCAACTCTGGGGATGTGGGTTCAAATCTCACAATGGCAGCTGGTGGAATTTGAATTTAGTTAGTAAGTCTGGAATTGAAAAGGTAATTATAACCATGAAACTATCATTGATTATCATAAAAACCTAAATGATTCAGTAATGTCCTTTAGGGAAAGAAACCTGCCATCCTTACCTGGTCTGGCCTACATGTGACTCCTCAGAAATGTGGCTGACTCTTAACTACCCCCTGCAATGGCTCAGCAAGCCACTCAGTTCAAGGGCAATTAGGGATGGGCAAGAAATGCTGTCCTTGCCAGCAATGCCCACATCGCATGAAACAATAAGGAGATATTAGGAGGAGGAGTAGGCCATTCAGCTCTTTGAGCCTGCCCTGGCATCTGATAGGATCAGATCTGATTGTGGCCTGAACTCCACTTTCCTGCTTACCCCTTTACACTTTGACTCCCATGTTAGTCAAGAATCTAACTCCGCCTTAACAATATTCAATGAACCTATCTCCACTGCTCTCTGGGGAAGAGAATTCCAGGCTCTCACCCCTCTGAGAAAAAAAAATCTCCTTATCTCCACCTTAAATGGGAGACTTCTTATTTTTAAACTGTGTCCCCTAGTTCTAGTCTCTCCCACAAGGAAAATTCCTTTCAGCAAATCCACCAAATCCCCTCAGAATCTTAAATGTTTCAATAAGGTCACTTTTCATTCTTCTAAACTCCAATGGATGCAGGCCCAACCTGTCCAACCTTTCCTCATAAGATACCCACATCGTTACAGGCATCAGTCGAGTGAACCTTTTCTGAACTGCATCTAATGCAATTATGTCCTTTCTTAAATAAGGAGACCAAAACTGTACACAGTACTCCAGATGTGGTTTCACCAATGACCTGAGCAACTGTACCAAAACATCCCTACTTTTATATTCCATTCCCCTTGCAATAAACAACAATATTCCATTTGTCTTCCTAATCATTTGCTGTTCCTGCATACCAACTTTTTGTGATTCATGTACCAGGACACCCAGATCCCTCGGTACCTCAGAGTTCGCTAATCACTCTCCATTTAAATAATATGCTGCTTTCTATTCCCCCTGACAAAGTGAACAAATTCCCGTTTTCCCTCATTATATGCTATCTGCTAAATGTTTACCCATTCAGTTAACCGATCTATAACCCTTTGCAGAATCTTTATGTCATCTTCACAACTTATTCTCCTACCTATCTTTGTGTCATCAGCAAATTTAGCAACCATGCATTTGGTCTCTTCATCCAGGTCATTGGCATAGATTGTAAATAACAATAATATATATATGCAAATAATATAAGATGATATAAATTGTAAAACAAGTCTGCTGATGGCAAACATTCCTCAGTTTTGAAATCTCAAATAGATGATCTCAAATTGACAATGATGAGATACTAACACGCTGGACAGGATTTTAGCCTCACTATGGGGGCAGACACTGAGGCGGGAGGGTTCGTCATTTTGTGCTGCCAGCCAGCATGCTGGTTTGCTGGCACCATCCTGCCCCCAAGCCATTTTCCTGGAGGCCAGATTAGAGGTGGAACAGCACCTTGTTAAGTTAATTAAGAGGGCAATTAAAGCCAATTATCAGAGACTGACTGGAATTTTCCAGTCAGCCTACAGGTCCCCTTGGCACCAGGTGCAGGATAGGCAGCCTCCTGGCAGCAGACTTGTGTGCCAGCGCTCTGTGAAGAATTTTAGGCACCACACTCCCCCCCCACCCCCCAACCACCCCCATGCCCCACAGCTACCTGGCTATGATGCAAGCTGCCCTGTGGAGGGGTTTCCCATGCACGATAGTGACCCAGGAGCAGTGGCCATTTTCTTATTTTAAATTTTTTTTCAGTTGCTGAATAGGTGCCTCAAGATGTCCTGGAGCTGAGATGACTGACCTCCAACAACCACAACCATCTTCATCTGTGACGCATATCCCAACCAGTGGAGAGTTTTCCCTCTGATTTCCATTGACTCCAGTTTCGCTGGGGCTCCTTGATGCCACACTCAGTCAAATGCGGCCTTGGTGTCAAGGGCAGTCACTCTCACCTCACCTTGGGAGTTCAGGTCTTTTGCCCATGTTTGATCCAAGGCTGTAATGAGGCCAGGAGCTGAGTGGCCCTGGCAGAACCCAAACTGGGTGTCAGTGAGCAGGCTATTGCTAAGCAAGTGCTGCTTGAAAGCACAGTTGATGACGCCTTCCATTACCTTACTGATGATGGAGAGTAGGCTGATGGGGCGGTAATTGGCCAGGTTGGATTTGTCCTGCTTTTTGTGTACAGGACATACCTGGACATCTACATAGTTGGGTAGATGCCAGTGTTGTAACTCTACTGGAACAGCTTGGCTAGGGGTATGGCAAGTTCTGGAGCACAAGTCTTCAAGCCGGAACATTGTCAGGGTCCATAGCCTTTGCAGTATTCAGTGCCTTCAGCCGTTTCTTGATATCACGTGGAGTGAATTGAATTGGTTGAAGACTAGCATCTGTGATACTGGGGACCTCCAGAGGAGGCCGAGATGGCTCTTGGCACTTCTGGCTGAAGATTATTGCAGATGCTTCAGCCTTATCTTTTGCACTGATGTGCTGGGCTCCTCAATCACTGAGGATGGGGATAGTTGTGGAGCCTCCTCCTCCAGTAAGTTGTCTAATTGTCCACCGCCATTCACAACTGGATGTGGCAGGACTGCAGAGCTTAGATCTGATCCATTGGTTGTGGGATCGCTTAACTCTGTCTATCACTTGCTGCTTATACTGTTTGGCAAGCAAGTAGTCCTGTCTTATAGCTTCACTAGGTTGACACCTCATTTTTAGGTATGCCTGGTGCTGCTCCTGGCATATCCTCCTGCACTCTTCATTGAACCCCTGGCTTGATGGTAACGGTAGAGTGGGGGATATGCTGGGCCATGAGGTTACAGATTGTGTTTAAGTACAATTCTGCTGCTGCTGATGGCCCACAGCACCTCATGGATGATTGATCAGCTGAGGGAGGGCGGTACGTGGTAATCAGCAGGAGGTTTCCTTGCCCATGTTTGACCTGATGCTATGCGATTTTATTGGGTCCGGAGTCGATATTGAGGACTCCCAGGGCAACTCCTTCCTGACTGTATCCCACTGTGCCGTCACCTCTGCTGGGTCTGTCCTGCTGGTGGGACAGAACATACCCAGGGATGGTGATGGTGGTGTCTGGGACATTGGCCAGGATTTTCCCCTCGGCGATTTGGGGGCGGGGCCCGCTCGCCGAGGGGAAAATTACGCGGGATGACATTGGGAGGAATCCCCTACTTCATCCCGGTCCCTTTAAATTTTTAGGAGGGCGGGCGGACATCGAAATCAGCTGTCCGCCCGCCGACCTGTCAATGGCCAATTGAGGCCATTGACAGGCTAGTTAAAGTAATTAAAGACCTGCCCGGCCAACCTTAAGGCTGGCAGGCAGGCCAGGAGCCCCAGCGGGCTCCAGATTATTCATGAAACTTCATCCACTGGCGGGATGAAGTTTCATGTCCGTTTTATAAAAAAGTAATAACGTTTATGTGCTTTTTATTAACATGTCCTATCTCGTGTGACATTGTCACATGAGGGGGACATGTTAATAATTTTTTAGTGTTTCTATTTCTACACTTAACTTACCTGTTACGAATCTCCCTGAAGCAGCACTTTGCCTCAGGGAGAAGTGCACGTGTGAAAGAGCACACTTTGACAGATGTGGAATCCCTGCCCCCCCGCCCCGGAACAGGAAGCGCATAGCATAGCGCTTCCTGTCGGGGAGGCCGCTGGGTGGGCCTTAATTGACCTGCCCATTTAAAATGGCGGCGGGCCCCGTTTCAGTGGCCGGGGTCGGCTGTCCGCTCGCCGCCAAGTCGGTGGGGCCCGCCCACCATCCGAGGTCAAAATTCTGCCCATTATCTGTAAGATATGATTCTGTGAGGATGACTATGTCAGGCTGTTGCTTGACTAGTCTGTGAGACAGCTTTCCCAATTTTGGCACTAGGCCCCAGCTGTTAGTAAGGAGGACTTTGCAGGGTCGACAGGGCTGGGTTTGCCATTGTCGGTTTCGGTGTCTAGTGCGATGTGGGTGGTCCATCTGGTTCCATTCCTCCTTTGAGACTTTGTAGTGGTTTGATATCTGAGTCCTTAAGGGGAGGGTATTTCAGAGGCAGCCGTGAAAGAAAGGGAGTGGGTGGTGCACAACGTGAATCATTCACCCTGTACTCCTTCTTCCTCGAGCACTGAAGGGATCAGCACTGCACAGGAACACCATGCTGCACAGGAACCAGTGCAGGCAGCCCATCAGTAGCAACAGGAGGAAGCAAAGCGATAGGAGGCCAGACGGCAAGGCAGAGGCAAACGCAGATCCCTAGCATAGCCAAGTGTTTACAGGGCCAAGATGACATACACACAAATGTGAGGGAGTCAGTGTCTGAAGGGACAACCCCAGCTTCTCCAATCTATCATGTAATTAAAGTTCTTCATCCTGGGAATCAGTCTCACAAATATTTTCTGCACCTTTTCTAATGCTCTCACATCCTTGTAAAATGTGGTGCCCAGAATCGGACTTAATATTCTAGTTGAGGCTGAACCAGTGTTTTATACAGGTTTATCATAACTTCCTTACTTTTGTACTCTAGGCCCCTAATTATAAAGCCCAGGATCCCGTACGTTTTATTAACTGCTTTCTCAACCTGCCGGGCACCTTCAATGTTTTGTGCACTTATACCTCCAGGCCGCTCTGCTCCTGCATCCCCTTTAGAATTGTACCCTTTATTTTATATTCCCCCTCTGCATTCTTCCTAACAAAATAAATCACTCCACACTTCACTGCATTAAATTTCATCTGTCACTGGTCAACCCATTCTACTAGCCTATGTCCTCTTAATGTCCTCACAGACAACGATACTTCCAATTTTGTGTCCTCCACAAACTTTGAAGTTGTGCCCTGTATTATGCCAGGATTCCTGGGTGCGTATGATGTAGTCTTTATCAAGATTACCAAATTCTTCAATATTAGTTGTCGTTAAAATAAAGGGGAGGGGAAGTCAAACAAAGACAAAATCAGCTTTGTTGGGTGATCCTAAATATCAGTTCTTTGCTTTGTTATGCTTAAAATCGAACTGTTGTGTATTTTTGTAACACCTATCACAGCCAATTCAGTACCCAGGGAGCCTGGAAAAACAGGGACATTTGTCCCATCCAGCCAACTGCTTTCACAATCTATGCATAACTATCAATAGCTGAATTCCAACCACTTTCCAAGATTTCTATACTTTCTTCCTAATCCTCATGTGAACCAAACTGACCTGTTAATATCGCTATAACCCTCCATCAGATTCCCCCTTCCCCCTTTTAAAGTGTCAATCAACCTGGAAATAATTTTGCTTTGTTTCACAAATCCGTTTTCCACCATGAACAAGTACGATTGAATCTCCAATATCAGTCAAAGCTTAGCAAAACCTCTTTTAACCAGAAAATATTTAATAAATGCAAAAGCTTTAATTGTTCAGATATCTTTATGGCTTCAATCAAGAAATATAAGGCCAAGTTTTTACGGTCGCGCTGAAGTCAATGGACTTTTTTGAATGGCTCGCCGAATTTTATGGCCCCGACCCATCTTGATCTTTCAGATGCCAACTGAGCTTTTGTGCATTTCCAATATCCTCTAGTTTTCGTTTTATACTTCCAACATTCCTGGTTATTCTTGATACCTCCAGTCAAAGTTGAACTCTGCTTCAAATGCTTCATTACATTGTAAACATGACAAAAACAACCTGCATTCAAGTTAGCCAATAGGGCAGTGTTCAACCGTATATAAGCTGTATATAATGTAGCCTGCTGGATGAAAGAGTAAAGTGTTTGAAAAATTCCAGATTGTGCATAAATTTTAATATGCTGTCCAATTAAATGTAGCTTTGAGAATTTGATGGAATATGACAGATGATGTGTGCAAAAATATTATCACAAAGAAATTCTCAATCCATTGAAGTTGTCTGGCTTCAATGTTAATGACAGCCTCACTCCCTGGTTCTTATATGTTACTTGTTAATCTGCTTTAATTATTTAACAGCATAGTTAGTTCTGCAGTTCCTAATGTGATTGCCTTTTCAAAAAATGTCGTAAATTATCAACTGCTAGCAAATTCACAGACTCATTGCACTGGGGACTCTTTCAAAAACTGGTGAATTTTTGCCCTTATTGAATTGAAAGCTATTGAATTTGGAGAATAAAGCACTCTTCCAGTGTTATAGCTCAGTGTCAACATTGGGTAAGGTCATATCAAATATCACATAGGCTGCCACTTGTGCTATTGCCCATCTCCAGTCACCCTGAGAAGGTGCAGGAGGCCACATTCTTGGGACATTACCAGATTTACTGAACTCAATTTCACAGCCTGAACTTGAGATTTAGATTGGCTAGTCTAGTAGTACAGCTGTAAAGCTATCAAAAAAATATAAAAATATAAAAATTTTAATGTATCAAACCCTATTTACAATAGCAATCATCCTTATTGAAGTTATGAGTCAAGTGTCAACCTAGTACTAAGTTATGCTGAATTATGGTCAAATTTATACCATAATCATGCCCATTAGGAACAAGATTAAGATTCTGTACCTCACCTCAAACCAGGGCCTTACAAGTGGCAGACTGGTGGCACGTCCCAGTATATTCTGAACTTCAAACTAATTTTCATATTTTAAACTGACTACAAATGGCTGCAAAATGATGGCCACTTGAGGATGACCTGATTTCTCTTGTGGATTGAAACACTCCCCTGTCTCAAGGGGGAACAAAAGCAACCTTCTCGAATGACGTTGACTCAATGCCTTTTCCTGAAACTAATTCAAGAAGGGCAATTTCAAATCGAATGGGTTACTCAGGTACAAAGACACTGGCTGTCTCAAACTCTCAAGGTGTGAAAGCCACAACAGAGGGCGTATATTCAACCTAACCAACCACCTTATTTAGGAAAGGACTTTGGGCCTGTAATGATGAGACAGCCATGCTTTCTGCTTACTTTTAAAATAAGAGCAAGAAGCTGTTCTGGAGATGGGGCTCCATCAGAAGAAAGCCATCGAACCAGCTGCAAGTAATCCAAACAGCCAAGGTAATACACAGAAGTACCTTGAAAGTGGGACAAGGTCTCCCTCGCCAAGTTCACCTGACAACCTGTTGCCTCGACATTCGGCTACAATAAGCCTCACAGTTTACTGAGAATCCTCTCTTTCACAAGGCCTTCACTTCAGCTAAAGCCTCAATTTAATCTAAGAAACTACAGGCCTGCCATGAAAGAGTCAGAGGCAATCATAAATTGCAATTGTATTGTTTTACCTTCATCTCTATCTACTCATTGTGTATGTGATAGTGTGTGTCGGCCAAGTGAGTGAGATGTCACATTTTTTTTCATAATCTGGGACACATGTGTGGTAATAAATAACCTTTATTTTAAAACTCACAAAAATCTTGCTGCGAGACTTATTTAATCAGGACAATCACTTTGAGAGTAAGAAAATACACACATGCAGACAAAACACATGGATTCTGTACAGTAAGAAAACACATAAATTATGTCTGTGACACTGGTGATTTTCATTTCACCAGTCTGGACAGTACTCAAGCACAAGCCCCTAATGGATAGTTGGTTGACACAGCACACCATTTTTGAATAAATAATTATCAAGGGATGCTTTAAGAAGTTACATCTTGAATTATTTAATGGAGATAGTGTGTTTTAGTCATTGAAAAGATTCATTGTTTTACCTTTTGCATGGAAGGAAATATGCAGCAGTTATTTAGTATAACTGTACAATCCAGGAACCCACTTACCTGCAGGTAGCAGAGTCAAGACTCCTCACAGGGATATCAAAGCACTGGCCATTGTTTTCAGCCCATTGTTGCCCAGTAGCACAGCAACTTTCAATCACATCTGCTGCAGAAACTAAAGAGACAAGCAGTTTTGTTTTATCTTTTACAACCATGTACATTTCAATCAATTACAGAATAATAAATTTAATAAAACGTAACAATAGAAAATGGATATCAAGCCCAGTGGGGGTTATTTGTAAGCTGTTGTACTGTCTGATTTTTTTTTTTGGTTGCCATACAGGGCACAGCTGTTCCCTAGCTGAGAGGTTAATCCCACACCATTGTTTTAAATGTTTGAGCCAATATCGATGAGTGTCAGAGGAGTGCGAGTTTGCGTACCTACAATGTTCTTTTGCTTCTCTCCGCTCTGGCTCTCTACAGGGACAAGCCTGACCTTTTCTCATACTATTAAAAATACTGAACACTATGGCCTGAATTTTCAGCTCAGTGGGCGAGTGGGATTGGTGGGCCCGGGAGCAGTCGGAAACAGACCGCCCACCACAATCGGCCCCCGACCAATTAACGGCCAACCAGCACTGCCAGGGTGGGGGTGGGAGGAGGGCGGGCGATGAGGTCAACGCGGGCGCGGGCGCGGGCGAGCGCTGACAGAAAGCTCCCTGAAAGCAGAGAGCTGCCTCAGGGAGCTGAAGACCTGAAACCCAGGAAACAAAGTTTTTAAAATCAGGAGAAAAATGTCCGGGAATCACGATCAGGCACCTGAACATATAGGTTATAAAAATGCTGTCCACAGATTTCTATTTTAATTTTATTTAATAATGGGAACCTCTTCCCACCCTTGGATGAGGTTTGATGAAAAATGTAAAGGCCGCCTGGCCAATTTGCCTGTCCACCAACCGTAAGGTTGGACGGGCTACGTGAATGATAGGCAATTGCGCCGTTGATGGGCTTAATTGCCCTCTCAATTGTCGGAGGGTGTGCTTCCATCTTTTGCGCGCACTAACTGACTGAAATATCACGCCAGCATGGGATGATATCAGGACGCTCGTCAGACATCATCTCGCACGATTTCACGGCCGCCCAATCAGTGTAAAATTCAGCCCTATGTCCTCGATTGTTATGGGGGCGATTAGGGTTCATAGAGGTCATAGAAGGTTTAAGGCACAGAAAGAGGCCACTTGGCCCATCCTGTCTGTGCCAGGCAATAAAATAAGCCACCCAGCCTAATCCCACTTTCCAGCATTTGGTCCATAGCCCTGCAAGTTACGGCACTTGGGGTGGATATTCAGACACCTTATGGGGGGTGGGAGGTCTTGAGACGCAGTGGGTAGCTTCCCTACCTCTGTGCCAGAAGCTCTGAGCTCAAGTCCCGCCCCTGCACTTGATGTCCACAGAAGGTGCATGCGTGGTGTGGCCAAGCAGGTTGATTGTCAACCTGTAAATCCTTCCAATACACCAAAGGCAGGCGGTAAGAACGGCAGAGGTTCCTGGCCAACCGGAAGCATGCGGTAGCTTCAGCACACCCGCACCCTAAAAGATTCCACATGCAAGCTCTTGCCACAAGCTCCAGGCTAGCATCCTCCTGGCTTCAAGGGACTGTTAGAGGGGGAGAAGGGGAGGGCACAAAGGATGCATTTAGAGCCCAGCAGCAGGCAGCTCACCTGGGGAGTTCAGACAGAGTAGTGCTTCTGCCAATCTTAATGCCAGTGCCTCATTTGGCTAAAACTCCCTAGACTCCCAACCAACAGCCAGAAAGATTTAGCACCTGCCAGTCAGCAGGAGCAGGAACTTGTCCACAGGAGGCCACAGCTGGGGACCAGTTGGAGCTGACTCACCACTGTTAATATTACATCAGTCAGCAACACAGGATTCCAGCCCCCTCACCTAACCCTTTCTTGCCAGTCAAAAGTGAGGTTTAAAATTGAGGACTGGGTGTCTAAGAAGTCAATATTATCACATTTGTAGTTTTTAAATCCAGTTTCACTCTGGTGTTTCACCATTTGAATTTAATGAGCTTGGAATTCGCATTGGCACCAAACGTTATCACTGTGTACCTAACACTGCTTCACATTGATATAGAAGTGGCAATATAACTGCAATTTGGGTACAAATTAAATCTTCATACATATTTTACTAAATTTCATTTGCTTTCTAACATTACCACAGCCATTTCTGTTAGAGGCAATTTTATTGTAGCAGTGCATTAAATTTATTCAGACCTAATGCTGATCATTTTTTGTATAGTCTTAAATAAATTGTAAGTTTATGCAATTTTCACAATATATTTAAAAAATTGACCATTTAAGTACTTTAGGTGCTGTACAGAATCCAATAAAAACAGCATTAGAAGCCTGCTCTTGGGAGCAATAAGTTTGAACAAGAAAGAGATAGCATATGAAGACACCTTAGCGTGGTAAACCTCTATAACCCATCCTAAGCACTGCAATGTTCAAAAAAGGGAGATTAATTTTACTAAGTCCTCCTCTGTATTCACTTTAGTTCCCACTTTTCACTCTGTGACAGGTAGCCAAGAGATGTACTTTAAGGAGTGATGTGTCTCCCTTATACAGTTAAAGCAAGACAACAATGCTCCATCTACAAGTCAAGCCAACCGGTGAGTTGCCAAATGCAGCTAAGTCAAAGCTTTAAATCCACAATTCTGAATGGGAGCTTGCTGGTCTTGTTTCCAAGCGCACTTTAAACTGAAACAGGACAAGTTAGTCCATGCCTCTACTCCTGTCACAGCCATGCAGGCACAATGAGTTATTCAAAAACTATGCAAAAAATTCAACAGCAAAACTTTACAATTCACAGTACCTGAAAGGGAACAGAAAACCCAGGTAAATTTTATAGCATTGGAATAGTTCATGTCTCCTTTTAATTCGACACTTAAAATCCCAATAGCATGCAAAGGAAATAACGAGAGCTGCTTTTAAAGCCAATTGGAGCACCCTTGTCTCATGATATTTTCTTTGAAAATGCTGCAGCTTCTCTGTATATGCACCACATCCAACTACTCCACCTTAGTGCTTGTGTGGAAAATCACTATGCACTCGACGAATTTGAAAACAGCTTTTTACAGCTATGCCATTTGTGACTGCTAATTAGGGCCCACAAAAGGGGAAGGGGAGTCCAAAAGGATCTCACTGGTTGTGATCCACCCGCTCCTCATGCTGAATTGCTCTAAAATAAAAGTCACCTATTAACAGTATTCTAGTTCTGTTGAAGGGTCATGAGGACTCGAAACGTCAACCGTGCTCTTCTCCGCCGATGCTGCCAGACCTGCTGAGTTTTTCCAGGTATTTCTGTTCCTGTTTTTGTCACCTATTAACACTCGTGTATGCTGAAAGAACTGCATTTTTGGTGACTGGTGGGGAGCATTCTAACTTGCACCAGAGTATGATAAAATTCTCAGACTTTTACAAATTCCATCAGCATATTATTTACAGCAATGAGCTATGTTTTGCCAATTTTATTCCCAAGGCTGATGTTTAAAAAATTGTTGTTAACAGACAATTTAAAAGCTTGGTTCCCCAAAAGCAATCAATTGCAGATCGGTTTTGGCAAGTGAGTATAAAACACAATAAAATGTAACACCTGGGAACATCCTAGGACATAATGCAGGCCCCCACATACTGCAGCTGACCAATGCAACTTCTCCTCCCCACCTAAAGGTCGATACCCTATCAATGCTGTTGATGGTATGGGCAGCCACCAGGGCTATGAAAATACCCTTTAGGAATCAGCAGCACCATGTCATGCCCAGTAAAGGCATGTCATATTCATAACTTTACACATGGAATGAGCTCTAATGAAAACTTTTGGAACTCTTTTATTTCTTTAAAATGGACACTGATCAACTTTAAAGTGGCTACCAAGCAGGTCAGGTGACCTTTGCTTATTCAACCCAGACTATCAAGCTTCCGGAAAGTTCCGAATTGAATAACCATGGTAGCAGGTCTCCCCAGGAATGGACATATCAAGATGAATGTTATCTGTGGAATTCACACCTGCCATTGTTCGAAGCTTACTCAAAACACAGAGTCAACGGATTCCTAGACTCCATGTCTCCAGCTTTGCAGTTTAACAAAAGAAAGCTGACAAGACCAGTTATCTATCAGTTTATGTGTGAAAGTGAAGGCCAACATGCCTCATCTGTTCTTGGGCACCAGAATTACTACCAAATTGCATGGGAACAAAATTGCACAGGTTGAATTGGTTCAATCAATATCTAATGTATTGTTCTTTATAACACAGTCCAAGTTCTTCAATTACATCAAGTTCCCCAATATATATACAAATATATTTATGACCATCCATTCAGTCGGTCTTCCGACGATGGAGTAGGTCCCTGACAGTAGATGACCAGCCTGATGTCGCTTCCCGCTTGTCTGCAGACCCGTTGCCTTCTTCTATATGCACTACTACCCACTTGGTCAGTCTTCCAGTGATGTATTAGGCCCGTGGCAGTAGATGACCAGCCTGCTGTCAGTTCCTGGTGTCTTCTTGATGTCTTCATCTCATTGGTTTCTTCTTCAAGTGTTCTTCTTGTGGGGAGGCCAACTTATCGAGGGTTTTTGTTGCATTATCACATTAAGTTCTTCAATCTCGCCTTTTTTGCCATCTCAGCAGTTTCAACATGTGGGCAGGGACTTCTCAAGGCCATAGTTACAGGATCCATTATCACAGACCCAGTGACACAACCAATTGTCTCAGGACTCACTAATAGAATCAATTGTCTGCTATTGTTTGGCCAAGCCCAGAAATTTAGTAATGTCCATCTTTTTGTGTATCAGAGTTCCACCTACAGTCTGCTGAGACCAGTTGATTTATGATCAGTTTTGAATGATCCATAAGTTTTCTGCATTCAATGGCCTTCTACAAAAGACCACCATCCATCTCCTATTATCCATCAATAGCCTTTTAGCTTTAAGCCATTCTGGGTGGACAATGGCCATTGACCAGGTGACCAAAACTGGCTTCTAATACTGAGATCCATTATTACCCCAAGACTCAGAAGACACCTGGGCAGACCGCCAAGGAGAAAACAGCTGCAGAAAAAGGCTGTGCCATCTTTGCCTTTTAAGAACCACCAGTCTGACAACCAGTCTCTGAAACTAGCTCCAAGTCATCAAGCAGCCAAAGTACTTAACCTGCTCCAGTTTCAAAATTCACCTGAGAACCAACCTCCTAGATATTCAACTACAAGAAATCTTGCAACCTGCTGTGCACCCTTCACTTTACAAGACCCTCACTTCAAATTTAAATCACTGAATCCATTCAAGAAATCACAGGCCTGACACATGGGAGATCAGAAATTGTAAATCAGAGACTGAATTAACTGTAATCTGTAAAAGTGCACTATCTTTATCTGTATCTATTCTTTGTGTGTGTGTGTGTGTGCATGCCTGAGGCTGAGTGTGTGGCATGCTAATTAGGGGTATGTGAGAATAAATAACCTTTATTTTAAACTCACAAAAGCTTGTTGCTGAATTATGTAATTGGAATACAGACTCCAAGGGTAAGAAAAGACACAACTTTCCATACAAAACATGCTGATTAAAGGCAGTAAGAAAGCGAATACATTCTGTCTCTGACAACCCTCATGGGTTGAGCAGAAGTTCTGCCTTATTCTTGGTCTCACCCAAAACACCTTTTCATTTATGGAACATGGGCATCACTGGCTAGGCCAGCATTTATTGCCCATCCCTAGTTGCCCCTGAGAAAGTGGTGAGCTGCCTTCTTGAACCACTGCAGTCCACATGGTGTAGGTACACCCACAGTGCTGTTAGGGAGGGAGTTCCAGGATTATGACCCAGCGAAAGTGAAGGAACAGCAATATATTTCCAAGGATGATCGCGAGGGGAACTTCCAGATGGTGGTGTCCCCATGTGTCTGCTGCCCTTGTCCTTCTAGATGGTAATGGTCGCGGGTTTGTTAGGCACTTTCCAGCAAGAATCAGTAATTAGCAATCAATGGTGGGAACCTGTGCTGACTTAACAAGAACAGCTAAACAGGTTAGGCCTTTATTCATTAGAGTTTAGAGGAATGAGGGGTGATCTTACTGAAACGTACAAGATTCTGAGGGGGCTTGACAAGGTAGATGTTGAGAAGACATTTCCACTAGTGGGGGAATCTCGAACTAGGGGACATAGTTACAGAATAAGGGGACACTCATTTAAAACTGAGATATGAAGGAATTTCTCCTCTCAGAGGGTAGTGAATGTCTGGAATTCTCTACCCCAGAGAGTTGTGGAGGCTAGACCACTGTAAGTATTAAAGAGGAGGTGGATAGATTTTTGAAATATCAGGGAGTTGAGGGTTATGAGGAACTGGCACAAAAGGGAAGTTGAGTCCTGGGGCAGATTAGCCATGATCTTATTCAATGGTGGGGCAGGCTTGAGGGGCCAAATGGCCTACTCCTGCTTCTATTTCTTATGTTATTATTTTCTTGTCTCCAGTCTAGTGACACCAAGGCCCATTGCTACCTTGGTTGATGCAAGCTAATTCAGCAAAGAGATGAAACCAAGGAATTTCTGGACATCACTAAGTGCTTTCAATATTAATGAAGTAGCTATAAGCATCATTGGGGGTAAAAAAAACAGTCACAACCTGTCTGGTTTACTAAAGTCCTTTCAGGGATATACAGTGACATAATGATAATGTCACTGGACTAGTTATCCAGAGGTCTAGGCTAATGCTTTGGGGACATGGATTCAAATCTCACCACAGCAACTGGTGGAATTTGAAGTTCAATGAATTAATAAATTCAATTCATTAATAAATCTGGAATTTAAATTGAAAGCCTGTAATGGTGACCATGAAACTATCATCAATCGTTGTAAAAGTCCATCTGCTTGGCTAATGTTCTTTATGGAAGGAAATCTGCCATCCTTGCCTGGTCTGGCTACATGAGCCTCCAGAGCCACAGCAATGATGTTGACTCTTAGCTGTCCTCTGAAATGGCCTCGCAAGCTATTCAGTTATACCAAACTGCTCCAGAAACACCAGATGGACTACAGCAGTTCAAGAAAGCGGCTCACCAGCACTTTCTCAAGGGCAATTAGGGATAGGCAAATAATGCTGGCCTTGCCAGCAATGCCCACATTCCAGGAAAAAATAGAAAAAATCTGCTGCCCTATCCATTCTGGCCTATATGTGACACAAATCATAATTGACTCTTAATTGACCTCTGAAGTGTCCTAGCAAGTCAATCAGTTTTATCAAATCTCTACAAAGAATAAAACTGGATGGACCATTCATTTGGGGCCTAGAAATCAAATCAGAACTTGATGATGTTATTTTCAGTCCAGTCATCAACATTGAAAAGTCCTCTTCGCTCAGGTTTGGTAGCTGGTGCCAAAGTGGGAAGTGTCCCACAGACTAGTTCAAACTTACGATTTCCATTACCAAGAAGGACAAAGGCCTCGGATGCAAGGGAACATCATCACTTCCAAGGTTCCCTTTAAGTCATGACCCACCAACCTGCCTTTACTTCATCATCACATGGTTAAAATCATTAACTCCCTACCACATTGACTGACAAGCAGAAGGGCAACTAGGGGTGGCCTATAAATGCCAGCCTGGCCTTGGACATCACTACAGGAGCTCCTCAGTGTTGTGCCCTCAGCTCAACCATCTTCATCATTCATCAATGACCTTTCTTCCATCATATGGTCAGAAATGGGGATGTTTGCTGATGATTGCATAATTTTCAGCACTATTTGCAATTCCACAGATACTGAAGCAGTCCATGTCCATATGTAACAAGACCTGGACAGTTCTCAGGCTTGGCTGAAAAATGGCAAGTGACATTCGCACCACACAAGTGCCAGGCAATGACCATCTCCAACAAGAGAGAATCTAACTATCGCCCCTTGACATTCAATGGCATTACTCTTGCTGAATCCCCCACTATCAACATGCTGAGGGTTACGGTTAAGCAGAAAATGAGCTGAACCAGCCATGTAAATACTATGGCTACAAGAGCAGGTCAGAGACTGGGAATTCTGCGGCGAGTAACTCACCTCCTGACTCTTCAAAGCCTGTCCAACATCTACAAGGCGCAAGTCAGGAGTATCCACTTTCTTCAATGAGTGCAGCTCCAACAACAATTGAGAAGCTCAACACCATCAAGGACAAAGCAGCCAGTTTGATCAGTGCCAACCCACAACATTCGCTCCCTCTGCCAGTGATGTACAATGGCAGCAGTGTGTACCGCTTACACGCTGCACTGCAGCAACTCACCAAGGCTCTTCAACAGCACCTTCCAAACCCATGGCCTCTGCCACCTAAAAGGACAAGGACGGCCGATGAATAGGAACACCACTAGCTGCAAGGTCTTCACTGCCGATGGGTCAAAATCCTGGAACTCCCTTCCAACAGCACTGTGGGTGTACCTGCATTAGATTAACTGCAGAGGTTGAGGAAGGCAGCTCACCACCACCTTCTCAAGGGCAATTAGGAATGGGCAACAAAATGCTGGCCAAGTCAATGATGCTCACATCCCATGAAAAAAACATACATTCCCTCACAATTTCCTTTACATTTTGGGCTATTTCTTCTTTATTCGTTCACAGGATGTGAGTGTCACTGGCTAGAGCAGCATTTGTTGCCCATCCCTAATTGTCCTTGAAAAGGTGGTGGTGAGCCGCCTACTTAAACTGCTGCAGTTCATATTTTCTTTAATTTATTTGTAAGAACACATATAGTGTTGTTAGGAAGGGAGTTTGAGGGGTTTGGGAAGTCAGCAAGTGAGTTACTTGCTGAAAAATTCCCAGGCTCTGAACTGCTCTTGAAGTTTTCTCTCAGTATTTATGTGGCTGGTCCAGTTCAGTTTCTGGTCATAGATAAGCCCCAGGATGTTGATAGTGGGCGATTCAATGATGGTAATGCCTTTGAATGTCACAGGGGGGTTTAGATTCTCTCTTGTTGGAGCTGGTCACTGCCTGGTAATTGTGTAGCGTGAATATTAATTGCCATTTATGTGCTCAAGCCTGAGTATTGTCCAGGTCTTGCTGCATTTGGACTTGGACTGCTTCAGTATCTGAGGAGTCGCGAATGATGTAGAACATTGTGTAACATCCCCACTCCTGATCTTGTGATGGAGGGAAGGTAATTGATGAAATAGCTGAAATCTATCAGAAGTCTATTTTCCTCAACCATCTTCCAGGCCCAAAAAGCAAGCAATACCAGTACATCAATAAGCTCTACATGGTCAAACTTTGCATAGAAACATGCACTAAAATGTGGCAACAAAAACATTCACAGTTTATAACTGCCTCTGAATGTGGTATATTTTCTTTGTGTCAGCTAACTTACTTGCTCCTGCTCCTAAACAATTATCCCTACAAGTTGCTACCTGACTGAGATGAGGTTGAGTGGTATGTGGATCAGCAAGTTCCCCAGGAAATTTAAAGCACAAGTTGACTTGTGAAGCTGTGGTCACAGATGTATCACTAAACAGCAGCCTTGTCGTGGCAAAGGGTACTACTAGGTGGCTCCCATTCTGGAAACCATCATAGTTGTTATTAAGTCGTCCTGGCAACTTGCACTTGCACTTCCAGAAGCCATCACTGTCCTTCAAAGTTCTTCCCGAAATGTAGGCGACCACATAAATGTCTCAGGCTAGCACTCTCTCCAGCGTGCTGTGCAAGTCATGATTAACTTCCTGCAGTGTGTTACGTGTGGATAGTGGAGTGCTCCAACTTGTCCATTATCTCAATCACATCCATGTAAACCATCTCTTAGCCTGAGCATGGATTGATGGTCCTTAATCATAGCTGTTTTAAAGACTCTTCTCTGGTATCCAGGTGCCTCGGATTCACTGTTGAGGGTGATTGTATTTACACCCTACCTGGAAGACTGATATTCTTTCCCCCTGTTGCCCAGGGCCAGGACTTTACAGCCACTCCAGCATGGCGGGATATTAAGGTCCTGCCTCACTGAATGGTGATTTAAATGACTTGCCACATCTGCCGAGTGGAGACACACTGCGGTCGGGCTATAAAATCCTGGCCTAGGTCTCCATGCTCCACGAGTGTTCAGTGTCTCACCTGGTGAATAACTTTCCAACTTCCTATTCAATACCTGCGAAGAGAGGGACTCAGAGCTAGTGATGGAGTAGATGAAATCTGATGGCGGATGATATGTCAGGCTTGTACTTCTAGACCTGGCAATAGATTTGGATCAGGAGGTTCCTGGGTGGCAGGCTGAGCAGTCAGCCTCTTGCTGCTTCAGTAATGTGTTGTGGATGAGAATTCCACATTCTAAAGTCTCTACATAGAGACATATTTTCTAACCTCTTAAATTCCTTTTATGATTATCTTAAATCTCTGCCGTGCTTTACAATCTTACTAATCAATGGAAACTATCTAGCACCAATCACATTATCACAACCATCTTGGAGATGTCTAGCAGGTCATCCCTTAGGCTCCTTAGTTCTAGTGAAAAAAGCCTTCACCCCGAGAGCATCCCGAGGTAAGAGAACTTTTGTTATAATTTGCGCCTTTACATGATGTGAAGGATCAGTAGTAAGATGCTAACACCTTACCCCTGAACAAACTGGCATCTTAAACCTGAAAGACAATCCAGTCATGTTATCACAATTCTTCGCAGTGCTCTCAAAGTGAGGAGTATCACATTGGTGCATTGATATCTCCTGGCTTTGTTTTAACGTGATGTCAGCACCAATCCCTTTTAAGGTAAACGATATCACAGGTGAGATTCATGGTATTATTCACTTCATTCCTCCCCATCAAAAAAAAAGTCACATTGAACACATTTACTTTAAAGAAAAATGCTCCGTAGCGATATTTGGAAAAGGATGGATGCCAAACCAGAGATTCAGTGGGATAACCAACACCTTGGTCAGAGATGAATTTTTTGGGAATTCCTTTCTTTTTAGTTCATTCAGGGGATGTGGGCTTTGCTGGCTGGGCCAGCATTTATTGCCCATCCCAAATTGCTCTTGAGAAGGTAGGTGGTGTGAGCTGCCTTCCTGGACTGCTGCAATCCATGTGGTGTAGGTACCCACAGTACTGTTAGGAAGAGAGTTCCAGGATTTTGATCCAGCAACGGTGAAGGAACAGTGATATATTTCCAAGTCAGAATAGTGAGTTACTTGGAGGGGAACTTCCAGATGATGGTGTTCCCATGTATCTGCTGCCCTTGTCCTTCTACATGGTAATGGTCATGGGTTGGAAGATGCTGTCTAAGGAGCCTTGGTGAATTCTTGCATGGCATCTTGTAGATGGTACACACTGCTGCTACTGTACATCAGTGGTGGAAGAAGTGAATGATTGTGGATGGGGTGCCTAATAAGCAGGCTGTTTTGTCCTAGATGGTGTCAAGCTTCTTAAGTGTTGTTGGGGCTGCACTCATCCAGGCAAGTAGAGAGTATTCCATCACACTCCTGACTTGCGTCTTGCAGATGGTGGACAGGCTTTGGGGAGGCAGGAGGTGAGTTACTCACCGCAGGATTCCCAGTCTCTGACCTCCTCTTGTAGCCACTGTATTTATATGGCTAGTTCAGTTCAGTTTCTGGTCCATGGTAACCCCCAGGATGTTGATGGTGGGGGATTCAGCGATGGTAATACCATTGAATGTCAAGAGGCATTGGTTAGTTTCTCTCCTGTTGGAGATGGTCATTGCTTGGCATATGTGTGGTGTGAATGTTACTTGCCACTTGTTAGCCCAAGCCTGGATATTGTCCAGGCCTTGCTGCATTTGGACATGGACTTCTTCAGTATCTGAGGAGTTGCGAATTGTGCTGAACATTGGACAATCACCAGTGAACATCCCACTTCTGACTTTATGACGGAAGGAAGGTCATTGATGAAGTAGCAGAAGATGGTTGGGCCCAGGGCACTACCCTGAGGAACTCTTGCAGTGATGTTCTTGAACTGAGATGACCTTCAACAACCACAACCATCTTCCTTTGTACTGGGTATGACTCCAACCAGTGAACAGTATTCCTCCTAATTCCCATTGTCTCCAGTTTTTCTAAGGCTCCTTGAAGTCACACTCGGCCAAATACTGCCTTGATGTCAAGGGCAGTCACTGTCACCTCACCTCGGGAGTTCAGCTTTTTTATCCAAGTTTGAACCAAGGCTGTAATGAGGTCAGGAGTTGAGTGATCCTGGCAGAACCCAAGCTGAGTATCAATTGCTAAGTAAGTGCCACTTGATAGCACTGTTGATGGCCCCATCCATCACTTTACTGATGACTGAAGGTAAACTGATGGGGCGGCAATTGCCCAGGTTGGATTTGTCCTGCTTTTTGTGTACAGGACAGACCTGGGCAATTTTCCAAATTACCGAGTAGATGCCAGTGTCATAGATGTACTGGAACAGCTTGGCTAAGGGAACCGAAGTTCTGGAGCCCAAGTCTTCAGTACTATTGCCAGAATATTGTCCATAGACTTTGCAGTATCCAGTGCCTTCAGCTGTTGCTTGATATCACGTGGAGCGAATTGAATTGGCTGAAGACTGGCATCTGGGATGCTGGGGACCTCCGGAGGAGGCCGAGATGGAGCATCCACTCGGCACTTCTGGCTGAAGATTATTGCAAATGCTTCAGCCTTATCTTTTGCACTGATGTGCTAGGCTCCCCCATTATTGAGGATGGGGATATCTGTAGAGCCTCCATTGAGTTGTTTAATTATCCACCATCATAGGTCAATGCCGGTTGGTCCGTCCAATTTCATTCTTTTTAGACTTTGCAGCAGTTTGTTACAACTGAGTGGTTTGCTAGGCCATTTCAGAGGGTATTTAAGAATCAACCACATTGCTGTGGATCTGGAGTCACATGTAGGCCAGACCAGGTAAGGATGGCAGATTTCCTTCCCTAAAAGACATTAGTGAACCAGATGGGTTTTTACGACCATCGACAATGGTTTCATGGTCATCATTAGATTTGTAATTCCAAGATTTTACTCAATTCAAATTTCACCATCTGCCGTGGTGGGATTCAAAACCAGCTCCCCAGAACATTACCCTGGGTCTCTCTGGATTACTAGTCCAGTGACTATACCACTGCCTCTCCTCAAAAGAGGAGAAGGTATTAGAGAGAATGAAAAGTTTAGGAAAAGAATCCCAAGTGTCACAGACGGATTTTGTGGCTGGGATTTCCAGTCCCTCCTGTGGCGGGAAACGATACAGGCATGATGGAAAATCTGGAGTTGCAGCCAAAACTCTGTTGATTTCAGGCAGGAATTTCTGGTTCCGCCAATATGCTTTCTTTTTGTTCGCGATCAAAGCGTTTTTGTGTATGAAGTTAGTGTGTTTTCTTACCCTCAGAGCGGTTTGTCCCTATTTAAGTAATTTCCAGCAACAGGTTTTTGTGAATTTAAAAAAAGATTATTTTTCATCACACGCTTATCCTGGAGGTTTAAATGCAATGTTTCACACACACTACCATACGCACAAATATTAGATACAGATAAGAAAAAAAGCAATATAATGCACGTAGTTCAGTCTCTTTCATAGCAGGCCTATAGTTTCTCAGATGAACAGAGGTCTTGTAAAGCAGAGGATTCTCAATAAGCTGTGAGACTCCTGTTGAATTGCCAGGTGGTGGGCTCTCAGGTGAACTTGAAGATGGAACAGGTTGGAGAAGAATTCTTCTTCAGCTATAGATTTTTTTCTACCTTGGCTGCATGGTTGTCTTAGAGCTGGTTCCATGGCTTTTCATATGGTGTTTCAGATGCCATCTGTCATGGTGTTTCTGATCAAAATAGCTTCTGCTGTTATTTTTAAAAAGAACAGATATCAAACATGGCTGTCTTAATCATGTGACCTATGACCAGTCCAAAGTCCTCCTTCCAAAAACGGTAGTGGGTTGGACTGATACACATCCTGTATTGTAGCCTTTCACACTTGAGAGTTTTGAGACAGCCAGGATTTTGTAATTCAATGACCTATTCCATTCAAATTACCCTCTTGAATGTCTTTCAGGAAAAGACCTGAGGTTTCGATGTCTCTATGGCCCAGGGTGAAGCAGAAAGACAAGTCAGCTGATATGTTCTGTTCACAGTTCATCCTTAACAAAGGGACTTGTGAATTTCACAAGTAGCTGTGATTGTCCGTAATTTTATTAGATATTTGCTTGAGTTTCAGGTCTGCCTGGAGCCGATATTGCCAAAGTCACATGACATGCTGCCAGCCATCTTAAAAGTTTACACAATTTTAAAATTGTGATATCTTCATGCCTGCATTGGGTATGATATTAGTCATAGAGACTAGGTAGCTGAAGATATAACCAACAATGGAGTGATGAAGGGAAGGAAGTGCCCTAGTGTCAGAGCAACAGAGAGTTCAGGAAGAGGATGAGTTAGAGAAATAGGGATGGTGAGTCATGGAGAGATTTAAACACAAGGATGAGATTTCAATTTTTAAGGTACTAGGAGCCAAAGTAAGTCAATGAGGACATGGGTGAGGGGTAAGGGGTTAGGATATGGATAGAAAAATTGAGAATAAGTTGAAATTTTGGGAAAGTGGAGACTGGGAGGCCAGCCAGAACAGTAGTGGAGCAATTAAGTATGGAGGTGATAAAGGCATCTGGAGGTGAGACAAATGAGAGGTCCATAAGCAGATTGTCTGAAGCAGGGACAGAAGCGAGCGATGTTACTGAGTTAATAGGAGGAGGAGTTGATATGTTGGGAATTCTGCTTGGAGTGAAGAGGCTGCCAATGTTTCAAACAGTGTAGTTCAGCCAGAGACACTGGCCTGGGAGTGGAACGGAATTGATGGCAAGACTCTGGACTTTGTGGCGGGATAGACAAAGGGAATTACTTTGATGTTCTCAATGGCCTGGATTTTATGGCCTCTCCCGCCACCACGTGACTCCCCCCCCGGAGGATGCAGTGAACCACTTAAATCTCCATTCAGTTCGCCGAGACTGCAATATCCTGCCGGGCGGGAGGTGCTGTAATATCCTGTTTAGCAATAATGTCACCTGGGCCCAATTACAATATTAGCGCAAATATTAATTATATGGTTAGTTAGTTATGCAATGAATTAACAATATTAGAGTACAAACATATTACTGCAGATGCTGAAGAGCTAAAATAAAAGCAGTAGATATTGTAAATGCTCAGCAGGTCAGGCAGCATCTGTGGAGAGAGTGAATGTCTCGGGTCAATGACCTTTCATCAGAATTCTATGAAAAGTCATCAACTGGAGAGGTTAACTTTGTTTCTCTCTTTACGGATGCTGCCTGGCCTGCTGAATAATTAACAGTGTTTTCTGGGTTTAGGCCACAACAGTGAGTTGTTTTACATTTGTTTTAGGTTTCCTTGCTGATCGGGAGAAGAGTCAGTGAGCATTGAGCCTTTGTTTCCCAGGGTTCTTCTCTCCCCTCCCCCAACTTGGTGAGGTTTCATCTGCCCCAAATTTAACACCTTCCCAATCTACAAGACATTTGTGAGGTAATCCCTGAGGATTTAAGGGAATTGAGAAAAACTGGCGTGAAACTCAGACAGACACAGTGGGAATCAAAGTAAAAATAGCACCACTATTTTTCCTATGAATTGAGAGCCAAAACTTTTATCAGCCACAGATGTTAGCAGATGTTAATACATCAATCAAAGTTTTTGTACTGCTGGTGCCATCCAGAGGAAATAATACAAGATTTCTGCACTGTGTTGAATTTGTTCAAGGTGTAGTTAAGTGTGGAAGAAGTGCTTTCAATATTGAGTACTTCATCCAGCTAATGAGGCACCAGACACCACTCTAGAAGTTATGTATTTTGAAGGCAAAATTAGATCTCGAATATTTGTTTCCTGTGATAAACATCCAAGTTGGTGTGGTAATGTAATGGCTGCATTTATTTCAGGTTCTCTGGTAAATTCGCGCTGGATACAATGGAGTCGTCCCAGACTTGTACAAAGTGCAGCGGCAGGCAGGAAAGTGGATGTTTTACCCGCCAGCCACAAAAGTGGGTTTCTGCACCACATTGTCCCATTCCTGGAGCACCCCGCCTCGTTAATAATGCACACCCAGGAAAAACTCCAGATCGCTGGTGGGGCGATCACTGATTCTCCCACCCCGCCGTCACCTCAGGCCTTCAGTAATCCGGGCGCCATATTTAAAGGGCGCCCCTGCACTCTCTAAGGGATCGGAAGCAGCTGCAAAGTCACGACTGCCGAAAGGGAGGAAACATGCTTCCCCCAAATTTAGCGACACCTCGCCCGAGTGCCTACTGGACACAGTGGAGGCCCGCTGTGAAGTCCTCTAACCCTGCTCTGGGTAAAGGCCAACGAGCAAGGTGACAAATCCAGCGTGGGAGGCAGTGGCAGTGGTGGTCAGCATCAACTCCCTGCAAAAGAGGACAGCCATCCAGTGCCTAAAGAGGATGAATGATCTCCTCCGTTCCGCCAGGGTTATTCACTCTTCTCATCACTCTCAACTCACACACTCACAAACCCATCACACATCCACAGCGCCCTCACTCACTGCCAGTTCAAGGGACATTACTATTCGCTCTCTCACATACAACTTCATCTGCCCTGCGCATCATGTCCTCCTCCCCTCCATGGCACCACTCACCACCCACACATCAGGCATCCTTCTCATCTGGCCTGGCAGGTGTTCTGTTTACACTCTCACCATCTGTCTTCATGCAGGACAAGCTGGCACAGAACAAAAGGGAGAGGTTGCAGACTGGTGGAGGAATGCCTGATATCAAGGCCCTCACAGACTTTGAAAAGAGAATCATCCAGCTGGCCGGCGATGATCTGGACTGGTCCTGTGCTGACGATTAGGTCGGTGGCGCCCAACCAAGTGGGGATCCAGCAGTGCAACATCCATCAGATAACCATGCTGTGAGTCAGCACCCCTGTTCCACAGTCCCCTGCCACGCACTAATTATCTCTCCTTGCTTTCGCAGGCACATCTGGGAAGAAGCTGAGGGGGTCCACGACCCAGGTCCTCGATTCAAGGCTCCGTTAAACCTCAGAAGAAGAATCTGATGACACCCTCATTGAAGATTCATCACAGCTCTCACCCACACCCTCCACTAGCACACAGACCTAGTTCTAGAGTAGCCTCAGGGTCACAATCTGGTGAGCCACTGCACTGTCTGATCCACAACAGGAACTGCCTAGCTTTCTGGCACTCGGAGGGCTGCTGGAGGCCAGAAATCTGTTGTGTCCAAGTCAAATGAGGAGCTTCTGGAGTTGCAAAGGCAAGCTCGGGAACATCAGGAGGGGTGCCCACTGCACTCCTCAGATAGCAAGGCATGATGGAGGAGTCCATCCGCCTTCAGTCTGAAGTGATAGCGCTGGCATGTCAACGCACCGAGGTCAACACTGGCAGGATGGCATGAAGACCTTGGTCCAGGGCATCAGTCCTGCACTGCAGCAAGGGCTGAACTCCATCGCTGATGCCATTGTTGGCCTCCAACAGTGTCAACATGGGAGGGGCGCGGGGCTGCTCGATCTCAGTTTAGCTTTCCCTTCTCCTCATGGAGTCAGCCAGGGCGCTTCGGTCACCCATAGGGTGGAGGATCAACAGGTGCACACCCCAGGGCCAACCACACAGGCGTCTTCGGGAGTGTCTATCTGAATCCCTTCCTCCTATGACCCCAGCATCTCCAAATTCACAGGCCGAGGATGGTGCCACTGCCACACAGCAGGACCCAAAAGCAAGCCGGGGCCCACCAAGTCTCCAGAGGATGCCCGCCAAGGTCATCACAGACAGGGCATCGCAGTCAGCAGGCTGCCTTCATCTCCACTGTGGATGTCCGGGGAGCACCAAGATGTAGCGGCAGTGATAGGAAGGTTAAGAAGATACAGTTTCACAGCCTAGGCACTTGTACATAATGTTCGCTATTGTAAATAAACTCCCAAGAATGTCTCCCTGCTTATGGCTCCTTGTTCTGATGAGCAGTGTTCTTGTCACTCAGACGTGAAACCGTTCTGCACAAGATATAGGCAGGTGTCTCAGTCCAGGGCTTCTTCCCTGTGCAGTGTGTAACCTTCAGACCAAAGTGATGGTCCAGCTTCACACTCACTGGCCACATTACTGCTGCCTGCACCTCGACGGTGCTTGTCATTGCTGCCAGAATGTCGTGGGCAGGCGTCACCGAGTTTCAACATTCACTATGTGCTCTCAGCACCTTTAAGGTGGGGCTGGCCCCCATCTCTTCAGCATCTGTGACCAGTGACACTGTGCTCCTGAAGCGGATGGGTGCTGAGGGCTGACAAAGGATCAGGTACATTTAAAGTTTCACAACTGCGTCTCCCTGATATGACCCTGATCATAGAGCGCAAGTGAGCTGCCCTCAGCCAGACAGGAGTCAGACATTCTCAGAGGCTACATGAAGATCCATGGAGTGTCCTCACTGCACATCATCATCATCCTCCTGGAATCTAGTGACTATTAGGGCATCCTCTGACATGAGCCTGAACACTGAGGGTATGTACGCAGCCATGAGCCACACAGGAATCAAATGTTCACAGATGCAAGGTGGGGAAGTTAGGACACTCCTCACTGAACCTCATCATCATCCTCCATGAATCTTGCAGCTATGAGGGCCTCCCGAGTGTGCTGCCTCGTCTGGCCAGTGCGATGGCCTCATTGCCGGCATCCTCGCCTTCAAGGACTTCATCATCATCCCCTTTGACGTCCTCCTCATTGGAGGATCCATGCAACTCCTCCATCTCCTCCTTAGCCAGGTCCTCCCCACTTTGCAGTGCCAGGTTATCGAGTGCACAGCAAGCAACAATGATGTGCGACACCCTCTGGGGACTGTATTGCAGTGCTTCACCGGGTCAAGATACCAGAACCTCATTCTCAAAATGCCTATTGTTTGCTCCACGAAAGTCCTGGTCGTGGAATGAGCTTCATTATACCGTCACCCTGCTGCAGTCTGAGGCCACCGCACATAGTCTGTGGATAGCCTTTGTCCCCGAGGAACCAACCCTACAGCCTCTCTGGACCCTGGAAGATATCAGGGATCTGAGACCTGCTAAGGCTGTAGGAGTAGTGGACACTCCCTGGGATCATGCGCAGGACTTTGGAATGTGTTTGTGGTGGTAGCACAATAGCTGAACATTCAGCAAGTGGAAGCCCTTGTGGTTGGCGTGTTTGTTGCCATGGAGATCTGTGCACCACGTGAGCGCAGTCAATGGCATCCTGTACCTATGGAAAACCTGAGATTTACGCAAATCCCAGCATTCTTGCTTCCTGGCTTTCCTGATCCCGGATGAAATGCACAAAGTTGTGTGCCTTTGCAAAGATGGCATCTGTGACCTCCTGGATACACTTGTGGGTGGAAGCTTGCGAGATCCCGCACAGGTCACCTGTGGATCCCTGGAAGGAGCCACTGGCATGAAAATTGAGTACCATGGTCACTTTCACAGCCACTGGCAGTGGATGCTCTCCATGACCCCGTGGCACCAAATCCTGCAGCTGGTGGCATATGTGACTGCCCAGTTCCCTAGACATGTACAGTCTCCAGCGACACTGGTTCTCAGTCATCTGCAGGAATGGCAAGCGCCGTCTATAAACACTGGGTCTAGAAGGTGGCTATGAGCAATGGCTCTCTGTGGATCTTCAGCTGCGTGCATAGCAGGCCCTGCCGCCCCTTCATCTTGAGGGAGGTGCTCCTCTCTTTGCTGAGCCAGCCGCCTCCATCACTTCCTTCTTCATCTTCTCTGGCCTCTGTAAGCCATGAGGCATACCGCTAAATTGCCTGGCTCCATGATCCTGATGTTTTCCTCCTGCAGGATCAAAGAGGGAGACGTGTGGATGAGCATGGGTGTACCAAGAACCTCTCTTGGTTAAGTCTGAAGGTTCCTTTATGCATGCAGGAGAGTGCTGGCCACCACTTGGATGGCCAGTGTGTGGTATGCTCACTGGCTGTCCAAAACCCCACCCACCCAAACCCCACTAATTTGGCCAATTGGCGGCAGCTTCGGCCATTGGCTTGCATTCTGTGCTCTCAGCTCAGGTATTCTCCTAACCCGCATTGCAAGGCTGCACTGTTAGCTTGAACCATAATGGATACTGGTCCACACCTTAATAAAGACATTTCGAGGGATTATGAGCACCTCCACCAGTGACTGAGCCATGGCCACCTTTCTCAAGGCGGCTGTACAATTTGCCCAGTTGGCCAATTGCTCTGCTGCTTCTTAAAGCGCACATTAATTTGCAGTCTGCGCGCAAGAGGTAAAAAGCTCTGGAGCATTTGGTGGCACTTTCATGCTTTTGCGTTGCTGGAGTGGGCAGAAAAGCTTCAGGGGCCCGACTCCAAGAATGTCAATGGAGCTGCAGCTGAACGGTCTCAGCTGCGGAAACATGCTCACTTTTGACCAGCTTTTCCAAGTGTGTGGCCGCTTCCCCCCGACACCCTGGCATGTGCTTGAGCCTTTCCTTCAATCTGTGCTACCTTGCTCCCACCCCCAACCCCACCCCCTGCGCCTGACCCACACTGGAGCTCTTGCCCCGTCACCGCACTGAAAGCTAGCCGGGAAAATGCAACTTGCCTTTGCCCCCTGCAAGTGCGTGGCACCTCTCCCTTGATATCCTAGGGGCGATGCCCGTGAACGCTGCACAAGTTTGTGTGCACTCACCTCCGAGTTCCCCTCGAAGTCCAGGTTGACCTTTTAAAGGCAGTCATGAATCACGCCATTATGAAGTCACGCCGAAGTGGACGGTAAATTTGACGTATGGGGGGACTTATAATTAGATGCAAATGTGTTAAAATTAAGTCCCAGTGTGCAGCGGCGGGAAATGCAGCCCGCCATTGACGGGTGGAGCAAACAATGGCAAACTGGTTTCACAGTGTCGTGAAAGCAATTTTTGGCCTTCTCGCCGTATTGTGCCGCCCACCATGAAGCCTGACACTAAGAGGGCCAGAAAATTCTAGCCAACATAAAAGAGGAGACCTGGAGGGCAATTGCTACTCTCTGTTTACTCCCATCACATGGGCATGTAATGTTCAATTATCAAAATGCAAGTATATTACATATCAATATTATTCACACTATACATAACACACATAAATTATCATAATTTATTTTAGCTTACTCTAAGCGCTGCCCTGAATTTCCCTATGTATGCCATTAACAGAAACTTTTGGCAGTGAAATACAAACATGAGCTACCTTCCACCAGAATACAAAAATGTTCACTTTTAAATGGTTTTGTCCTTTAAGCATCTTGCGATCGGACCATAAATAGTAGAATGCGGGTTTAATCTTATGATTGTTCTCACACAAGTTCCTAATCTCAATCACATCATCTGTATTTTGCTGTCAAATGATGTCATTGCCCAGAGGAAGAAAGGAAGTATGAGGGAAAAATAGTAAGATGTTTTATTTTGGCCAAGGCAATATAAATGGTGCATAAAAGCCAAAAGAGGCTGGAGTTTCACCCCTATGTGCTAATGTCCAAAAACAAGGACGGGGGAGGTTTTCAGGCCTCCCGTTTGGGTAAAACAGACGGTAATGCCACAAAAATGCTGAGGTCTGACTTGCCTCTCCAATCCTGCTGATGATAAGGCCATATGCCATATTCCTAAAAGCTTCCCACAGAGTAGCTGCAGTGTCAGGCGTCAGATCCTTTCACATGTAAATCATGTTCCTATGATGTACACAGGATTCCCTACAGTCATTTTAGGACTTAACTGGGTGGAGCTCTGTACAGCTTCAGCTGTTAGTCAAAGAGGAGCATAGAAGTTCAATGTTAAATTTATTTGCCTGGCTGGGAGGAGCAGAATGCACAGGAGACTGACTAGTGGCATATTACTAAAACATGTTTCCACATAGACAAGTGGAGGAGATAATCCATTGTGAGTTAATCACTCCAGGATAGATGGGGCAAAAAACACAGGTGAAGTTCAAGAGGAGAACATAAAGCATCGGATTTTGGTCATTTCCTTGAATTTTCTGGACACAAAATATTAAGAGATATTTGTGTACAGTGACCAATCATATTACAAAGTTTCACATAGCTTTGATCATAATCCAATCACTTAATAAGTACCCTGCAACTGTTTTATCCTTTATGACACCATTTCTCCCACTGAGACAATAAAAAAACTTTCTCACAGTATCTCGTTGTTAGATTTCTTGCAGATGTTTCCTAATTCCACTTACTATGTTGCAGTCCTTGCAACATACACACTACTTTGATCTTTAATTAATGCCCATGTAAAACCAATACCATTAAATTCTGAAGTGAAATCTTAGATAATATTTATCCATGTTATGGATGTTAACATGTTTCCTACATAACAATGAATTTTGATTAATTGTTTCGGTGATTGCCACACTCTGACTTGTTCTCTCCATAGAGCAGCTGAACTTTTCTTTTATGTTCTTGTGCTTGAGTTACAAGCTGTGGTAAGTAGAAATTCAGCACTTCATTGCAGTTCACAGAAAACAATCTTTGTGTGGGCCACATCTTTCATTAATGACTTTTATCCTTTGCAGTGACTTTTAAACTTTTCATTGATACTCTGTGTGATGTATTTTCAGGACAAAAACAGCGTGTGCAGCACGGAATCTACTATCCAAGTGAAACCTGGCTTGCTTTATATACATACATACACAAATGGTCACAAGAGGATACTATTACATTCCTCCTTCCTTAATGAAGCAGTTACACAATGTTCGAGTTCCATGCAATTTATATACATTTCTTGTTTTTAATTTATTTACAAATCAAACCTAACCATTGGTTTCCTATCCCTAAGAGGATATGTCCTTTCTGGGGACAAATTTTCAGAACTTGGGGCAGGATCTTGACCCAGCTTGGCCTGATTCTGAGGGCAAGTTTTCACCAATAAAGACTGCTTTTGACTTTGATCTTCAATTGAATTTTCCACTTCATCAGACATGTCTGTCTGACTCGGACCTAACTGGTTTCAGGCACAACTTTTTTTACTCTACTTGTTTCCCACTATCTGATTCTTCCCAACTCTCTGCTTCTTCGTGAACCTCTGAAGGCAAAACATGATCTATATATACAAGCCTAACCTCTCCACTACCAAACATTTTGACCAAATATTTGCATGGGCCACTTATTTGCATGACTCTTCCTGGTAGTCACTCCAACCACTTATGATGATGACCTTTCACCTTAACTTGCTGGTTCAACGTCAGACTGCTTTCACTCACTCTAACCCTGTCAGGGCTCTCTTTCTGCCTAAACTGTTTCTCTCTTACTGACTGTACTTAATGTGGCGTCAGCAATGAAAACCTCATTCTAGGCTGTCTTCTAAGAAACAATTCACTTTGCGTTCTGCCGGTAGTAGGGTGAGGTGTGTTGCAATAAATTAACAAAAAATTTGCCAGTTTGTGATTCAATGAAAACTGTTGCTTCGTCCAATTTGTATCTAGCATTTTCTTAACAAGAGCACGCTTAACAATTTGCACTGAGCTCTGCTGCTTCATTTGAAGCAGGATGATAAGGTGGAACTCTGGTACATGTTACCCTGTTCATTCTCGTGAACTGTGCAAACTCTTCCAAACAAAATGGAGGACAGGTTGACAGACAAAATTTCCTCTAGCAAATAAACTACACAAAAAATCGAGTTTTTCTAATTGTTCGATTCATCGGAAACCCCTCAACCCACTTTGAATGGTTATCTAGCACAATGAATAACTCTTGCCCTTCAAGTCCTCTAAAAATCTATGTGCAGCCTCTGCCACATAGTAGCTAGCTGTATCCATGGTTGCAAAGGTACTGATGGCAGTTTCTTTTCTGGATCTTGACATGTGCTACACTGTTTCACTGTATCTTCTGTGTCCTTATCTAACACTGGTCATCAAGATAGCTTCTCGCTAGACTCTTTGTCAAGTTCATCCCGAAGTGTTGATCATGTAAATCACATAGCAACTGCAATCTGTACCTTTCAGAAATTACAAATCTACTCTCCACATAACACAACCTTCAACAACTGAGCATTCATTTTTATACATTTAAAAAATCACCTAAATTCTAAATCCAGTATTTGTGTTGGCCATCCATTTGCGATATAGTCATAAATCCTTGCCAATGCAGAGTCGCTACCAATGTCATTTGTTGTGACTGGCAACTCACATGTGATAAAAAATACATTTTCCCTGTTTGTCTCTATATCTGATGGGGATGATGATCTAGACGTCGCATTGACATTCTATTTTCAAGATAATGTTCTCAGACCGCAGTCTTTTCAGTTCTTGCTCTACTTTCTCTCTTAGAGTATAGGATACTGGACGAGGCCTGCAATGAACTGCCATTCAATTCCTTTGAACCCATACATTAGTCTTGTATCCTTGTCTGCTGCCAATAAATAAAGATACAGCTAAGCATAAGGTTGTACTGTACTATGCAACAGGATTCCTGAGGGAGCCTGGGGAGATCACGGGACATGTTGTCAAATGGCTTCTGGAGCTTTCAAGCCAAGTGGGTGCTGGCGAAACACTGGCATTTTCAATGGTAATATGCAGCGGCTTTTTAAATGGAGCTGAAACCCGAGTCCATTAGAGTGCTTCCCCTAAGTGCGAGCTAAAGTAGATATATGGGAGTGATTTCCACCTGTGAGTTCAAGGACCAGACCTTTCTATCGTTGATTCTCTGATCTGCACAAGATTGCTTGCTTGTTATCATTACACTCTGCTCTAGAAAAATGGATCAGAGGTCAACAGATTGCTCCTGATTGAACAAAGAACATAAGAACCAGGAGCAGGAGTAGGCCATTCAGCCCCTCAAGCCTGCTCCGCCATTTAATAAAATCATGGCTGATCTGATAGTAACCTCAAATCTGCATCCCGCCTACCCCCTGTCACCCCCTTGCTTACCAAGAATCTATCCACCTCTGCTTTAAAAATATTCAAAGATTCTGCTTCCACCACCTTTTCAGAAAGAGAGTTCCAAAGACTCGCGACCCTCTGAGTTAAAAAAATTTGCCTTGTCTGTTTTAAATGGGTGATCCTTTATTTTTAAACAGTGACCCCTAGTTCTAGATTTTTCCTGAAAAGGAAACATCCTCTCCACATCCACCCTGCCAAGGCACCTCAGGATCTTATATGTTTCAATCAAGTCACCTCTTACTCTTCTAAACACCGGCAGACACAAACCTAGCCTATCCAAAATTTCCTCATAAGACAACATGCCCATTCCAGGTATTAGTCTGGTAAATCTTCTCTGAGCTGCTTCCAATGCATTTACATCCTTCCTTAAATAAGGTGACCAATACTGTACACGGTACTCTAAATGTGGTCTCACTAGTGCCCTGTACAAATGAAGCATAACCTCCCTACTTTTGTACTCAATTCCCCTCGCATTAAATGATAACATTCTATTAGCTTTCCTAATTATTTGCTGTACTTGCATATTAGCCTTTTGTGACTCATGCACTAGGACACCCAGATCCCTCTGCACCTCAGAGCTCTGCAATCTCTCACCATTTAGATAACATGCTTCTCTTTTATTTTTCCTGCCAAAATGGACAATTTCACATTTTCCCACATTATGCTCCATTTGCTAGATCTTTGCCCACTCACTTAACCTATCTATATATTTTTGTAGCATCCTTATATCCACTTCACAACTTACTTTCCTACCTATCTTTGTGTCATCAGCAAATTTGGCAATCATCCCATCCATCCCTTCATCCAAGTCATTTATATAAATTGTAAACAGTTGAGGTCCCAGCACTGATCCCTGTGGCACACCACTCGTTACATCTTGCCAACCTGAAAAAGGCCCATTTATACCTACTCTCTGCTTCCTGTTAGCCAGCCAATCTTCTATCCATGCTAATATGTTACCTCCTATACCATGAGCTTTTATTTTCCACAATAACCTTTGATGTGGCACTTTATCAAATGCCTTCTGGAAATCTAAGTGCACTATGTCCACCGGTTCCCCTTTATCCACAGCACATGTTACTTTCTCAAAGAACTCCAATAATTGGTTAAACACGATTTCCCTTTCACAAAACCATGTTGACTCTACCTGATGACCGTGAGCTTATCCAAGTGCCTTGCTATGACTTCTTTAAGATAGCTTCTTACACTTTCCCTAAGACAGATATTAAGCTAACTGGCCTATAGTTTCCCACTTTCTGCCTCCCTCCCTTTTTGAATAATGGAGTTATATCTTCCAATCTAATGGGACCTTCTCCAAACCTAGGGAATTTTGGAAACTTAAACCAATGCATCAACTATCTCACTAGCTGCTTCTTTTAAGGTTCTAGGATGAAGTCCATCAGGACTCAGGCTCTTGTCAGCCCGTAGCTCCAACAATTTACTCAGTACCTCTTCTCTGATGACTGCAATTTTCCTGACTTCCTTCCCCACTTCCATTTCCTGGTTTATAGCTGCTTCTGGGATATTACTTGTATCCTCTATAATGAAAACTGATGCAAAATACCTCTTCAATTCATCTGCCATCTCCTTGTTTTCCATTATCAATTCTCCAGATTCACTTTCCATAGGACCAATACTCACTTTGTTAACTCTTTTTTAAAATATTTATACAAACTCTTACTATCTGTTTTTATATTTCTGGCTAGCTTTCTCTCATACTCTAATTTTTCCCTCCTTATTAGTCTTTCAATCATTATTTGCTGTTCCTTATATTCTGTCCAATCTTCTGACCTTCCACCTATCTTTGCACAATTATATGTTTTTTTCTTTAAGTTTGATTCTATCTTTAATCTTTCTAGTTAACCATGGATGGTGTGTCCGTCCCTTGGACTTTTTCTTACTCGTTGGAATGTATCTATTCTATGCATTCTGAAATATCCCCTTAAATATTAGCCACTGCATCTCTATTGATATATCCCTTAACCTAATTTGCCAATTCACTTTAGCCTGCTTAGCTTTCATGCCCTCATAATTGCCCTTATTTAAGTTTAAAAATTTAATCTCAGACCCACTCCTCTCTCCCTCAAACTGAATGTAACATTCAATAACATTATGATCGCAGCTACATAGGGGTGCCTTCACTATGATTAATTACCCCCATCTCATTGCACAATACCAGGTCTACTATAGTCTGCTCTCCGGTTGGCTCCAGAACATGCTGTTCTAAGAAACTATCCCGAAAACATTCAATGTACCCCTCATCTAGGCTATCTTTGCCCATATGACTTTTCCGGTCAATATGTAAATTAAAATCTCCCTTGATCATCGCTGTGCCTTTCTGACAAGCTCCCATTATTTCTTCCTTTATGCTCCACCCTACCATGTGGTTACTATTAGGGGGCCTGTACACAACTCCCACAAGTGATTTCTTGCCTTTACCATTTCACACCTCTACCCAAACCGTTTCCACATCCTGGTTTTCCGAACTTAGGTCATCCCTCTCTACTGTGCTAATACCATCATTAACTAACAGAGCCACCCCTCCACCTTTTCCTCGCTTCCTGTCCTTCCTTAATATCCTGTACCCTTCAATATTCAGGTCCCACTCAGGACTGAATATACCTGAAAACTTCCAAAGACATTACAGTGGACCTTAAGTTACAAAAAATTCACATCAGTTCAGTTAAAGTAAATATAGAAACATATGATCATATTTCCAACAGGTGATGAAGGTTGTTTGCTTTACCTTAACTAATCCATCCAGGAAAAGATATTCCCCATTATGTGGACTCTAAAGGATCAGTGAAATGTTTAATAAGTAACCTCAGTCAGCCTTTTTGAAAAATGAGCTTGCTCACTGATTCATCTAAAAATATTTTTTCTGAAGTTGAAGAATGGCCACACATTCAGCCGTCAGTTGCATCTGTTTTGAGTTTGAATTTCGGTAGGGTGCCATGATTAACATCGGTCAGCTGCTGTGTATACCTAGCTACTGCCTTAATCTTGCTGCAATTTAAACTTGATTGGGGCTGATGTCAGTGTCAGTCCCAAGCTAACTAAATTATGACCACTATGAAGAGAAAAAGGATGATTCCACCCTCCCCTAAGAGCGTGAGATAATTGTGTTTGTCCAGCTGGAAAATAATGACAATCTGCCAAGATGAACTTGACAAAAAAAAACTGTAAAAGACCATTGAAATGACTTAAAGTATTTTGCCTAAATAAAAGATTATTGGACTGACATATATTTTAGCTGGTTTAAGCTGTCCAAATAGAATTAGTAGCTTATTAGTCTCACCATTCAACATTACTATAAATGTACTGCTAGAGAAATTAACAAATGTACCACAATGCTAAAACAAAGCCGTAATATGAGATTCCTGAGTTCTTGCTATACATTTAGATACACGATGTTTAGTTTCATGAATATCAAGCAGTGGAATTACTTATACCAATAAATTTAGAAAAAGAGTTTATTTGTATAACGTGATTTCCTTTTTATTAATATTTAAATAATATTTTGTATTGTTGCAGATTTATCTGCTAACATTAATTTCTAGGAAATTCTAGTCTCAGTTTCAGTGCAATATTGTCATAACATACGAATTTGGAGCAGGAGTAGGCCATTCGGCTGCTCGAGCCTGCTCTGCCATTCAATATTCTGAAACTCCCTACCTAACAGCACTGTGGGTGTACCCACACCACATGGACTGCAGTGGTTCAAGAAAGCAGCTCACCACCACCTTCACAAGGGCAATTAGGGATAGGCAATAAATGCTGGCCGAGCCAGCAACGCCCACATCCCGTGAATGAATAAAAAAAAAGATCATGGCTGATTTGATTGTGTCCCCAACTCCACTTTCCTTCCTACTCCCTATACCCTTTGACTCCCCTGTCAATCAAGAATCTTTCTGACTCAGCCTTAAAAGTATTCAATGACCCTGCCATTACCATTCTCTGAGGAAGAATTCCAGACTCTCAAGCCTCAGTGAAAAAAATCCTCGACATCTCCATCTTAAAGGGAGACCCCTTATTTTTAAACTGTGTCCCCTAGTTCTATTTACTCCTATGAGGGGAAACATTCTTTCAGCATCCACCTTGTCAAATCCCCTCAGGGTCTTATATGTTTCAATAAGGTCACCTCTCCTTCTTCTAAACTCCAATGGATTGGCCCAGCCTGTCCAACCTTTCCTCATGGGATAACCCACTCATACCAGAAATTAGCCGAATGAACCTTCTCTGAATTATTCTAACACAATTATGTCCTTTCTTAAATAAGGAGACCAAAACTGTAAACAGTGCTCTCGATGTGGTCTCACTAATAGTACAACAGTAGCAAAATATCCCTAGTTTTATATTCCATTCCACTTTTAAAATTTGGATAAAATTTATGCATTTTAAGGTTGCTTGTTGCTAGGAATTGCCCAGAGACAGTCACAAACCATAATTTCCCTCACTTTGCAGACATCGGTTGTTACCTTAATAGATGAAGGACATCAAAAATTCATATAGGTGGGAGATGTATGAGAGTTTGCCAGGGCAGGGGTGGGGGGCGGGCAGTGAGGGGGTGCTAATACAACCAAGTGGGGTAAGGCCTAATTCCATCATTTGGCAAGTGGTTATACCTGATTTCACTAGGTGTGCCTCCACCTATTTTACATCTCCTCTTAGAGATATGGCCTTGCTTGGGACAGGTCTAGAAGTGATCTTCTGGAAGTGAAGAAAATTGTGGATGCTCAAGAGGTTAGAATTTGAGGATTGCGGAATACTTGTTATCCCTGTCCCACAAGGAAAAAAAGTCACCTACAGTTTCGCCAGTGCAGGTCTCAGCTTAAAATTGCAGTCATGATGCAATGGCGCCATCCAAACCCAATATACATATTTACAGGAGGTCCCCACTGCCTTCCAGTTGGCTTGTGTCTCATTTGCACAAAAGAGCAGATATGAAAATTGCAACCCACAGAAAGGCAAAGGGATCAGATGTGGCTAAGTCATCGAAACATTTGAACTTATATTTTCATTTTCATTCTTGCGATATGAAAAATGGGATATGGCAATGCCAGCATTAATTACCCATCCCTATTGCCCTTGAGAAGTTGGCAGTGGCCTGCCTTCTGAATCATTCTTGTGGTGAGGGTACTCCTGCCACGCAGATAGGTAGGGAGTTCCCAGATTTTGATCCGGCAATGAAGGGGTGGTTATTTCACTTATTGGAGTTGATCATTTCCTGACACATGTGTGCTGCAAACACTACTTGCCCCATCATCCCAAGTCTGGATGTTGTCCAGATCTTGCTGCAGGGCAGCAGGGATTACTTAATATCCAAAGAATTATGAATGGAGTTGAACATTAGGGAAGGTTATTGATGAAACAGCTAAAGATAATTGGATTTAGGATGTTGCACTGGGGAACTCCTGCAGTGATGACCTAGAACTGAGTCAACAACCACAACCATTTTCTCATGTGCCAGATATGATTACAACCACTGGAGCATAAGCATGAGCCACATTACATCTCTTAAATTATTCTAAGAAGCTGTAATTTTCTTGACTGACTAATTGTACTTTAAGTGAAATTTGTGGTTGAGATTTGTAAAAGTTCTTCAGCCCAGGGGCCATTAGTAGTTCAGATAAAAGGTGAAGTGCCTTTTGCTTTATCCTGTTGTCAGGTTGGTTTTTTTTTCCACAGATAAACAAAAGTCATTGGTCTGTGATGTAAAACAATACTTGCAGGCTATGGTATATCTGGCAGAGAGGCCCAAAGGTTTTAAAATAGGTCTGAAATCATGCATCCATATTTTAAAGCTGTGTTTTACTTTGATGCAAACTTAGAATCTTAGTGAAACTACATGTTTCTGTAAGTCCGACAAGAGTTGAAACTGAACACAAAGAACATGGAGATATGGGCTGGGATTTCCAAAGGGCCGTGGGGTGGGGGCCCCATGCAGATGAGCTTTGAAAATCGTGCTCCTGGACGTCACCTTGGGATCCCAGCTCCTCCAGGACAGTTTGAACTTTAATAAGGGTGCAGGGTGAGAGAGAGCTTGTCAAGGGGCCCGTCTGTTTCCAAATGTAGCTAGTAATTCTTTTTCTCAGAAAGCCTGCATGGTGTTGTGCACATCAGTTTGTGAAGGGGCTTAAATAAATTTCCATGGGCTGGCCTTTGAAACAAATCTGTGGAACCAACACGTACCGGCACAAGTGCTGGTCCAAACCTTGTAGTGCAAGGCCTGGTTCCATCTCCACCGCCTTCCCGGGAACTGCCTGTTCTAATTGACCAGGCAGTGGCAGCCTTCAACATGGCTGCCATCTGCCTTTGCCGCTGGTGCCAAGCAGACATCTCCCACCTTCTGGAGGTTTTCAACACCTCTAATTGGGCATTGAGCTTGCTTCTTGGCCAAATAGACCACTTACAGTTAAAAGCCATGTCACCTGAGCAATGCAGTTCAGCAGGGGGTTGGTACCCAGGATGTTAAATGGATCCAAGTCAGATGGTGAAGTACAAAACAAGACACAGGTCTTTTCTCTGTTAGTAGGTTTATTCACAGGGTGTAGCATTACCAATCGCTATCTGCTAACTACAGCGTTGCAGCTGACTCTATTTATACTCTTTTGATGAAACAAAAATCAATAAATCAGAGGGGGTAAACAGCCACTGATGGGACACTCTAACTGAAACAAGACATCAAAGGAAACTTACAAAATCAAATCAAAATGTCATTTCCGGGGGTGATGATGCACCTCAGCCCCATCGGTCACGGAAGGCCTCTAGTGTATCGGTGGACACCAGTGCTCCTTCTCCAGGGCCACCCGACTGCGAACATAGTCGGGCTGAACGACCCCCTCGACTACCCGCTGCTTGGACCTGTTGATGGCCACGTTGACCAGGCACAGGAGCAGGCTTACAAGGAGGTCCTCCTCCCCTCCCGCACCCCGCGCCCCCACACTGGGTGGCCAAAGGTCAGGAGCTTGGGGCTGAAGTGCAACCAAAAATTGAGGAGCAGCCCCTTCAAATAGTGAAAGAGGGGCTGCAACCTCTGGCAATGTACGCACACATGGAACACAGGCTCTCCTTGGCTGCAGAAAACACTAGCGGCCTGGGAGTCCATGAACCACCTTAATCTATGATTCCATGGCACTGCTGCATGCAACACCTTCCACATCAAGTCCCCGATGGAAAAAGGGAGGACTCCCACATAGACAGCCCTCCACTGGGGACCTCGCCCACTGCCAGACAGCAGGACAGAATGACATCATATCTCCTGATGGTGGAGGAAGGCAAAGAAGTGGATGGTGTGCTGCAGCAGGCCATACAGGAAACCCCTCTGCGCCAAATGGAAAGGCACGGAGGGAACTTCCACAAGACGGCTCAAACTGTGGGGTTGCGGCTCCCGAGGGAGGTGTCGGGACGCAGGACCAAAGTGAAATTCTGTCTGAACGGGGATCAGCTCGGACGTAAGTTCGCCGCACACTTGAGCTGCCTCAATGCTATGAGTGCCAGTGGGTCTGAACACCTCAGCTTTCAGGCTATGAATGGCTTTGGCCGCGAGGTGGAAGTCAACAGACCCAAGTCTAGCCAGCTGTTGCGGCATCATCCAGCCAACTCCTCTGCCATCCAGCATGTCCCCGATTCTGGTCACCCCAGCAGCCCAAGCCCTCTCTTCCGCCAGCCATTGGAATCCATGTTGATGGAAGTGCGGAATCCTGAGCAGCAGCTCTCTGATAATAGCCACTACTCCTGACAGGAGAGATCTCTGGCATGAGGAAACCATGTTCCAGACCTTGAATCAGTTCCCTATAGAAGACAGGCAACTACTGTAAGGAAGCATGGAGACCTCAGGTCTATAAAGAGGAGCTGCAGGTCATAGTTGAGGCTGTGCACCTGCTGGAAGAAATACATCACCAGGGCATACCACTGGGGAGGGGATTTAACATCCAGGCATCATTGCAGGGTCTGGAGATGGAAAGCCACCACTTGAGTGCGAAGGCACATCCAGCGATTGGCCGTCCTCCCTAAGCAGGCTGACTTTCTTTATATGTGCTCTTGGCCCTAAATCAAACAATGTCCATCACCTGTGTATCTTTAATAACATAATCACCCAATCATTAACACAGAACTCACGCAAGTGTCTGGTTCGCAATCCAGCATTGAAAATCCAGCTGGGTGAACATGTTTAAAGAATGCTTATTCAGCTGACTCAAGCGGTACAACAAGTGTTTTGAAAACTGGAGAAACTGACACAAGCTGACATTGATTGATGATGTCAGGGTTTGAAATGCAGAGGAGCTGATTCCATAAGCAAGTTTCACTCCAAGAAAGAATTTAAGAAACATGGAACTGTCAAGATGGGATTCAACTTTGTGTCTGAGCAAAGAATGAGGCACACGGTGACTACCGGCATTGTCGAGGCCTTCCATACTGGGTGGGCACGGGGGCTGGGGTGTCTTATCAACCCATTTAATCACTTTTTGATTTAACATTTATAAGTTTCCTTTAAATTTTGTCATTTGTTTTTGCAGTTTCCCTTTAAAGGGCTGCCTTTTACTTTGGCCCTGATTTTGTTCATTTAGTTTATTTGTTTGTAATCAGAATGAGTTATAAGTAGGGACAGCATTATTGACCCCTAAAATCATATTTTAATTTGGATTTTTTCTAAGTTTCCTTTGTGCTTTTGTTACGGTGCTCCCTTAAGGGATTATCCACTTTTATTAGTTTGTTTGACCTTTTGTTAATTTGTCCCCTTTTGTTAATTAGTTTGCTCACTAAAGGGTATAAATGGGGACAGCTTTACTAACACCTAAAATCACATTTTAATTTTGTTATTGTAAGCTTCCTTTAATATTTTGTCTTTTTTACTTAACTTCCCTTTAAGAGACTGTCCCCATGTTAGTTTGTTTAATTTGTTCATTACCTAATTTGTTTTTCGCTGATTTATTTCATAAGAATATAAATGTGGACAGCTGGAACACTGAATGAGGGACTGGGAGAGTCCATGAGTTTGCTTCGCTTAAGTTACAGGCTAGCTTTGGATTCATTCTTCCTCAAAATATAATTATTGGAATTAACACCCCCTCACCTCCCCACCCATTCCCCATCTATGCCAACACATGCCAATCCATGCTCCAGACCCACCCCCAATGGCCTCTCATGCCCTCCATGCCAACTCATGCCCCCCAGCCACCTCCATAGTCTCTTATATTCACCATGCCAACTTAATCAGCTCATGCCAAGCCACCACTACTTTTTGCCCTTACACTCTCCATGCCAATTCACCTAGTATCCACCACAGGCAGATAACGGGAGATTAAATAAAGTTCCAAATATCTAGCCCTTACAATATAAAAAAAGCACCCCCATTCATGAAAGCCCAATCAAAACATTTAAATCCCCTCAAATCCCTTATAAAAGCAAACAGACTTGTATTTATAATCCCACATCAAAGACAGCTAATCCTTTAAAAACCTCTTTCAGCTGACAATCAAACTGAAGTTAGGACACCCTACTGAGATGATGGTAGACTGTGGAAAGCAGCCAAGCATTAATAATGACAGAATGATGGCCCTTGGAGCACTGTCAACAGCTATGGTAACTGCTAGAACAGATTTTTTTCAACTCTCGCTGATACAGGCAGCCTATTTTTTTTTCATTTTTAAAGGACTGGGGATTTAAATAACTTCACAACTTGAGATTTTTTCTATCCCTTACTGACACACGCAGGCTGTATTTTTATTTATTTTTAAAGAACTGTAGATTTAATTTAACTTCATGTTATGACAGTTCTACAGATCTTGTCCGCCCTTTAAGAGCATTGACTACTCTCAAAATTTGTCCCTCCCACACTGCGGGTTAAGACCCATGCTATAGCCAAAATGGGGTCCATTTGAACTCAGCACTGAACACAGCCCCCTTTCCCTTACCAACAAAAATGGGATCTGTCAGAAATGGATCTCATCATCCTGGCCCTGCCCACGATTTTTAATGGCCTACAGAGTCTCCACAACTCTGCAAAATCTGAGCCAACATCTTTACAGCTGATGTTTTGCCTGTTACCAATGTCAGCAATACACACACATTCTCACAGGTTGAAAGGAAAGTGGAAACAGCCCAGGAAACGAGTTTTCTTGTCCATTATTTTGGTTCCATAGAGGCTGATGAAGAATGTGTGAAATGGTTTTTTTTAATAAGCTTATAATCTCATTACTATATATATATGTCTTTCAGCTTTAAAGTCAAGCTAATCTTTTAATCCACAATAAGCAAACCTGATCCTAACCAAACCATGGAGCAGCACTGCTAGTTTCAGATAAATTCCCAGATTTCTTTTTGTTATGCAGCAATTTGCACCATGTACTGAATGTTTATTAATAAAAGCAAAATAAATTTGAAAGATTCAATGCTATATGACTAGGAGAAAGAAAATGATTATCACAAGTACCTTCCTCGGCATACCAGACCACATTATTTTCCCTTTATTCCTGAACCAACGATTGACACTTGACACACCTCATGCAGTCTGTACCAGCTAAGAGTTTGCCTTCTGTGTTCAGCAACTCTTTTCCTCTGGTCAACTGAATGCAACACCTGGCTGAAACTGACTGAAGATAAAATGAAAAATCAACAGCAGCTAACTTCCCGTTCATATATGAAAAATTATATCTGTATTAAATACTTTTCTTCTAGCCAAACAGAGACAACAGGGGTGGGACCACAAAATGTGCAGAAAGGAAAACTGGGAAGGATGTATAGTCGGCAATCACTCTGCACCATTAATTGTGGCAAAGTTGCATTTTATCCCCACTCGGAATCTGGTTCTACTGGTGTGTGTAAATATTGGAATGTGGAATGTAGCTTTTGGCTAACTGCTGAAAACAGTGGAAGATAAATCAATTACTGGCACCATTTTGTGGCTGTGAGATGAGTGCTATGCCTCGTGCCCAATATAGGCCAAAGATGTGCTGGACACCATATTGGCTTGGCCAACTTTTAGTCATTTAAACTGGGTGCTTGAAATCGGCATTATTACTTCTTGAAAATGCAATTTGAGGTCCTTTGCCAGTTTTCGAATCCTGAATGTCGAACTCAGGTAGAAATAATTGGAGTTTGCCTAGTTCCACCAAGTATTGGGGAGCCTTAAAAGAATGCCGGAGACTGCTCAAAAAAGTTCCAAGAAATTCTATTTTTAGTTTTATGGTTTCAGGAGAACACCCAAAGCCTCTTTTACGTTCAATCAGCTTTGCCACTGCTGCTTCCTTGGCCCAGCTATAAACCATGAATGGTAAAAGTTATCAAGCAACTAGTTACACTGTTATTGAAAGGAATCCCTCACTGCAGAGGGGGGGAAGCTGGAAGCAGGTCTGGAACACACTGTTTCTTTAATCTCTTGAACGTTTTGAGCTTCAAAGGCTTCCCTAATTGTCACCTCTCTGCTGCTGTGTATGGCTCATAACGTTTTCCTGAGGCTGAAATCTGCCACTCCATTTTGTGTTCCACCCTGCTCCCTTAAGGTGCTGCTGAATGTGTATAATGAGCACTTGTTCTGCCATATTTCCTGCCCTCCCAAAGGCCGAGCTGTCAGAAAGCAGTTCAATTAGCACCAGCAAGCTTGTCTGTTCGATTTAAATCCGGCCCAACCACCAGAATCAATCAGGCTTCCCGCTGATGTCATCAAGTGGGCAGAGTAATTTCCATGCCCACCTCCTGCCAGATCTGGGCAACTAACGCTGCAATCAACCCCACCTCTTTCCTCTTCAATTTTGACATTGGATCATGATAATTTTGTGCTTAATATATGCTAATTTTTACACATTGATTATATATTTTGGAATTAAAAAGCAGAACAAACTGCTGGATGTTTTCATAACAGTGGCTGTATGTACAAGTTTTTTTTTTCACCCAGATGTGCCCTCTGACCATGGTGATCAAAGGAACGTCAATTGTCTTAGACACTGGCAGCATGGAAAGGAGAGGAACTGCATGTCTTTGGAACAAGGTAATTTTGTCAATTTACCAAGCATTAAAAATGGTCCCAGTTCAGGATCACATGTCTGTAAAGTCTAGAAAATCACAAACTTCTAAAATGAATATCTCACCTGGTGCGACTTAAATTGCTTTGCTGCAGCATGCAAATATTACATTCAAGGTATCATTCAGTTGCTTGACTACACAGCATGACATCAATGGACTTTGTCTTATTGAAAAAACAATCTGTCTGTTGTTACAAGACAGCACTCAAGCGATCATAATCCTGTTTATTCAAAGCATTCTCATCTCTACTGTTGACAATATGCTGAAATCATTGGACCTCACTGTGCAATGTGAATTACCTGGATTTTACAGCACAGAAACAGCTCATTCAGTCTATTTGGCATTTATGGTCCAAATGTACCTCCTCCCATACCATACTTCATCTCATTCCAGCAGCAGATTCTTCTATTCATTTCTCCCTCGCATTCTATGTGAGTAGGAAGTTCCACATTGTAACCACTCTGAGTAAAAAGTTTTCCCTTGCATTGCCAATTAATTTATTAGTGACTATCACATATTTATGATGCCTAGTTTTGGACTTTCCCACATCTTCTCTACATCCACTATGTCCAACCCCTTCATAATTGTAAAGACCTCTATTAGATCTTCCTTCAGCCTTCTTTTCTAGGGTAAAAAGTCTCAGCCTGTTCTGTCTTTCCTATAGCTTCTCAGTTCTTGAATTATTCTTGTATTTTATCTTGCCCCTTCTCCTTTTTGCAATACAGGGACCAGAACTGTGCATGGTACGCCAAGTGTGATCTGACCAATGCAATTTGAACATGACCTCTTTGTTGTTCAATTCTATTCCTCTGGAAATAGTGTATGATTTAAAGTATCTCAAATGATGAACATATCTATTCAAATGGTATTGTCTCATAAAACACTGACTGAAGACAATATAAAGATTAGTAACTTTGCATAAGCAATTGTGAATGAAAGGGCTTGTGTGTACGTATGTTAAAGGTAATTTTGTTAAAACATAGCTTCAGCTTCATACCAGAACAACTCCGGTTAAAAGCACCAGATCATAAATTGCCCACTTTTACAGTCCCAGTGCAGAGCCACAAATACCAGGCATGCAAATCAAATAATTGTGCACACTTAACTCCTAATTTTCCAACCAGTAAAATTAATTTTAATGGCTGGAAAATTGTAGATTGCACGGCTGCACACAAATGGAATTTGTCCATTCAGATTGTTACATCCTACAATTCTGTTCATTGTTACCATTAAATTCCAGTTCTGTATGTAAAAATGGATATCTTCAAAATCATCCAGCTGCTTTAACTGTTTAATTGGGCATGAGTGAACAACACAGAACAGAAGGCCCGGGATTCAATTATTAATCAATCTCGGTCAAGGTGGTAGTAAGGTAATATAACTAGGGCATCTAGGTCATGGGCAATCAAATCAACACCTTGCAGGAAGGTGCAAGTAATCAAACTTCGGATGAGAATGGTATCAGCCTTAGACGTGATTCATTCAGTCATATTGCCTAACCACTGTTTGTATCCCATTACTCATAAGTTTCCCTCCAGTGGCAAGTGCACTCCTTGGGAGACGACTTTGACGGGCACCTCCTCCACCAAATATAACTCGCTTAGTTTGTACCTGGCTGAGAGCTTTGGTCACCTCAAATGACTGATACTCTCACATCAATAAGGCACAGAAGTAATTGGATTTATACTTTAGGAATCTAACTTTCCAAGTCCAATTTACATTTTAGAAATTTGCAGACAGACCATCCAAAAACCAACATGGGCAGAACATGTACAAAATATGCAAACTTTTTATGCAGATACGCCCGGAGAGGATCATTAGATTTCTGGATTTAAGAAACTGAGTGAGAGATGGAAGTTTTTCAATGTTGTGGTCAACTGAACAATGATCTCATTATTATTTGGGAGTTCTGCCTTATGAAGAGTTGTGCTGCTGCCTGGTAAGGACTTAGAGGGGAGAACAGATCATCATAATCATAAACAGCAAAAAGTACAAAAACAATGGATCTTTTAAAACTAATGTTTAATTATGTTAAGGAAATTCAAATTATAGGAGCAAGAACAGCCCATTTTCGATTAAGAGTATAAGTGCTGGTGGCCAAGTAGCAGTTGCCTTGAAGCATATGGGTTTGTGGATGCGCTTGGAAATAAATAGCAAAGCTTGGAATAATACTGAATCAAGTGGTGATTCACTCCTTGGCTTTTAAAGTGAAGCATTATTGAAACCTAAAGTGCTTTTGGAGACTAACAACACAATTCAAATAGTTAAGGACGGAGAGAAAGATTGTGATAACTATTTAAATAATCCAAGCCTGACAAAAGCTGTCTCTTCTAATTGTTGCTATTTTTTTTTCAGATTTCAGTTTTTTTTTGAATATCCTGCTGTCAATTCTGTTGCATTTGGGTTCTATTAGATTAGAATCAGATGCTGGGTATTATGAACTTTCAACCTTAGAATGGGATAAAAGCGAAATACTGCGGATGCTGAAGACCTGAAATAAAAACAGAAAGTGCTGGGAAAGCTCAGCAGTTCTGGCAGCATCTGTGGAAAGTGGAACTTCTTTAGTTCCAAAGAAAAGTTATATTGGACTCAAAGTGTTAACTCTTTTTCTCTTCATGTTTTTCCAGCACTTCTGTTTTTATATCTTATTCTGAGATTTGGGATCTTCCCACAACCAGTCCCTCCTACCTCCCTGAACTGCGAACCACTCGACTGATATATACCTAATGGAATCTTGTGTCCTTCCCTGTGGCAGGTTTGGTGGCTGGTGACGGAGAGGGATAGAGGAGATCAGGCAGGAGGGTGGCAGGTAGGGACCCCGCCTCCAGTCCGATTAAGTCAAGGGCAGGGAGGCCTGTGGATGGCCCTCCTGCCCCACGGCCAGTTGAGGCCCACGGTGGAGTGGTCACCTTTGTTTAAAGGCATTCAGTGCCTGATTGTGGGACCCCTTGTCATCAGGAAGGGAGGTGGCCTGCTGAGAGCCACCTCTTAACCTTGCTGCCAGCCCCCCTCTCCCCTCATCCGCCACCCACTTCCCACCATCCTCAATCCAAGGCCTCGGGTGAGTCTAACACCGACAGCAGCCACCACCTCCACGGTGGTGCTGCTGATTATAGAAGATCTGCCAGTCTCTGATTGGCCAGCAGCACTCGATGGGTGGGCCTTCTGTGCCTAGGGTCCTTGATCCCAGGGCAAGGCCCCCCGCTGGCCCATCCAGTGCCTGTGGTACAAGATTCCTGAAAAGAGGCAATGCAGGGGTCTCACTAGCCCTCTAGCCAGCGGCCAAGAGCCCCATCGCCTCCACAAGATTCTGCCCAACATTTCTCATCCTCTCATTTCTTCCATTACACATCACCTGACTTATGAGGTTCTTATTGTATGTCAATTAAAATTAATAGACAGAAAATCAGGCAGGCTCCATTAAGGGCATATAATCCTCCTGTCCAGCAATGATTTATACTGCGTAGCCAGACATCTCTTTATACCCAAGCACAATAAGAGGAAAACATGCTCGATAATGTAGTGTCACATCTGGAAACCCTACAAAGTCAGAGCAGATCCATATCATCTTATGCTGTATCTGGCCAACAGCATAATTAGATCATAAAATATGCAAGCTAGAGGTTCAAGTGATACTCCTTTCTCATTCACAAAACCCTCTGAGTTTTATCATGCCACAATAAAATGCTCATCAAAAATCATGATGGCTTCTGTCCCATACAAAGCACTAAGAGAAGAAACAAATTATATTTTACCTGCACATTTTCAACTTCTGACTAACCAAATCCTTGGGGAATGGAAGGTAGACAGATATGAAAACAACAACTAGAAAACTGAAAAGAAAACTCAATAGGCACAAAAATCGTGCGGGACGCAAAATGGTTTGCCAATTTGCTATCACACTACTGCACAAAATCAAATCTAGCTTCTTTTATCTTGACTGTAGTTTTCAATGTTGGACGTTATTGTTTTCTAACAGGAGAACTAGATTCAGTTTATCTGGGCTCTATATGACAGCAAAATTCATTTAAGTACCATGATGCAGTCAAATTTCAGTCAGTTCACCTGACAACTCAAAGACTGTGGTAGGCAGATTCTGTCCTGTTATCCATCACCCAGTTCAGATCTATAAATCCATTTATCAGTCATACGGACAAGAAATCCTTTCTGCAACTTTTCATTTTTTTTATTAAATTGTCACTGGTCCAAAGATTAATATATCTGATATTACAAGAATTAAAAGAAGACAAACAGGAAATGTTCTGTTGAAGGGTCATGAGGACTCGAAACGTCAACTTTGTTCTTCTCCGCCGATGCTGCCAGACCTGCTGAGTTTTTCCAGGTATTTCTGTTTTTGTTTTGGATTTCCAGCATCCGCAGTTTTTTGTTTTTATTTATATATATATATAAGTTAGTGTCTTAGGTTGTGTGGTTCCAACATAAATAGGGAATTGGTGTTTTCCTGGTGAATACACTTCCTGTAAGGGCTATGGGTTAAGCCACAGGTTCAGGGTAAATTTTGTGAATGGATAAAAAAGTTGGCTGAAGGATAGCAAGTAACAGGCACTTGTTAGGAGCCACATCAGGATAAAATCAAATATTGAGCAAGTACCAAGGATCAGTGTTTAGATCACAACTGTTTTAAATTCTCATCAATAACATGAATTAATTAATTTGTTGTATATCAGTGAAACTGTCAGCTGATCCTAACCTCAAAAGTTTCATTGAAATTAAGGGAGGCAGCTGAGAGCTGTGCAAATTACACATGTGAGCAGAACAATCATCAGATATCATCTGAGCCAAATCTCATTTAAAGAGGACCCCACGGTCTTACACCAAGTGTCTTCACCACCTGTCATTTCAAGTTGCAGTCAGCTAGATTGGGTGGGAAAGGAATGGGCAAGTACCCCACTCCACTTTAACTGCTGCCCCAGCCTGGTCTGCCAGGTGGAAGCAGTTAAAACTGATGCAAATATGTCCACCCAATGCAGAGCATCAATCCAAAAAGCCAATAGAATGTTGATTTACACAACCACAGTTATAAATCAGAGATACCATGATCAAACTGTGCAGTGCTCTGCCCAGCTCTTTAAACTGAGAAAAGGTGACATTCAGACACTAGAGGTAAAGCAGAGTACAGGTATGGTGCTTAGCTCTACTGTGAAGCATAGGAATCATGGAAATTCACAGTATTGAAGAAGGCATTGTGCACTGGCCAATAAGGAGTCATCCAGCCTAATCCCACTCTCTGGTTCTGGGGTCTATAGCCTAGTAGGTTATAGCACATGAAGTATATGCCCAAGCATGTACATGAGGGTTTCAAATAAATTGTCATGACAGTGGATCACAGCCCCGAATTACTTAAGGACATAGTGAACTTTTTAATTATTTTTTTAAAAAGACCTACAAGCAAAAAGCTGGTTGAGAATGTAAAGTAACCTCTTTCTGGAAAATTCCTTTGTGGATTATACTTGACCGACTAGTCCAGAAAGAACATGGAATGTTGCACCTAAAAAGGCGCCAAGGCCTACTTCAGACAAAGACACTTGAAAGGAAGAGACGCAATGCAAAAAACTGAACTTTAATTTCCTGTGGTTGCAGAGACAATGGACACTGATTACCACATCTCAGCAGAAACCACCTCCTGTTGAGTTATATCTCAGAATGTGGAAATGATCTGAGTTGAAAGAAAACAGATTCTGGGTGAAAGACATGTTTTTTTCTCCCTTCCAGGAATACACAAGGGAATGGGTTAGAAAACCAGCTGTAAACCTGATCTGTGTGTTCTAGTTCTGGTGTGCTAATATGTGCTGTGAAGGTCACAGCAGAAGAACATCAACTAGATATCCCTGCAGCTTGCAGGTAAAAGTCATTCTCTCTCTCTCTGGCTGGAGGCAAGTCAGCAAAGCCACAGTCAAAAAGGAAACAAGACAAATCCTTCAGCTAACCTGCAGAATCAAGTGACTCCAAAGTCAACTCCACCGGAATCACCTAATTTAATGGCCGCAATGTTTCGCTATCTACTCCTCATGGAAAAGTCAAAGACTGATTTGTATATCTTTTTTAACTTTTATTTTTGGACTCAACTTCTCATTTCTGAAGTGTGTATGTGTTGTTGCAATTTTATTTTTTTTTCTCGAGTTTTTAGTAACTAATAAACTTGCTCTTTCTTTGACTCAAGAAAGCCTGGTTAAATTGGCTCCTTCTAAAATATAAATACATTTGGACTGGGAAAAGGTCTCCACGAGGGAAGGGATCCTTTTTAAATTAACTTTGTTGCGACCAACTGAGATAAATAAAGAAAGGGCACCAGCTCATTCCTCCTCAGCCAGGAGCATAACAAAATTGGGGTCCCATTTGGGAAGTTAACAATTTGGGTATCTCGTCCAGGATCATAACAAAATTGGGGGACCTTGCCTGGGGACCAGTCACAACACTAAGAAAAGGTGAATTTAATATCAACAAGATTTTTCACTACACAAAAAAGTGGTCGATGGATTTCCAGATAAAATCATGGAGATGAGAAACCTAGGATCATTTAAGAAACAGTTAAAGGCAGAAAATGGGGTATGTCTGGATGGATGGATTGATTGGCCTTCCTCATCCATAAGTATCTTGTGAAATGGAAGAGTTACACTGCGCTGTGAATAGGTAATATTATATTACCTTTTACTCTTCAGTACGAACTGTAAGTGTTTGAACTTATGACTTATCTGTCAACTTTGCCTTAAATGAATGGATGGAAATTTGTGGCTGATACTCACTTCAATAAGAAACAATTGATTTCCACGTTAAGACCTGGAAGTTCTGCAACATTGCAACACATCTGTATCAAATTACTCGTTCTGCTATTTTAAGATATTAAAGTAACTGGCAAAGGAATTTGATACAAACTTGGAATCGTGTCAGGATAACAGTATCATCTGCAGTAATTTATATTTGAATGTGTTTCTTTTAAGGTGTTAATGTATGCGTGATTCACGGTTGAAGGAAGATGAATTCAATAACTAATCTGACCCATAGGAATCATTTTAAAGCAAATAAATCCAGATTTTCTATTGCATTCTCCAAATTTTTGAATGGTATCCTGGCAGCCAATATCAGAAAACGAAGTCCCATGCAACACCTCAAATACTGCTAATGAGCTGATCTTAGAAACCTTGAAAATAGTACACTTCCATTTAGTGTAAAACCTGCTAATCGTTACTGTGCCACTAACGATGCCAATATCTGAAAATTTAAGCTCAATCCAATTTATTAATGCTACTTTTCAACATCTTATCAACAGCAATTAATACCAAAATTTCCTGAGAATCTCAAAATTTAATTTGTGTAGCAATGTAAAACCAACATCAACCAGTTACACACAAATCTTTTTGTTAAAAAAAAGCACCACTCTGCTCTTAGGCCAGAATGACGCTGGAACTTTCTAGAAGGTTATTGCTAATGTTACAAAAGCTTTGCAAATCCTCCTGTTCCTTACATGAAAAACAATACTTAGTCAACTGTACTTCAGTTTCAAAGCTGACGTGACACAACACTTGGAACTATCAGCTAATGACTAGTCCAGTTTTGGACGATTATCTTGTCTGGTTGAAATGACCAATTGCCTAATGTCCGGGACTAATTGGTGAGCTGTCCTTTGAGTATATACACTTGCTTGGCAGCAGAGCAAAAGAATCCTTGGCAAGGTTGAAAATAACTGGGAAGTTACATTTGCAAATCCTAGTTTCACTGCTAAGGCCAAGCCCCACAGAAATCACAAAACCAACACTACATGGGGCCAAATAACAATTGCACAGTCCTGGTGAGTGAAACAAGATATGAGGAACATGAATGTGCACTCCTCAAGGACTTTAGAGGACTAATGGTGGCAGACTCAAATGGAATAGATAATCATGTATACCTCAAGACACAGTGGATGTAGCTATTGATTTATTGTTTCACTTAGAAGAAGCAATACCCAAGCACTTTTGATAATGAATCAGACTAGATTAACTTAAAGTAGCCTTGTGGTGACAATTGGTGGGCAAAATATATACTACATATATGCCAGGTAATGACAGAGAAGGGTTAGCATCTCCCACTGACTTCAACAGTGTCAGTGTTGTTAAACCCCACATCATCAACATCTGCAGGATCACTAATGATCAGAAGCCTCACTAGGCCAACCATACCAACACTGCAGCTAAAACAGAAAGACAGAGGCACCTGAAAACTCACAGCTTCAATGCCATCTACAAGGCAGAAGCCAGAGTGTGATGGGTGCAACTGCAGCAAAACACAAGATGCTCAACTTCATCAGGTCAAAGCAATTTGCTTGAATGACCACTGTGCCATTGGACTGAGTATGCAGACCCTGCATGATCAGTGCACTGTAGCTGCAGTGAGTACAATCAACATAAGGAACTCAGCATGCATAGTTTGACAGCATTCTGTCCTTACAAGCTCTACCACTAAGATGGATGAGAGCAATAATGTCATGGAAACATCATCACCTTCAAATTCCCCTCTAAGTCACACACCATTCTGCTTTTTTTTTCATTCATTCATGGGATGTGGGTGTCACTGGCTAGGTCAGCTTTTATTGTCCTTGAGAAGGTGGTAGTGAGTTGCCTTCCTGAACTGCTGCAGTCCATGTTGTGTAGGTACACCCACAATGATGTTAGGAAGAGAGTTCCAGGATTTTGACCCAGTGACAGTGAAGGAACAGTGATATATTTCCAAGTCAGGGTAGTGAGTGACCTGGAAGGAAACATGCTGGTGGTGGTGTTCCCATCTGTCTGTGGCCCTTGTTCTTCTAGATGGTAGTGGTCGTGGGTTTGGAAGGTGCTGTCTAAGGAGGCTTGGTGAATTCCTGCAGTGCATCTTGTAGATGGTACACACTGCTGCCACTGTGCTTCGGTGGTGGAGGGAGTTAATGTTTGTGGATGGGGTGCCAATCAAGCAGACTGCTTTGTCCTGGATGGTGTTAAGCTTCTTGAGTGCTATGGGAGCTGCACTCGCCCAGGCAAGTGGAGAGTATTCCATCACACTCCTCACTTGTGGCTTGTAGATGGTGGACAGACTTTGGGTAGTCAGGAGTTGAGTTACTCTCCACAGGATTCCGAGCTTCTGACCTGCTCTTGTAGCCACGATATTTATATGGCTAGTCCAGTTCAGTCCCTGGTCAATGGTAACCCCCAGGATGTTGATAATGGGGGCTTCAGTAATGCCATTGAATGACAAGGTGCGATGGTTAAATTCTCTCTTATCGGAGATGGTCATTGCCTGGCACTTATGTGGCATGAATGTTACTTGTCACTTGTCGGCCCAAAACGTCCAGGTCTTGCTGCATTTGGACATGGACTGCTTCCGTATCTGAGGAGTCGCGAATGGTGCTGAATATGAATGGTGCAATCATCAGCGAACATCCCCACTTCTAACCTTATGATGGATGAAGCAGCTGAAGGTGGTTGGGCTGAGGACACTATCCTGAGGAACTCCTGCAGTGATGTCCTGGAATCAAGATGATTGACCTCCAACAACCACAACCAACTTCCTTTGTGCTAGGTATGACTCCAAGGAGCAGAGACTTTTCCCTGACTCCCATTGACCCCAGTTTTGCTAGGACTCCTTGATGCCACACTTGGTCAAATGTTGCATTGATGTCAAGGGCAGTCACTCTCACCTCACTTCCGGAGTTCAGCTCTTTTGTCATGTTTGATCCGAGGCTGTACTGAGGTCAAGAGCCAAGTGGCCCTGGCGGAACTCAAACTGAGCATCAGTGAGCAGGTTATTGCTGAACAAGTGCTGCTTGATAGCACTGTTGATGATCCCTTTCATCACTTGATTGAGAGTGATGGGGCGGTAATTGGCTGGATTGGATTTGTCCTACTTTTTGTGTACAGGACATACCTGGGCAATTTTCCACATTGCCGGGTAGATGCCAGTATTGTAGCTGTACTGGAACAGCCTGGCTAGGGGTGCGACAAGTTCTGGAGCACATGTCTTCAATACAATTATGAAAGCAAAATACTGCGGATGCTGGAAATCTGAAATAAAAACAGAAAATGATGGAAAACCCAAGCAGGTCTGACAGTATTTGTGGAGAGAGAAACAGAGTTAACGTTTTCAGTCCGTATGACCCTTCTTCAGAACCTTGCTGTGGTTCTGGAGTCACATGTTGGCCAGACCAGGTAAGAACAGCAGATTTCCTTCTCTCAGGGACATTAGTTAACCAGGTAACAACTGACACTGGTTTCATGGTCATCATCACCATCAGACTTACAGGCCAAAATCTTTGGGTTGATGAGCGGGGATGGGCCCCGCTCGCCGACATGTAAAATGATGCGCGGTGATGTCGGGCCTGCATCCCAATGTCACCGCGCATCATTCAGACCTTCAGTTCGGCGGGCAGGCACCAGAGCCGGCTGCACACCCGCCAAACTATCAAAGGCCTATTAAGGCCATTTAAATACCAATTAAAATACTTAACTGAGCTGCCCATCCAACCTTAAGGTTGGTGGGCAGGTGAAGAGCCCAGGCAGCCTTTGCATTTATCATGAAACCTCATCCACAGGCAGGATGAGGTTTCATAAAGGCTTTTAAACTTGAATAAAAATTTTTAATAAAATTCATGGATATCTCCCAGCTCACGTGACACTGTCACATGAGAGGACATGCTTAAAAATTTTTTTTCCCTCTATTTAAATTTTTAAAAATCAAACTAGTCTCCCTGAGGTAGCTCTGTACCTCAGGGAGATTTCTGCGCTCTTTCGCGCACGTGTGCGAAAGAGCACAGGCCACGACTCAGCCTATTCCCCCCGCCCGCACAGGGAGCGCCCAGTGCTTCTGGGTGCACGTAAAATGACGGCACGCAACCACGCCCGATCCTGCCCAACCATCACCCCACCCACCCCCCGCCCGATGGAGAGAAAATTCTCCCCCTAATTCCAGATTTTTTATTGAATTCAAATTTCACCATCTGCTGTGGTGAGATTCGAACCCAGCTCCCCAGAATATTACATTGTGTCTCCCTGGATTACTAGTCCAGTGACAATACCACTATGCCACCACTTCCCCTCCACTTGGACATACAAGACTGAATTTTCCTGCCAAAAGGATATGTTATGCATAGTATTACAAGACTCATCCTAAAGTTAATACTGATTTCATTGTTACATCGAGTGTACAGACTGGTAGCATTTTATTGAATGTGGTATCAAGGAGCCCTATAAAGCTGAGTCAATGGGAGTCAGGGGGAAAATTCTCAGCTAGCTGGAGTCATGGCTAGCTGCATGGAAAATGGCAGTAGTTGCCAATCACCTCAGTCTCAGGACTCGAGTTCCTCAAGGTGGTGTCACTAGGCCCAACCATTTTCAGCCCCTTCATCAATGACCTTCCCTCAATCAAAAGTGGGGATGTTCACTGATGATTGTAGAGTATTCAGTTCCTCAGAAAATGAAGCAGCCAATACCTCCACGCACAACCACCTGAACAACATCCAGGCGTGGGCTGTTAAGTGGCAAGTAACTTTTGCGCCCCACAAGTGCCAGGCAATGGCCATTCCCAATGAGGGAGAATCCAACCATCTCTCCTTGACATACAATGGCATTACCATCATCGAATCCCCCACTATCAACAACCTGGGGATCACCACTGACCAGAAACTTAACTGGAGCAACTACATAAATACTGTGGCTACAAGTACAGGTCAGGGGCTGGGTATTCTGTGGCAAATGGCTCACCTCCTGACTCCCCAAAGCCTTTCTACCACCTACAAGGCACAAGTGAGGACAAGGCAGCCCACTTGATTGGCACTCCTTAAGCATTCTCTCCCTCCGCCACCAGCACATAATAGCAGCAGCACCATGCACTGCAGCAACTCACCAAGGCTTCTTCAACAGCACATTCCAAACCCGTAACTGCCACAAGGTAGAAGGACAAGGGCAGCAGGCACATGGGAACACTGTTCCCCTTCAAGTCACATACTATCCTGACTTGGAAATATATTGCCATTCATTCTTCATCACCAAGTCAAAGTCTTGGAACTCCCCAAGGAAGCACTGTTACCAACCAGACTTCAGCAATTCAAAAAGGCAGATTCTCAATTATGGTGGTTAGGGATATGCAATAAATATTAGCCTTGCCAGCAATGCCCATAACCCATGAATGAATAAAAAGAACGTTTGGTACACAAACTGCTTAAAATAATTAAACAAATAGGCTTTTTTCCATTGCTCTTTAAGTTCTTGAGTAAATTCTAATCACCAGTTGTACCATTTAAGATAAATTACCTTTTAAGAATAGTCTCCTTCTATATGCCAATATTTAAATAATTTAGCAATTCCAACTTACAGAAACAATAATAGAAGTATATATTTGTATGGAAAAACCAATGAAAAAAATTGACAAACACAATGTAATTAAAAACCAACAACATTTTTGACTATTGTAAATTATATTTGATGGTTTTAATATATATTTATCATGGCGGGTTCTTCTACTATGAAAGAGTTAATGCATCTCAAACTGGAAAATCTCAACAGAGGCACAAACCTCCTACAATTCAAGCTGAACCTTATTTGCAGCAACAATGAAATCTATTCATCATTGTGTCAAATAAAAGCCCAGGAAATAATAAAATCTATAAACATTACTATATAAAATATTGTTGGATCAACCAACAGCTTCTGTTGCCCTTCTGTATTGTGTGTCAGAATTCACCTTTCAAGGTAACTATTGAAAATGGAGGCACTTAATAATTGTCATCAGGTTTGGATTTGTCGCTATGCTTAAATCTGAACTGCTTCATTAAAGTTAAACTTTCAGGCTATATGGAATAATATAAATTTATACCATTGCTTTTACAACAGGACAGATCAGAAAATCTACCAGTAGGTTTAACTATATTTTACAAGTATCAGGAAGCTTAACTCTACCAGCACCAGTAGTTTTAAATACGCCTCTTGATAATTTGTTATTTGCCATTTCCACTGTGCCAATTATCAACCAACGCAATCAAAACTCGTCAAAAAAGAATTTAAATCAAAATTTCACGTTGTAGCAGACAGGTGCCAGTTCTGCCCTCTGATCTCAGGCATGTCACTATGGGATGCGTTAAGCAAGAGCCAAATTCTTAGCTACAGACAGTCCTCTCATATCATCTCAAGCGCCTACCAGCCTACAGTTAGCTCATGCACTTCGTGTCTCAGTGAGGAGTGCAGCATTATACAAAATGAGATTTGCCTTTCAAAATGCAATATTTAGAATGATTCAGTAACACATTGATGTTCAATTGGCTTAATTTACAGGAGAACAAGTAACTTAGCAGTATAGCCTACAACCAGTTTTCTATACTTGCATATCGACAAGAAATTTATGCCCCAAGTTAATGGTGCAAGTATGAAGGTCATTTTATTTTGAATAAGGATTATGACAGTAGCTGGGGCACACACTCCCCAGAAAAAAATGTTGCACAATTGCAGCAATGCAACAACCAGTTCAACATGCTTTACAATCAAGTTTCCCAATCTTTTGGAATGAGCCTTATAAAAGTAGAAAGTATAATTTTAGTGTTGACCAGCTACCACATACTATAACCAAAGTGCACGAAGACAGGAGAGCAGGAAGCACAGATGCTATTTTAAACGTTGTTATTTATTAGAAAGAAGAGAGAAGGCCACTACTGGACAGAAGCAAAAAAAGAGTTGAAAATGTGGTGGAATACAACTTGCTGTCTTTTGTAATGTGGATTATTGTATATAGTGGTTACCTTATAAATGAGTATATACGGGAGAATCAAAATAATAACATTTTGCAGTGTGTTGTCATGTGCTTGTTAGTCACTAATTAGGTGACAGGACTGAAAAATTAGAAGCCATTAATTTATTTATTTGAAACTTAGGTGGCATTAATCAACGCCATGTAGAAAGCAGGTGCCAGAATTTTGTACCCTGAATAAATTATTTGGAACACATGAATAATACACATTTCAGCACATTAAACCACCCAGACAAACGTAACTGCAGTGAACTGCTACAGATTTGAATTTGGACAATGGATTTTCATTTTGTTCACATTGCAATCTTCAAAATTTGCATATCTGTGAACCACAGCAGGCTCACAAGGTAATTGTTCATCGTTGTTCTACAGCATTACAAAATTCCAGGAAAAATCTGTGAAAAAAATTTGCTATTGAAGATTGATTTTGTGCTCATTGAAGGGAAGGAAGTTCATGCTGAGAGATGGAATACTATCCCATGAAATTCCTGGGCCTAGGGAGACACAGCTACCATAGGAGACAGGGTAAGAAGGCTGGGATTTGAAGTAGAGCCCCTTCCTCTCAGGTCTCCACACCTTTTCTTTTGGAGAATAAGTTCCTCCAGAAGTGTGGTAGATGTTACGTGCTGACAACAGAAGAACCAGAACTAGGGGAATGATAACACCCACCAGAAATCTTGTCAGCTTCATTTTCTTTGCGCCCACCCCAAGCACCCGTGGTGGAATAGAGCCAAAAATGATAAGTGCCCCCAGCAGAAACTGATGGAACAGCATGATTTGAAAATTAGGTGACATTAGCATTTGGCAACCAGAACATTGTGGCCTTTTAGGAAAATCAGCAATCTTTGGCTAGAACAGCCTGCGCAACTGATAAAGTGACAAAGTTACGGGAAAATACCTACCGATGAGGCAGACGCCCAGCCAAAATGGAAAATGGGGCAAGCACCCACTCTCTGCAAAGGATTTGGGAATGTAGGTCACATGTAGGTCAGGCTGGCAAGCAGAAGCCCTGCCCTGTCCACCGCTGGCAGTGAAGGAGGACTCCTAGTGCTTTAATGGCTCAGTGGTTGCCTCAATTGCTGCTTAGTCAGGGTCAGGATAGTTTGATGCAAGGCAAAGCTCCTTCTATAATGCATCAATTTCAGAGTATGTTTAGACTTCCCAAATCAGCCACCCTAATAATGAGTGAAACTGCCGGTGTTGTACCAGTGAATGTCAAATGAGGCTTGTGCTGTGGGCCCAGGTCTGTTAAGAATTAGTTTGAAACCCAAGAGTTAGTCTGAACACATGAAGCCCATTAGTCACTTTTAAAATGGACAAGTTGCCTTTTGTCATAAATGGACTTCTACCAGAAATTGCATGACTGCACATTTTTAAAATATTTGATTTCTGAAAAGCAATTTTGTGAGCAGTCATATGAAAAATAATAGCCCATGATAACACCTGCAATCTTTTAAGATTTAACAGCTAGTGAGTCATTTAAACAATTTGAATGTCAAAAGTTGTCTAATCCAACTTTGAACTACATGATTTAGCCATTAAATCCCAATTTACCCCCAAAACACTGCACACAGGTATCCAGCTCTGGTGCTAGTAGTTTCAAAATACATTGAAGGCCTGGAAAGCAGATCTTAAAGTTACAGCAAGAATGGATGACAGAAAGCAAAGGAGCAGGATTGCTTCATTTGAGGGTACTGCAATGATGTATTGCTTCATTAGGTGCAGCAAGAAAGGACTGCCGTCTTCGGAGCAAAATGTTATCCTCTTTTTAAACGCAGTGTTCAAAATGCCTTCCTGAAAGTTCACAAGTGAGTGAATGTAGTTTCCTGAAGTGAGAAATCATTTTCAGAACTCAGAAAGATAGCCTAAGTAATAAAACCCCAAATTGTCCCACTCTAAGTATATGCTCATTTGTCGGCCACAGTCTCTTCTAACTTGATGGAGCTTCATTGAGGCAGCGTGCAGCCCTTAACTCTTTCACACAGGCAGAGTAATGTCCACTTTGTTGAAGGGCAGACTTTACTGCTGGCACTGCAATATGGAGTTGGAATACACTTTGATTCACTAGCCATTGGCCTCAAGTTCATTAGCGAAATTTGCACCAGAACTGTTCTCCAGAAATGAGAAACTTCTACTTATTGCCTTCATAAAACAAATGCCAACATTTCCCCTAGCAGCACTCAACTCCGAAGAGTTGAAGCATATACATAAATTAATTCAGAATTATACGTGGTCAAGCTGAACAGCATTCATTTAAAACGTGGCAAAAAATCCATTCAATCTATCTACAACTACTTCTGAATGCACTTTGCCCTCTGGGTGAGTTACTTTGCTGGCCCAAGCTTGTATTCTGCTATTTCTACGAGAAGATCCCCAAGTAAGATAAAGTTGAGCAATAGATGGCTAAGATTGTTTCCTCAAACCCTTAGTGATCTGTGATTGTTTTCAACTCAGAGGAGCAGTGGTCACGGAGGGACTAATTTCTGCCAGCCTTCCTATTGCAGTGTTAAGTGTGCTGACACATATTTGAGCTCCTTCATGTGAAGACATTAGAAGGGGGGCTTAAGGAAGCAAGCTTAATGGTACACTTGGAGAGAGAACAGCATCCATGATTAGTCTTGCAGCTCACTGGTGCAGACTCTGAGGTGCTACTGATCAGTGTCCTAACAGGTTAAGTAGAACGGTAAGGGGAGAATGACGAATGGGGATCATGGGATAATTGACATAAAACCTAAGCTGCTAAAACTTGAGAGAAGTTTTGCCTGTGAGATAGGGAGTCATATGAAAGATGAGATGGCGTAGTGTATCGTTGTATAGTATTGTTGCTGGACTAATAATCTAGAGACCCAGAGTAATGGCCTAGGGACCTGGGTTCGAATCCCACCATGGCAGATGGTGGAATTTGAATTCAATTAAAATCTGGAGTTAAAAGTCTAACGATGACCATGAAACCATTGTCAATTGTTGTTAAAAACCCATCTGGTTCACTAATGCCCTTTAGGGAAGAGCTTACCTGGTCTGGCCTACATGTGACTCCAGACCCACAGCAATGCAGTTCACTCTTAAATGCCCTCTGAAATGGCCTAGCAAGCCACTCAGTTGTAACAAACCACTACAAAGTAACAAAGAAGGAATGAAACTGGACAGACCACCTGGCATCAACCTAGGCACCAGAAACAACAATGGCAATCGCAGCCCTGCAGAGTCCTCCTTACTAACATCTGGGGGGCTAGGGCCAAAATTAGGAGAGCACCAGCCTGACATAGTTATCCTCATGGAATCATACCTGACAGATAACATCTGAGACACCACTATTACCATCCTTGTCCCACCGGCCAGACAGACCCTGCAAAGGTGGCGGCACAGTGATATACAGTTGGGAGGGAGTTGCCCTGGGAGTTCTCAACATCGACTCCAGACCCCATGAAGTCTCATGGCATCAGGCTAAACATGGGCAAGGAAACCTCCTGCTGATTACTACATACATCCCTCAGCTGATGAATCAGTGTTCTCCATGTTGAACATCACTTGGAGGAAGCACTGAGGGTGACAAGGGCACAGATTGGTGGGGACCTCAATATCCATCACCAAGAGTGGCTCGGTAGCACCACTACTGACCGAGTCCTAAATGACATAGCTGCTAGACTGGGTCTGTGACAGGTGGTGAGGGAACTAGCAAGAGGGAAAAACATACTTGACCTCATCCTCACCAATCTGCCTGCTGCAGATGAATCCGTCCATGACAGTATTGGTAGGAGTGACCACCGCACAGTCATTCTGGAGACAAAGTCCTGGCTTCACATTGAGGATACCCTCCATCGTGTTGTGTGGCACTACCACCATGCTAAATGGGATAGATTTCAAACAGATCTGGCAGTTCAAGACTGGGCATCCATGAGGCGCTGTGGGCCATCAGCAGCAGCAGAATTTTACTCAAACACAATCTGTAACCTCATGGCCCAGCATATCCCCCACTCTACCATTACCATTAAGCCAGGAGATGAACCCTGGTTCAATGAAGAGTGCAGGAGGGCATGCCAGGAGCAGCACCAGACATACCTAAAAATGAGGTGTCAACCTAGTGAAGCTGTAACACAGGACCACTTGCGTGCCAAACAGCAGAAGCAGCAAGTGATAGACGGAGCTAAGTGATCCCATAATCAGATCTAAGCTCTGCAGTCCTGCCACGTGAATGGTGTTGGACAATTAAACAACTCACTGGAGGAGGAGGCTCCACAAATATCTCCATCCTCAATGATGGAGGAGCCCAGCACAGCAGTGCAAAAGATAAAGCTGAAGCATTCGCAACAATCTTCAGTCAGAAATGCCGAGTGGGTGCTCCATCTCAGCCTCTTCCGGAGGTCCCCAGCATCACAGATGCCAGTCTTCAGCCAATTCGATTCACTCCACTTGATATCAAGAAATGGATGACGGCACTGGATACTGCAAAGACGATGGGCCCTGACAATATTCCAGTAATAGTACTGAAGACTTGTGCTCCAGAACTTGTTGCGCCCCTAGCCAAGATGTTCCAGTACAGCTACAACATTGGCATCTACCCGGTTATGTGGAAAATTGCCCAGGTTTGTCCCGTTCACAAAAAGCAGGACAATTCCGACCTGGCGAATTACCACCCCATCAGTCTACTCTCGATCAGCAGTAAAGTAATGGAAGGGGTCATCAACAGTGCTATCAAGCGGCACTTGCTTCGCAATAACCTGCTCACTGACGCCCAGTTTGGATTCCACCAGGGCCACACAGCTCCTGACCTCATTACAGCCTTGGTTCAAACATGGACAAAAGAGCTGAACTCACGAAGTGAGGTGAGAGTGACTGCCCTTCATCAAGGCAGCATTTGACTGAGAGTGGCCCTAGCAAAACTGGAGTCAATGGGAATCAGTGGGGAAAACTCTCCACTGGTTGGAGTCATACGTAGCACAAAGGAAGATGGTTGTGATTGTTGGAGGTCAGTCATCTCAGCTCCAGGACATCACCGCAGGAGTTCCTCAGGGTAGTGTCCTAGGCCTAACCATCTTCACCAATGACCTTCCTTCCATCATAAGGTCAGACGTGGGGATGTTCGCTGATGACTGCACAATGTTCAGCACCATTCGTGACTCCTCAGATGCTGAAGCAGTCCATGTCCAAATGCAGCAAGATCTGGAAAATATCCAGGCTTGGGCTGACAAGTGGCAAGTAACATTCATGTCACACAAGTGTCAGGCAATGACCATCTCCAACAAGAGAGAATCCAACCATTGCCCCTTGATGCTCAATGGCATTACTATCTCTGAATCCCCCACTATCAACATTCTGGGGGTTACCATTGACCAGAAACTGAACTGGACTAGCCATATAAATACTGTGGCTACAAGAGCCGGTCAGAGGCTAGGAATCGTGCGACAAGCTACTCACCCCCTGACTCCCCAAAGTCTGTCCACCATCTACAAGGCACAAGTCAGGAGTGTGATGGAATACTCCCCATTGTCTGGATGAGTGCAGCTCCCACAACACTCAAGAAGCTGGACACTGTCCAGGATAAAGCAGTTGCTTGTTTGGCACCACATCCACAAACATTCACTCCATCCACCACCAACGCACAATAGCAGCAGTATGTTGGCATCTACAAGATGCACTGCAGGAATTCACCAAGGCTCCTTAGACATCACCTTCCAAGCCCACAACACTACCGCCTAGAAGGACAAGGGCAACAGATAGATGGGAACACCACCAACTGGAAGTTCCCCTCCAAGTCACTCACCATCCTGATTTGGAAACATATCGCCGTTCCTTCACTGTCACTAGGTCAAAATCCTGGAACTCCCTTCCTAACAGCACTGTGGGTGTACCTACACCACATGGACTGCAGCGATTCAAGAAGGCAGCTCACCACCACCTTCTCAAGGGCAACTAGGGATGGACAATAAATGCTGGCCCAGCCAGCGAAGCCCACACCCCGTGAATGAATTTTTAAAAATGTAATCAGGAGGAGACGAGATTGGTGGCGGGGCAGGGGTAGGGGGATGGGGAAAGAGACAGATAGATGTATGACAATGTGATTAAGAAAAGATGAGATCAGGGGAATAAGGTGGAAAGATCTAATTAATGATGAAGTAGCTGGTCAAGTGAACTTTTTCTAACTGTATGAATGGACTGCTCAAACATTGTACTGTAGAACCCCTACTCATGAGAGTGGGGCTTCTCCTTGCATGCTCATAATAAAGATCATTTACTTGAACAAGATATGCAACTCCTGGGGCATTTTTGGGTACCGGGGAAAGCTCTCACCCTTTCAAGTCCCAACCAGGTCTTAGAAATCCTATGAGTGTGTGTTATTCAGCCAGACCCACAAGGCACCAACTGAAGCAGTGATAACTACCACTCCTGAAGCCACCACCAATCTTACTATCTCCTTCTACATATCTTTGATTCTGAGATGTCCTTTACAGTTATTTCCTCCAGGGCATTCTGCAAGTCATAACTAGTTTCGTACAGTGTTATAGACATGTGAAGTGGACTGCTCCATCATTTACTTGTAAGCATGGAAACCATCTCCACTGCCTGCACATATAATCAGTGCTCTTCAATCATAATTCTTTTCACATACTTTGTTAGCAAAATTGAAGCCCACAGAATAAAGGGACAGTAATTTGCCTGGACACAAAATTGGCAAAGGGACAGAAAGCAGAAAGTAGTGGTGAATAGTTGTTTTGCAGACTGAAAGGAAATGTGCAGTGGTTTCTCCAGGCTTTGAGACTGGGACCACTGTTCTTTTGGATATATATTAAGGACAAAGGATTGGGTACAGAGGGCACCATTTCAAAATTCAGATGACTCAAAACTCAGAAATGTAGTAAGGAGTGAATGAGGGATAATATCAGACCACTGGATGATTATAGACTGGTGAAATAAACAGGCACATGGCAAATTAAATTTAATGCAGAGAAGTGTGAAGCGAATCACATTGATAGGAAAAATGAGCAGAGACAATATGAACTGAATGATGCAATTTTAAAATGGATATAGGAGCAGAGAAACAAATGTTTGCAAACACAAGCCATTGAACACATCTGGGAAATTTGAGAAAGGCATACATGATTGTTGGCTTTATAAATAGAGGCATAGATCATAAAAGCAAGGAATCTAGACAAGCCTTTATCAATCACTGGTTAGGCCCCAGCTGGAGTTTGGCCCAAATCTGTTCATCATAATTTAGAAAGAGTGACAAGGTTTTATAGAGGGTGCAGAGGAGACTGCTAGATTTGTATCAGGTATGAAAGACTTCAGTTATGTGCAGAAAACAGACCAACTGGGGTTCCTCTCCTTATAGCAGAGAAGATTAAAGGGATATTTAATAGAAGTGTTTAAAATCTTGAAGGGTTTTAAGGAGAAAGTGTTTCAGTTGGTAGAAGGCTTAGTTAGCAAAGGACACAGACATAAGGTGATTGGCATAAGAACCAAAGGTGACATGTGGAAACATTTTTTTTTACACAGAAAGTTGTTATAAATTGGAATGCATTTCCTGAAAGGAAAAGATTGAACAATAACTTTCAAAAGAAAATTGGATAAATGCACGAAAGGCTGGACTATGGAAAGGAGTGGTGGACTGGACTTAATTGGATAGCTCTGTCAAAAGGCTGATACAGGCACAATGGACAATGGCCTCCTTCTGTGCTTTTTTTAATTTTATGATTCCATTCTATTTGCAACATTGTGCCCTCAAAGCCTGGATTCTTTGTCAAGGGTAGGCATTTCTCCATCTTCCATGCAGGAATGGCAGTCTCCCTCCCTTCCACTTCCAGGTATTCATGCTCAGTCTTGTGCTATGCCATACAAAGTTAAACCCATTGTAACATACCATCTATTTCCTTGTCAATGGGTTTCTCTGAGCCAGTGCTGGAGTAATTGAGATGCCACGATGGAGATGGGGAGGATGTAGCAGGAGTTGTGGATCCCGAAGTGGCAGCAGTTGTGAATCTGGAAGTACCCAGGTCATCATCGAAGTATTTGGCCTCTTCTTCCAAGGCATTTCCTGTGATGTTAAACAGAGAAGAGCATGGTTAATTGTGCACACAGTGACTTGAAAAGATTGAGCGATTGGAAGGTTATTACTGTAATTTAAGGAAGCACATGAAACTGACACCACACTCGATGATCTTGACCAGCCTTTTATCAATTTTCTCTTGTTATATCTCACCTCTAACCTTGTCATTTCTCATACCTGCTACTTATTATTTGCAAAGTTTCCTCCTCATGTGGATTTAGGACTTACAGTATTAGTGTTCTTTCTGCAGTTTCAGTTCTGGGCAATCAATCAAATGTAGCGCTGAGTTAGGTATTAATAGACACATGCAGCAGAGTTTCACAATGTGGTGAGAACTGGGGTGAAATAAACTGAACATCTCACAGTAATAGGTTGAATAAAACAGGTTCAGTAAATTTCAACTGTGTCCTGTATTCACTAAGGATTGGGATGGAATAAAACAGAAGCAGAGATTGGTATCAGAAAGCAGTGGTGAGGAAAGTATATTGGCCCACTTCATTGTACACATATGAACAGGACAGGGACTTAAATGAAAGTTGCACTGATTAGATTTTGCCTTAAGACTCTTTCCATCTGTAGATAGGGTTCTTCAGACATGATTTCCAGCTCGGCAAATAGTTGTGACTGGGCCTTCTATTTCACCTTATGGATAAGCTTTGTACTGTGGCAGGGAAGTTGTGTAACATGTAACAGACTGCTATGATTTTGAGAATCTGGTGGTGCTATACAGAAATCCGACAGAATTCATGAATAGGGGAAGAAACAGAAAATGCTGGAAGAACATAACAGGTCTGGCAGCATCTGTGGAGAGAGGAACAGAGTTAATGTTTCAAGTCCAATATGACTCTTCGTCAAAACTGAAGAGAGTTAGAAATGTCTTGCGTTTTATGCTATTGAAAAAGTGGTGAGGGGCAGGTGGAGCAAAATAGAAAGTCAGGATTAGGTTAGAGGGTGGGGGAGATTAAATGACAAAGATATCATGGAACACAAGTCAAAGGGAGTGGTAATGATAGTATTAAAATCTAAAGCTTTGGTCCAGAGTAGGTGTTAACAGCTGAATAAAGGTCAGCACTGTCTGAAAGCAAAATAGCAGAATGTGTTAGTAGCAGAGAAAAGGTCAGTGCTGTCAGAAACCAAAAGCATGAGAGTAAGATACAGACTTGCACTTGGGGGGGGGTGGGGGGGAATCAAAATGGAGGACAAGAGTTCATGGTCTGAAGTTGTTGAACTCAATGTTGAATCCAGAAGGGTGTCAAGTGCCATATCAGAAGATGAGGTGCTGTTCCTCCAGCTTGTGTTGGGCTTGACTGGAACATTGTAGCAGACCGAGGACAGAAATGTGACCATCAGAGCAAGATGGTGAATTGAAATGGCAAGCAACTAGAAGGTTGGAGTCATGCTTGCAGACTGAGCGAAGGTGTTCTGCAAAGCGGTCATCAGTCTGTGTCGTGTCTTCCCAATGTAGAGGAGACCACATTGTGAGCAGCAATTACAGTAGACTAAATTGAAAGAGGTGTAAGTAAATCGCTGCTTCACCTGGAAGGAGTGTTTGGGGCCTTGGACGGTGAGGAGGGAGGAGGTAAAGGGGCAGGTGTTACACCTCCTCTGATTGTATGGGAAGGTGCCGAGGGAAGGAGATGAGGTGTTGGGGGTGATGAATAGGGGATTTCCTCTCATTAATGTGCAGAATTCTGTGCACAAATGCCCACTACTGACAGCAGTCATTCCTTGTTCATTTTAGATCAGTTAATGGTGCTGTTTGAAGACCAGCGTCCTTGTTAATATTCAAACCAGAATCAACATCACAGTAACAATTTTCTAGTTATTACCACATTGCTGTTTGTGAGAGTTTGCTGCGTGAAAATTGGCTGGTATATTTCCCACATTGTAACAGTGACGACATTTCAAAACTGCATTAGCTGTAAAGCGCTATGGGATATTCTATGGTTGTGATAGGTGCTATATAAATGCAAGCCTCTCTTTTTGGTGGTTTGATTTATATTGCCAACCCCCGGGACTCCTTTGGAATGCATGAAGAAATTTAACAAATTCACCAGAGGAGCCAAGCTAAAGTATCTATTCCCTATAACCATTCCTCGCACCCTATTTAAAGGTGTGCCAGCCTTTATTATCTTGACTGTGATATACTAGTCTTCACCATAACCATGGAGGAACATGCTCGAGCAAGTCTGCCAATATCCCTGCCGGGTAGCTCATAGCCCCAGGTCGCAGTCAATAAATGGAGTTGTCATAACAAGAGACAGTGCCCTACTTTCAGCGTTGAATTCATGTCCCTTTCTGTTTTACACTCCCTCAGAGGAAAAGATCCACTGTAATAACTGGAAATCACCAGTTATTTGTGGCTGTTGTATAAGGCCACTCACACCACCACACAATCTTTGGGAGGCACACAGCCAAATCTATCCTAGTTGGAGAAGTTGAAGAGCCAGTGGCCAAGGCCATCAGTCGCCAATGCAATTCAAGGCTTTGGGACTCTCAGGCATGCAAGCCAATAGCTTGCCATCAGATGCAGTTGATAAGGTACCTAGCAACCTGTGTAAAATTCTAAAATCTCATTTTCTCCCCCTCTAGCTGAGTCACAGCAAGACAGTGCTGATGGGGAGTAAGATGAGGAGATTGAAAGTGGGCAATACACTTCACCTCTGCTTTGCCCATAGTTTTATCCACTTTATCGTTTATCCTTGCTCTGAGATTTGCCAGCCCAGAGAAATTCATCTTACATAAATGTATCTAATGTTTTATGCAATAGTGGCAGAAATGGCAGAAGTTCTGGGGGACTTTGTCGTTCCATTATTTATATGTATCCGCATGTTCAGAGGTGGCTCCGTCTTCCATTTGCCACTCTTCGATACAACAAAGCTCTGGTATTTGAATCCACCCTAAATCCCACTGCACCATACTTGCTCTTGAAATGATTGTTCAGTTTTGAGGCAATTCTTTCTGAATGCCCTTCTTGATGTTACCACATTTAGCGACCAAAGCAGATCTTCCCAGCAAAGTGTTTTAGCTTTCTTTAAAATATTCCACTGTGAGAAGAGACACATTTTTGGTTATCCAGTAGAATTCTGTGTGCTAATACTATTTAAACAATACTCTTCCTGCACATTAATTAGCACGATGGCAACAGTGACAACTGTTGCTAAAGAAAATTGGCTGCCTTGTGTGGAAAATATAAATTGCAGCAGCTAAACGTCACAATGTTTTGGAAAGAGGGAAAGAGAAGAATGGTATGTACATGTTCTGAGATTAAGGGGATTGTGGCATATCTCAGGCTTCATTATTGAAGTTTATGGGTCTTATCTAACCAAAACCCAATTCACCTCTCAAATATGTCTTATATACTGCATAGTGCTTGAGCTGAGAAAGGTTGTAGCACACCAAAGAGTTAAGATATTGTTAAAATCCATGAGAACAGTTAAAGACTAAGAAATTTTACATTGTGTATTCAGAAGGGCTTTTACATATGCTTCGTATTAATACAGAAATCTTACCAAGTTACAAAATGAGTCATGCATACCATTTCATTTGTACAAAGTTCAAAATTCTGAAGAATAATTGACACATCACTAAAATTCTGACCCTCCAAAAACAATGTACAAGTTAAAAACAGCTCTGAATAATAGGTATTTTAATTCCAGGGATCATTAACATCTGACTGGAGGGCTTCCCAACCGATCACATCAGCAATGGGAAGGAAGCTTGCCCATTTACTGATTGTAATTTCCAGCGAGCCCCCAGAGGCCTATTTAAAGCGGAAATGCACCACTTAAAGCAAGGTTTCAATCCCATCCGGCAGATTGTTCTGTGAGATTGCTGCAGCAAGATTTGCTACAGCAAGGCTCCAAGAGCTCCGAAGCCTCCCTGGAGGTCTCAGTGGAAGAGGTAAGGACGAGCAGATATGTATTCTTCCAGATGAGTGGCAGAATCATTGCAACAACTGACATACACCAGGCCTGAAGAGAAATGGCTGAGATCATCAGCTCTAGGAACATCAGCCACAAGACATGGATTCATTGCAGAAAATGTTTCAATGAACTGACAAGAGCAGCAAAGAGCAGCTCTTCATTTCTCCATCGCTCACAATAACATCTTCCCCCTGGCATAAATCCCTCCTCTACATCACATCCTTCAACAGTTACCACAACTGCACACTAAAGCACCCTCTCATTCTCAGTGCAAACATGTGCTCACCTCTTGCTTGTCACTAGCAGAATTCTGTTCTCACACGAATAGACTTTTTAGAATAAAATAATCCTCTGATGACTTTGAAGGAAGTTTCCTTCAAAACTTCCCCATCCTATTTACATCTTACTTCTTCAACCTCTTAGTATGTGCTTAACAAGCAAAAGACCCATATACATGCATTTTCCTTTTGAGTATCCACTCACTAACTCTTGCTCTGTCTTTCTGCAGGAGAAAAAGAAGCATAAGACAAATCAGAGGAGTGAGACCAGAGGTTGAACACCCAGCTCGATTCTGCTTTCCAGGCTGGAGCAGCAAGCTTCAGCTGAACTTGAGAACTGCACGTATTAGAAATGTTGAGACTGGGAACTTATCTGAAGCAGGTCTCTATCACTTGTACCCAAGTCATTTACTTCATAAAAATGCCATTCAGCCAGTTTGACAACATCAAGCTGCATTGTGAAGCCAGTCATCTGTTATTGTTCAGTTTTGCTGTGTCAGGCTAAGCCTTGGCCATTTTTTACTTCCCTTTAGGTGTTTCCCAGAAGCAAAAATCTCCGGAGGAAAGGACTTCTGCAGGACAATCCTTCTGAGGAGACACTGTTCAGCGCTCCACAATTTCCAAGGAACATACAGTCCAGTAAACAAGCTCTGCTGTGGAGGACTTCAGGGATCTAGCTATGAAAAGTACATTGATGGCTTCACACAAGCAGCATCATGGCAGAAAGTAGGGAGAAATTCAGTATCAGCTTGTTTAGTGTCAGGAAGCATGCATCAGAAACCTTGGAGCATGTGACAACCTCCAGGGACACTGTAGTCAAGCATACACAATGAAAGTCTTAGCCTTGATGGCAGCTCCGTCACCATCCACACTTTGGGCTCTGCTTTGTTGACACTAGTGAACCAAATAGATAGGGCTTTCAAGGAGTTGTTCATTTCCGACAACCTGTTCTTTCTCAGATCAGTGGGGTTGATTAGCTGTGCCTCAATGGGAGCTACAGTGGTGCACTGGGGTCAGTACTTGTTTCCCTCTCTCAGGATGCCAGCACCACTGCTCCCTCACAGCCCCTCAATCAATACCCACTGTGATGCCAGAGAGCCAGCTGAGCTGTACTATCAGGGCAGCAGCCGGAGTGCTGCAGTCTGCAGTTATGTCCTCACAGACTCCAGCACCGAGCAGTCCCTTTTCATTACAGCTTCTGAGTCTGGACTGTTAATATGTTAGTCACATAAAAGCTGCTGTTTCAATGCTCCTAAGTTCATGATTAAGCCAGTGGTGAAGGGAAAAACAAGGACTGTTAATATAAAGAGGGACTTTGTGTAACTTTTCAGGAAAGAGGAAAGTGCAGGTCACTGGAGGCGCTGCCCTATCAACTGAGCCCATGTATTGTCCTCATCCATTCTCTGCTTCTCTATCACCTTTGTTCAATTCTTCCTCATCAGATTAAAGTTCTGCTTCCCCCAACCTCTCCGTGCTATTATATTGTGCAACATACAGCACACAATAATGATCTTGTGTGGGTCTTATAGTAGGAAACCCCAAACATATTCAGGCACTTGAACATTTGCTTCAACCGTCTGCTTAATAACGTACTTAGTTGCTTCATGGCTTTGATTGTGCCTGAGCTGTTCAGGCAAGGTGGGGTTGAGGTGGGGTCTCTAACCATTTATGCAGGTGGTTGTCCTTGTCCCCAAGCATCCCTTACATTCCTAGAGCAGTGGGAGTGGGAGTCTGGAGTAGCATTGCAAGATAACAGCATCAGGGCAACTGACTGACTTGCATGAACCTTCTGTGCTGATCACACACCAATTGTACATGAGTTAAGTGACAGCTCTTTCTGTTGACCAAAGATTCTGACACAATTTTTGTGTGCCTTTCTGGCTACACGGATCCAGTCTATAACACCCTGAACAAGAGGGAAATCAGTCGCTGCTGCAACTCCCCACCCTCTCTAACTTTGATTGTTGGCATCCTTGGGAATTAAAGGCAGTGTACTGGTTGGCCTTCGCAAATAGAGCATTCAGAACCTGCTTGATGCAACGTTTGTGCACTTCGGACTGGGAGATGTGGATGAGGTGCCCCTTCATAACCTGGAAGGAGCCTGAAGTGAAAATGTTCAGTACAGCCACTGATAAAGCATGACCACCCAGGCCAGCAGGAATTTGGAGCTAACATGGATCGGCAACAACTTCCTCATACATATCCAAGAAAGTAGGCCTTGCGTCCCCCTCAGCTGTTTTCTTCTAACAGGCTCCCCTTGCCATTGAACTTGACGACACTCCTGCATCTCGTACTCCAACTGTTACTTCATCCAAAGCAACAAAGTAAAAATGGCATCATTGTCAAGTGAGAGTTTAATCAGGGTGAGTAAGGCAAACAAAAAACAGAAACAAGCAATCCTAAAAAATTCTTGGAAATCCATAATATCACAGTGCTTTCAATCAGTTAGTGCTCAATGCCAATCCCGCAAAGTTTTACGCAGTAAATTTGCCACTGGGTAGGGCTTCTGTCCCACTCAAGTAAATCACAATGAGATCCTAATAACATCTTAAGGTCTCTATTTGTAACCAATGCTGAGGCACCCACCTGCTTCTGGCCATCCCTAAATGAAGTGAGCAGTTAAAATGATGGCCATCACAAATACAGCAGGAGATATGTCCTATTGACTGATTTTCATGGCCATTCCTACAGATTCATCTTCACAGCCTTGATAAATATAAATCCTAAAATCCCATTTTTCCCTTATATGGCTTTATCCACTTGCAATCCTTCTTACTTTTAGTCTCTAAATATCACTGTGCTTTCACTCCACTGAGAATATTATTGTTTGGGTTATATTCCATTTTACCAAAATGTACCTGCACTAAACTGCATTTGCCGCTTATCTGCCCATTCCCTAACTATACCCTCAATGCCCTTTTCACAGTTTGTCATGTTATCGAATTATGTACAGTCTTACCTCACGCTCTCTGCTATTATTTTCTTTGCAATGGTAACTATTTGTTACCTTGGTTACAAGTAAAAGCATTCATCACTGCAATAAATTGACTTGTAAAACACTTTAGCATATTTGTAAAAAGTGAATGGAATTACTGGACTGGTTGTATGAGGACAGTCAACACATTGCTGCATTTATCTAGCTCAGGAATCTGTTATTAAGCCCTCACTTTAAGTCACCCCTCTTAATGCAGTTTTGTTTTAACGCATTTATCCTTTAGAGCCTGCATCACCTTTTTCACTTTTATGTCGTCAGCACCCTGGCTCCACCCCACTCCTCGCTGTACTCTGGGCATGCCACGACCATGTTCTGAAGCTGGAGCTGCCACCACTGTCACCCAAGGCTGAGGTTGCTTTAGAGAGAGCAAGGCCCAAGATCCAGGGGCAGGAATGCAGGAATGCAGGGCAGGGAGCCTGATCCAGAGGCTTGGCCAGGACAGTCATTGCCACTCGGAGAGGTTCCTCGAGGCAGCTCGAGATGGGAAGCTGCCAACTGGGTGGTGTGTGAGCAATCAGGGGTGGGTGGGGAGGGAGGGGGGGCTCCTGGCTCAATCCACGGCCTGGGACATAGTCTGCAGGGGGCTGACCCTCTCAGGAAGCGGTCCAGTCTCCAGGCCCAGGTGTAGCCTCAGACTGGGAGTTGAGCAGAGCCTTGGGTTTTGAGTCACTGCTCTGGGCTAGGGTAGGGGGTGAGGATGAGGGAGAGGGGGACAGGGTTGAGACAGAGTGGTAAAGGAGAGACAGACAGGCAGATTGGGAAAGGAGAGAGAGAGAGTTCAGCCTGGGAAAGGAGAAAGAGATACATAGGGAGAGAGAAACAGGGTGGGAAAGGGAAACAAGCAAAAAGTTGAGCTGAGTTTCAGGAGTGTTGTGTGTGAGACAGAGAAGCTGCTCTCCTCAGTGCTTGTTGGGTAATTTAATGTTATCTAATTTGAATGTATACAGAATTTATGTTATATTTTGTGATTTATTTTATTTTGCAAGTTGTTTCAGTTAGGAATGCACAGTACTGCATATGTATGGTACAGCTTTTCAACTTGTACGTTGGTTTGTTCAGGCAAGAAATGCCCAAAGGAACTTAAACTCCAGCTTTAACATTGATTCCTATTGGAACCCACAATTCGCTTAAAGTCGTTTCACTTAAAATCGCAATTTTCAGGAATCCAACCACAACTTTAAATGAGGATTTACTATTTAATCCATGATTAAACATTGCAAAGTACATGCTTATAAAGCTCCTGTTACAGTAAATCTTGCACAACGTAACAAAGCTGGCCTCAGTAGCCAAAGTATCCGCCAAAGTTCTCAAAAGCAGGCTGTTCCTTGTTTTGGATTGAGGCCTGTTTAAAGCTCTTATTAATATAAGATCACTTCCCCTTGAAATATCGGAATTATGCAGAATCGCCTGTTCACATAGTAGGCTTGATTGACAAAACCCATCTGAAACATTTAGTTGAAATGCTTTTACCAACGGTTTCTTATTTAATGTGCAACATTAAATTTGTCTTTTTACTTATTGTTGGATAAGTGTTGGGTCAGTAATGGAGAACATTTTGGAAACTTGAATGCCTGGCAGCTTTACACCCATGTAAGTCAACTCTGGACACGGTGAAATGCATATCTAAAATGGAGCCTGCAGGGACCAGAAAAAACATAAGTGCTTTAAATTTGGATTTTCAGCTCAAGCATATGGTTTTAATCTCAACCTCAATACTTAATAAGAGCCTGCAGCAAACACACATCTATCTCTCTGTCTTTATTCTGTAAACCTTGTAGAACAGTAAAGGGTCAACAGTATTTGCATTTCAGCAAAGCTTGTGACTCCACCAGACCTGTCAATTATTGCTCATTTGGATGTGACTCATTCAATAAGAGTCTGTATTTATAGAGAACCTTTAACATAATGGCCAACTGTTCCTGGAGACACACATGAGTGTAATGGGCCACCTATGTCATAAGGTCTCATTGTGCAGTGTAAAAGAAAGCGAAAACAATGGCATAAGTGACTCACACCATTATTTACGCCAGGCCTTAATTTCCTGGCACTTTTGCACAATTCCACGGTTACTCTCATCAAAACAGTGAGGAGTTAGCTAACATAGCCTTGCCCCCATTAAAATCAATGGTGATTGCGACTTTCCTGCCACTTAGATGGCAAAATAACGGCCTATATTGTCCTTTCACAAGTACATAGCCACATGAAAATTGCCTAAGCCCAGGCTTTGAGGCATCTGAACTTTTCCTGGTTTATTAAGAAAACACTTTTGCCAACCCCGGGACCCTTCAATGTGAACCTTTATTTTGCAAAAGATGGGACAGGATCCAGCGTATACTGGGTACACAAACAAAATAACAAAATTAATACTATCAAATAGCAGTAACAATAAACTCAGCTTTTTCAAAAGACATAATAATTTACATATGTGATGATTGCACGGATTATGATCAGTCTCTGAAAGATTTTCCTAATTTAAAGGAAAGTCTGAAAGATTTGTTTGTTAATTCAGCTACATCTGGAGGAACAAAATGGGCAAACGTGCTAGCATAGGAGGTTTGTGACCAGTGGTGTGGGGGTGGAGGAGTAGAAATTGGAGTCAATTAAGCTCAACTAAGGTTTCAAGTCTGAAACCATTGTGTCAGCCTGAAGTTCCAATCATAAGGATATGGGCAGAATTGTAGACCTTGGATCTATTTCACCAAGATACAATTGACACACTCCCATTGGGGTTATTTACTTCAACAAAAACAGAAAATGCTGGAAATGCTCGGCAGGCTTAGCAGCTTCTGCGGCGAGGGAAACAGATTTAACGTTTTGAGTCTTTATGACCAAGCCTTCTTCAGAGCTCTGAAGAAGGGTCACATGGACTTGAAACGCTAACTCTGTTTCTCTCTCCACAGATGCTGCTAGGCCTGCCGAGCATTTCCAGCATTTTCTGATTCTGTTTCAGAATTCCAGCATCCACAGTATTTTGCTTTTATCTAGGGGTTATTTACTTGCCTGCCTGGCCAGACATACCTAACAGCGAGTGTGATTTCTATGGCCAGCATCAAAAAATAGGATGTTGCACGACAGCTGAATTCTGATTGCAAAACAAACTCTTTTCCACATTCCATATTTGTTCAATACAAAACTGTGCATTTTTTTTTTACCAGAAATTGCTTTTAAAAACTTAAGCAGGAGCAGGAATGGCCATTCAATACGATAATGGTTGATCTTTTACCACAGCTCCACTTTGCCACCCTGACCCCATATCCCTTTATTGCCTTAGGGCCGGATTTTCGTGGAGTTGGGAAGACTCCAAGGACCTTTAAAAACAACGGGCAGGACCCGGATGTGGAAGTCCCGTCCCCATTTCCAAAAGATTCAATTTTTGCCGGAAAGGGAAAGGGGGCAGGTGTGATTCACACAGGAGGGAAACCCAGACTCAGCAGGGCCACTTGAATTCAGTACTGAGTTCAAACAGACCCCATTTTGGCTATTACAAGGGTCTTAACCTGCACTGTGGGAATCATGAATGGATGAGATAGGCGTAAATGCTCTTGAAGGGCAGATAAGGTCTGTACAACTGTCATGATCTGAAGGTTTTTTTAAATGCACTGATCTTTAAACTTAAAAAAAAACCACAGGCTGCAGCTGTCGGTGAGAGTTAAATAAAACTCTGCCGGAGTGCTTTCATTGACAGGCATAGGTTAGAAAAGAAACAGTAGCACCTGCTCATGCATTCTCAATGGAGCTCTTTGTTGACACTTCCCCAAGGGCCATCATTATGTAATAATGATTGCCTGGCTGAGTTTCAAAAGCCACAATTATCTTAGTAGGGGGTTCTGAATTCACAGTTTAAGGGATCAATTAAATGATTAACTGTTTTTGATGTGGGGTCTGAACAGAAGTTTGTTTTATAAGCGATTAAGCACTTGAGACTTAAAAGCTTTGAATGGGTTTTATGAGTGGGAGGTTTTTTCACGATCAGATGTGTAGGAGCAAGAGCTACATTAGATTGTTAGCAGTTTTTTTTCCATCTCGACATGGCTCCTGAGTTCTGCCCATGGAAATTTCCTGATTCAATGTACCTACCTCAGAAGCCAAAATCCAGCCCTTAGTGTCCAAAAACCTATCACTTCACTCTTGATTTAGCCAAGTGATGTCAGTAGTCTTGAAAGCAGGTGGCAAGTGCTGGGGAGTTTTATCCACGGAACACATCAAAATCTGTTTCTGCATCATTTAATGTGCTCATAGCAAGGAATCCAGAAAATAATATTTCAAATATTTAGCAGTATATTTGATGCTAGGCATATGCAACTTCTGATTTCTCACTGTCATTAGTAATTTAAACATCTTTATTCAGAAAACTGTTATGTTTGGTGAGATGATAAAACAGCCCATTCCGATGTTGTACATCAATAAAATTGTGCATTTCAGAAAATGTTCAGTACAACATTTACTGTGACTAAGTATTAATAAGTTATATTTTTTGGCTTGTTTAGGCGCAAATTGTGGCAGCACCAACATAGCTGTGATGCAGAGAAACAACTTCTATGGATGAATCAAACAATGGCCATTGGCTGCGTCGTTTCTGATTTGCCACAATGCTTGCTGAAATATATTCAAATTACAAAAGCAGGACATTTTGGAATAAGTTGCATCAGCAATCTCATTGTTTCAGGAAATCCTGAATCTGTAAAACATTCTACGGTCTTTCAGTTAGGGTCGATATAGATCGAGTGGTAAAAGTTATACACTGGCATCCATCTGAAAAAGTCAAAAATTACCCAGTATTGGTTTGTCCACAAAATGGAGGACAAATCCAATCTGACCAATTGCCAACCATCAGTCCACTTTCAACTATCATCAAAATGATGGAAAAAGTTGTTGACAGCATTATCAAGTGGCACTTACTCACAAATTACCCACTCACCGATGCTCAGTTTAGGTTCCTCTGGGACCACTGAGTTCCAAGGCATGCCAGGGGCAGCACCAGATATAACTACAAATGAGATGTTAACCTGGTGAAGCCACAAGATGAGACGACTTGTGTGCCAAACAGCATAAGCAGCAAGTGATAGACAGAGCTAAGCAATTCCACAGCCAACAGATCAGATCGAAGCTCTGCATTCCTCCCACATCCATTTGTGAATGGTGGTGGACAATTAAATAACTCACTGCAGAAGGAGCCTCCAAAAATATCCCCATCCCCAATAATGAAAGAGCCCAGCACATCAGTGCAAAAGATAAGGTTGAAGCATTTCCAACAATCTGCAGCCAGAAGTGCCAAGCGAATGACAGCTTCCTCCAGAGGTCCCCAGCATCACAGATGCCAGTCTTCAGCCAATTTGATTCACTCCACGTGATATCAAGAAATGGCTGAAGGCACTGGACACTGCAAAGTCTATGGACCCTGACAACATTCCAGTAATAGTACTGAAGACTTGTGCTCCAGAACTTGCTGGACACCTAGCCAAGCTGTTCCAGTACAGCTATAACACTGGCATCTACTCAGCAATGTGGAAAATTGCCCAGGTATGTCCTGCACACAAAAAGCAGGACAAATCCAGCCCGGCCAATTATTGCCCCATCAGCCATCAGTCTACTCTCGATCATCAGTAAAGTGACGGACGGGGTCATCAACAGTGCTATCAAGTAGCACTTGCTTAGCAGTAACCTGCATACTGATGCCCAGTTTGGACTCTACCAGGATTACTCAGCTCCTGACCTCATTATACCCTTGGTTCAAACATGAACAAAACAGCTGAACTCCTGAGGTGAGGTGAGAGTGACTGCCCTTGACATCAAGGCCGCATTTGACCGTGTATGGAATCAAGGAGTTCTAGCAAAACTGAGGTCAATGGCAATCAGGGGGAAAACTCTCTGCTGGTTGGAGTCATACGTAGCACAAAGAAAGATGGTTGTGGTTGTTGGACGTCAGTCTTCTCAGCTACAGGACATCACTGCAGTTGTTCCTCAGGTAGTGTCCTGGCCCCAACCATCTTCAGCTGCTTCATCAATGACCTTCCTTCCATCATAAAGTCAGAGTGGGGATATTCGCTGATGATTGTACAATGTTCAGCACCATTTGCAACTCCTCAGTTACTGAAGCAGCCCATGTCCAAATGCTGCAAGACCTGGACAATAACCGGGCTTGGGCTGACAAGTAGCAAGTAGCATTCGCGTCACACAAGTGTCAGGCAATGACCATCTCCAACAAGAAAGAATCTAACCATTGCCCCTTGATGTTCAATGGCATTATCATCTCTGAATCCCCCACTATCAACATCCTGGGGGTTACCATTGAACAGAAACTGAACTGGACTAGCCATATAAATACTGTGGCTACAAGATCAGGTCAGAGGTTAGGAATCCTGCAATGGGTAACTCACCTCCTGACTCCCCGAACCCTGTCCACCATCTACAAGGCACAAGTCAGGAGTGTGATGGAATACTCTCCACTTGCCTGGATGACTGAAGATCCAACAACACTCAAGAAGCTTAACGCCATCCAGGACAAAGCAGCCTGCTTGATTGGCACCCCATCCACAAACATTCACTCCCTCCGCCACCAATGCACAGTGGCAGCAGTGTGTACCATCTACAAGATGCACTGCAGGAACTCACCAAAGCTCCTTAGACCGCACCTTGCAAACCCATGACCACTACCATCCAGAAGGACAAGGGCAGCAGACACTTGGGAACACCATCTGGAAGTTCCCCTCCAAGCTGCACACTGTCCTAACTTGGTGATTTACTGTCTTTCCTTCACTGTCACTGGATCAAAATCTTGGAACTCCCTCCTTAACAGTACTATGGGTGTACCTACACCACATGGACTGCAGTGATTCAAGAAGGCAGCTCACCACCACATTCTCAAGGGCAATTAGGGATGGGCAATAAATGCTGGCCTAGCCAATGACACCGACATCCCATGAATTAATAAAAGAAAGACTATAATGTTGGAAAAACGCAGCAGGTCTGACAGCATCTGTGGAGAGAGAAAGAGAGTTGACATTTCGAGTGCGTATGCTCTGAAGAAGAATCATACAGACTCGAAACGTAAACTCTCTTTCTCTCTCCACAGATGCTGTCAGGCCTGAGTTTTTCCAGCATTTTCTGTTTTTGTTCTGTTCAATCCAAGTGTCAATATAGTAAACCTCCTCTGAACCACCTCCAACCCGTTTACATTCTTCCTTAAACAGGGAAACCGAAACTGCACACAGTATTCGAGATGTGGCCTCACCAATGCCCTTATAACTGAAGCATAACATCCTTACTTTTACGTTCAATTCCTCCCTTAACAAAGGATAGCATTCCATTAATCTTCTTAATTACTTGCTGTACCTGCATACTAACTTTTTGTGACTCATACATGAGAACACCTGGACCCCTCTGCACCTCAGAATTCTGCAGTCGTTCTCCATTTAAGTAATACTCTGCTTTTTTATTCTTCCTGCCAAAGTGAACAACTTCACATTTTCCCAAATTATACTCCATCTGCCAGATTTTTGCCCACTCACTCAGTTTATCTATATCCATCTGCAAACAATGTCTTCTTCACAACATACTTTCCTACCTATAATAGCGTGATCTACAATTTTAGTTACCCTGCCTTCGCTCCCCTCATCTAAGTCATTGATGTAAATTGAAAAAATGTTGAGGCCCCAGCACAGACCCTACAGGACTCCATTGGTCACATGCTGCCAATCAAAGACCCATTTAAGGATACCTTCTGTTTTCTGTCCATGCTAATATGTTACCCCCTACACCATGAGCTTATATTTTCTGCAATAACCTTTGATGTGGCATCTTATCAAATGCCTTCTGGAAATCCAAGTGGAGTAACATTTGTGCCACACAAATGCCAGGCGAAGAACATCTCCAAAAGCAAAGAGTCTACCGATTGACATTCAATGGCGTCACTGTCACTGAATCCCCCAACATCAACATCCTGCAGGTCCCCATTGACCAAAAACTTAACTGTGCCAACCAAATGCTGTTGCTCCAAGAGCAGGTCAGCTAAAAGGCTCATTATTTTGTGGCAAGTGGCTCACCTCCTGAATCCCCAAAGCCTTTCCACATCTACAACGCATGCTGTGTATTGCACTGAAAAAATATTAATATGTGAACTCACAGCATGCAGCCATTCCAGAATTAACTTTATTTATACCTCCTCAACAGAGAGGTCGGCAGAGAGGTCAAATAACAAAATGCTCAGATCTTGCAATACGCTATACCACGAGGCACAAGTCAGAAATGTGATGGATTACCCTGCACTTGCCTAGGCAATCGCAGTTATACAGAGCACTAGTGAGACCACAACTGGAGTTCTGTGTACAGTATTGGTCACCTTATTTAAGGAAGGATGTAAATGCATTGGAAGCAGTTCAGAGAAGGTTTACCAGACCTAGAATGGGCGAGTTGTCTTGTGAGGAAAAGTTGGACAGGCCAGGCTTATATCCGCTGGTTTTAGAAGTGTAAGAAGCAACTTGATTAAAACATATATGTCGCTAGGGGGACTTGACAGGGTGGATGTGGAGAGGATGTTTCCTCTTGTGGAAGAATCTAGAACTAGTGGGTCACTATTTAAAAATAAGGGGTCGCCCATTTAAAACAGAGGTGAGGCGAAATTTTTCTCTCAGAGGCTCAGGGGTCTTTGGAACTCTAATCCTGAAAAGGCATTGGAAGCAGAGTCTTTGAATATTTTTAAGGCAGAGGTGGATAGATTCTTGGTATGCAAGGGGGTGATAGGTTATCGGGGTAGGCGGGATGCAGATTGGAGGTTACTATCAGATCAGCCACGATCTTATTAAATGGCAGAGCAGGCTCAAGGGGCCAAATGGCCTACTCCTGCTCCTTGTTCATGTGTATGTTTGTATCTCCATCAACCTCCAAGAAGCTTGATACCATCCATCTGATTGGTACTCCATTCACCACTATCGCACAGTGATTGCAGTGTGTAAGATCTGCAAAATAGAAAGCAGCAACTCGCCAAGGTTTCTTTGACAGAACCTCCAAAACCTGTGACCTCTAATGCCTAGAAGAAAAAAGGCAGCAGATGCATGGGAACACCACAACCTCCAAGCTCCCCTCCAAGTCACACACCATCCTGACTTGGAACTATATCACTGTTCCTTCATCATCAATAGATCAAAATCCTGGAACTCTCTCCCTAAAAGCAGTGTGGGCATACTCACACCACATGGACTGAAGCTGGTTAAGAAAGAGGCTTGCCACCATATTCTCAAGGGCAATTAGGGATGGGCAATAAATGCTGGCCAGCATTCATTACATTCTGTAATGAATAAAAAATAGATTTAGGAGACTTAACCAAAGACGCATTACATTTTGGAAAGTTTTTAAAGGTAGGGAAGGAAATAACAAGGCAAATAAGTTTAGGTCGGGAATTTGAGAGGGTAGAGCCAAGATGGGAGAAAGTTCTGTCACAAAGACAAACACAGGAAGAATCCATAGGAATGCAAAGTGAAAGGATTGTAGGATGTGGAACATGCGGTTGCAGTGGCACTAGGTAGTGGGGGATGAACCAGCTTATAAACATGGATAAGTATTTGAAATTGGTGCATTGGAAGGGGAGGAAGCAGTCATGAGGAAGAACAGGATCCATGAAACATGGTTTGGTGCAGGATATGGACAATGGAACTTTGACATGTTGGACATGTGAGGAAGAGCTATGATGCCACTAAGGACGGGGTTCAAGAAGTCATCTTGAGGTAATGAAAATATAGTTAAAGGTTTTAGTGGCAGAGGATGAGATAAAATATAAGCCAGCAATGTTGTGCTAGTAGTAGCAACATCCTGCCTCAGCAATGGATAAGATAGAAGGTTTGAAAGTCTATTCAGAGTTGAAAAGGACATAGGCTTTGCATATCATCTGGTTCATCTTTAGTAACTAGCAAGGAAGGGGATAGAGTCACTGGGCAGAATTTTACAGCCCCTCCCACTGGCAGGGGATTTTCCAGTCTCGAAGGTGATGGACTTTTGAACGGCTCGCTGCGTTTTATGGCCCCGCCCCTGCCACGATGGAGCTGTAAAATTCTGCCCATTATCAAGACTACTTAAATTTTGAAGGGCTCAAATAATATGGCTTTGATTTTTTTCAGTGCTCATCTGGAGAATGTTCTGGGTCCCCAATGACTTGATGTCAACTAGGCAAACTGATGGTGCAGAGATATTTGTGGAATCAAGGGTGGCGATGAAGTGGTAGAACTGGTGTCAATGGCATACATTTTGAAACTGATTACAAGGGCAAGGAAAAGGACTGTAACAGAACCTTGGGGCAACTTGTCATTGCTAAAGACATCCCAATAGAGCCAGGTTAATTAGGAGCGGGATTACAACTGACAGATGGGAAGTATTTAGCCAGTTTTATTATGTATTTCATGCTCGAAAAGAGTTTCTGATTTGTTTTATTCTTTAATAATAAGACCTCACTTCCAACATTCTTGGTTTAGTTATAGGCAAACACAATTAATTTGTTCCCAATTAATATAAGAATCTTTGTCAAACTATTGCATGTTGCAGCTCAGATTTGTCTCTGGATTTTGGAAGTACTGAATACAGCAGGAAAATAAAGGTTATCTAAGCAAATCCAATTTCTGGCTTGAGCTTGGATCTGCATTTGCTGAAATTCAAAGGAAATTAGAATGCTATAATCAATCCTGGGATTCATGCCAGGTGCAAAACCAAGGGTAGCAAATTATATTGTTAAATCATTATGTGGTGACTAATGCTGTAGGAGCTCTTGAACTAGAATGATTGAACAAAGTAGCAGCCACTCATTTAAAAACGGAGTTTCCTTTTGATAAATTCTTCCCTAATGTGTTGCTTGACTGATCAATCAGCTGCATGACTCAAACATTTAAGATCACGCTAAAGTCTTCAAATTATAGCACACAGGTTGAGAGGCATGGGATAGCTATTAGCCACTAATTCAGTCAATTTCCCATTCAAGTTCTGTAGTTAAAAGCTGGGACTAATACTACTGCTACATTGAGCTCATAAAATCGGGCAATTTTAATCGGGCAGCAAGAGACCATTCAGCCCATCACATCTGTGCTGGCTCTCTGAGAGAGCTATCTATTTGTCTCATTCTCTGGCTCAGTGGTAGCACCCTTCCCTCTGCCTTAAAAAGTTGCGAGTTCAAACTCCGCTCCAGGCCTTTCAGCGTATAATCTGTAATTTTCCGGCCCCCTCCCGCCGGTGAGATTTTAGGGTCCCGCCGGAGTCAATGGACTTTTGAATGGCTTGCTGCATCCGCCGTGGAGGGTCCTGGGGCCGCGCCAGGGCCGGAACATCTCGGCCACAGATTCACCCCAACATTTCAGTGCAGTACGGGAAAGCTGGGTTGTTACAGACACCAGCCCTGTCAAATAAACTAAAACTAAGATTAACTCCATGGGAATAAACAGGTCATTCTCAGGATGGCAGGCTGTTATGAGTGGAGTACTGCAAGGTTCAGTGATAGGTCCACAGCTGTTCACAATCTATATGAATGATTTGGATGTGGGGACTAAATGTAACATTTCCAAATTTGCTGATGACACCAAACTGGGTGGGAATGTAAGTTGTGAGGAGGATGCAAGGAGGCTTCAAGAAGACTTGGACAGGCTAAGCGAATGGGCTAGAACATGGCAGATGGAATATAATGTGAATAAGTGTGAAGTTATTCACTTTGGGAGAAAAAGCAGAAGGGCAGAATATCCTTTAAATGGTGAGAGATTGGGAAGTGTGAGTGTCCAATGGGATGTGGGTGTCCTTGTTCATGAGTCACTAAAAGCTAGCATGCAGCTGCAGCAGCAATTAGGAAAGTAAATGGTATGTTTGCCAGGGAATTTCAGTACAGGAGTAAGGATGTCTTGCTGTAGTTATATAGAGCCTTGGTGAGACCTCGCCTGGAGTATTGCGCACAGTTTCGGTCCCCTTATCTAAGGAAGGATATACTTGCCATAGAGGGAGTGCGACAGAAGTTCACCAGATTACTCCCTGGAATGGCGGGATTGTTTTATGAGGAGAGATTAAGGAAATTAGGTCTGTATTCCCTAGAGTTTCAAAAACTGAGGAGTGACCTCACTGAAACTTACAAAATTCTTACAGGGCTTGACAGGCTGGATGCAGATAAGATGTTGCCCCTGGCTAGAAAGTCTAAAACCAGGGGACATAATCTCAGGGTAAGGGGTAGGCCATTTTATTCTGAGATGAGGAGGAAGTTCTTCACTCAGAAGATGGTGAATCTTTGGAATTCTGTATCCCAGAGGGCTGTGAAGTTCAATCGTTGACTCTGCTTTCTGTCCTTCAACGACTTTAACAACATGTGCATCTATTTTCTTAACAAGCCTTCTATGTGACACCTTATTAAACACATTTTTAGAATGTCAATTTATATCCACCACCAATATACTCAGATATTTTATAACATACTCAATATTCATGTTACTTATTCCATGTATTATACTTTGTGATTTATGTTCTTTAAGACTCGTTATAATTTAGTGTTGAGTCACTGGGACATTTCTGTTTGTTCACCATCTGCTGTAATTTTGCTTTATAAATAAAATGTACTTTCCTTGCATCATGAAGTGAATGATGCATAAGCTGGATTTGGAACTTTAAGAAACATAAGGCATGATACATCAGTGGTAACAA